>NW_004955412.1:26498687-26523608 GCF_000276665.1 Chinchilla lanigera | reverse complement strand
CCATCACTCTGGGACGCTAAGGCAAGAGGAATGCAAGTTTGAGCCCAAGGGGGTAACTTGGCAAGACCTTGTGTCAAAGTAAAAAACAGAAAAAGGTTTGGGAATTTAGTTCAGTCCAGAGGCCCTGGTTTCAATCTCTAGTATTACAAAAAACAGACAAACAACCCTCACCAAAAACAAAAAAATTTTAAAAAAAAAGAGTGAATAATATCCAGGTCCACAATGTTTTATCCAAAACCCTTGGAATCTGGCATATTTCAGAATTTGGATTATTTCAAGTTGGGAAAGGCAGTAACAGAGGGCGTATTCTGCATTTTGCTCACCTGGGTCTGGGGTAATTATAAATTTATTTCAGGCTGGGGGTTGAGGCCCTTTGGTCCAGGGCCTCATGCACGTAAAATTTATGCTCTAGCAGTGAGCAACAGCCCTCCAGCCACCTCTATAACTTAAAATTTTAGTACTTCTGTATTGAAACACTAAATAGAATAAATTAAAACCATAACCAGCTCTGTCAGTAGGTTTTTTCTTGTTGTTTTTTTGCCAAACAAGTATGAAAAGCATGCAGTTTTTGGAGCCTGTAGTTGGAGAAGAAGACCTATGATAATAGTAGTAATAACAAAGAAAACGTGGAACAGTGTGTTATCTATTCATTTATATTTTTGGTGGTTCCAGGAACTGAACCCAGGGCTTCCTACATGCTTGGCTGAACTATATCCCAGCTCAGTACAGGTATTTATGATCTACCAGGCACAGTTTGTGTGTGTGTGTTTGTGTGTGTGTGTGTGTGTGTTTACTTCTTTACGCTTATAACAACCTTCTAGGTAGAGCCTGTTATTATTGCTGTTGTGAGAAGAATAAAAGAAAGCATAGAGAAATTAAGGAACTTGCCTAAGGTCACAGCTGCTAGAGGCCTAAAAGAATGCTGATTTGAGCAGAAGCTGGATATATAACCACTGTGCTTTGTTTTGTGGAGTGGGTAACTGGAATCAGGTGTATCTCCACAGTTCCCGCGGTTTAGTTATTAACTGTACTCAGTGAACACACTCAGTGATATGGGAACTGTTTGTGCACACAGTAGTGAGGGGGTACAGAAACTACAGACGCCAGGAAAGTGGAATCTTTGTTTTCTGAGGGGTGTAGATAATGGAATATGTGATCATGGTTCCCTGGCAGGACTGGCACAAATGCCCAGGGCAAACTCACATTGCCTTGCTTATTTCTCCTAGGGAAACGAATCCTGAAAGTTTCCGCTGTTGCACTGCAAGGATGGAGGCCCCCCTGGTGAGTTTGGACGAAGAGTTTGAGGACCTCCGGCCCTCCTGCTCTGAGGACCAGGACGAGAAGCCCCATTGTTTCTATGGCTCATCTCCCCACCATCTGGAGGACCCCTCCCTCTCTGAGCTGGAGAATTTTTCTTCTGAAATAATCAGCTTCAAGTCCATGGAGGACCTCGTAAATGAATTTGATGAGAAGCTCAATGTCTGCTTTCGGAACTACAACGCCAAGACTGAGAACCTGGCTCCAGTGAAGAACCAGTTACAGATCCAGGAGGAGGAGGAGACCCTTCAGGATGAGGAGTAAGAAGTTTTTTTTTTTTTTGTCTTTTTGAGACAGGGTCTTGCTATGCAGTTCAGGCTGGCCTTGAGCTTACTTTGTAGCCCAGGCTGGTCTTGAACTCTCAACGATCCTCCTGCCTCAGCCTCTCGAGTGCTGGGATTATAGGTGTGCACTACCACACCCGGCAAGAAGTTTTACTTGTCCTCTGCTGCTTCAGGTGAGAGCCCGTAGCCTGGGCTCCTTGATCTAGAGCTAGTTGCTGTCTGTGGATTTACATGGTACTTTATTTAATTTTTATGCTGTGCATAGAGTTATGCTCTGGTGATTTGTGGCATTTTTTTTTCTCTGTATGTCCTTTTACAGTGACATACCTGCAGAAAGCTTTCTTAGCTTGAAACTTGGACAAACGAGGCTTTTAGGTTTTCTTAGATAGAAGATGCAAGTTTAGGAGCACAGAAAATTTTGCCTTCCTGCTGGATGTGGTGGTGCACACCTGCTAGACCAGCACTTGAGAGGTTGAGGCAGGAGGAGCGCCACAAATTTGAGGCCAGCCTGGGCTACACAGTGAGACCCTGTCTCATAAAAACCAAAGAGAACAAGAAAAAAGAAAAACATACATCCACAGTACTTTCTCTTCTTGTGTTGAGACAGTCTTGCTATGTAATCCAGGCTAGAAGGCCAAGCTATTTGAATGTGCAGTCCTCTTGCCTCAGCCTCCTAAATCCTGGGATTACAGGGATGTGTCACCATGCAAGGCAACTTTCTTTATGTCAGTGGTAATCAACTCAGATATTAGAAACAAGGACCAGAAAACAATAAACTGTGATAGAAGAATCTATTATTGGACATATTTGCCCCAAGAAGCACCAGAGTTATGAAAATCTTAAAATTGTTTATAATTCTGGAGTCTTGGAAAATTATCCACAATATTAAGATATGTACAAATAGTAAAGCATCCAAACTTAAACTGAGAGTGCAGGGAATTGTCTGGGACAAAATGAACATAAGACCGTTTTTTAAGGATGTGGATACTGGCTACCTTCTGAGGTCCTAATAGTTGTTAGGGAAAAGGAATCAGAGAAACGTACTATTCAAGGAGGGACTGGAAAGAGAAGGGTGACCTTTTACATTAATTATGGGTGTTACCGAGGTGATGGCATGTGCCTGTAATCTCAGCACTTGGGAGGCTGAGGCAGGAGGATCTTTGTGAGTTCAAGACCAGCCTAGGCTACAAAGTGAGCTCAAGGCCAGCCTGAACTGCATAGCGAGACCTTGTCCCAAAAAGACAAAAAAAAAAAAAAAAATTATGGGTGTTTTAGGCATTCAGAAAAATATGCATGTATTCCTGATAGAGCTAGTACAATATGCACGGATTCTTCAGGAAACACAATAAATGTCGAATAGTTGCTCATGGAAGTTTGGAGCAACTGTATTTTCTTTTAATTTAATTTGTTGGGGTTTTTTGTTTTTGCCATGCTGGGGAGTTGAACTCAAGACCTAGTGTATGCTAGACAAGTGCTCTTTCACTGAACCCTACCCCAAGCCTGGTTTCTTTTTTTATGAACTTGAGTGGGAAGAGTTGCTCATGAGTAAGGGGCAAGAGGCATAGAGGATCCTGACTGTATTTGGGAAAGATTGCTCCTTAGACTGCGCCTCTGGGAGTAGGAGCTATGTATCTTACTCACTGTTACTATCTGCATTTGGTGTGTAGTAGGCAAATAGTATGTTTGAATGAAACACTGCATATCAAATGAGTGGTAGTAGCT
Source organism: Chinchilla lanigera (assembly GCF_000276665.1). Classification (NCBI taxonomy): domain Eukaryota; kingdom Metazoa; phylum Chordata; class Mammalia; order Rodentia; family Chinchillidae; genus Chinchilla; species Chinchilla lanigera. The sequence goes on along the minus strand of NW_004955412.1, from coordinate 26,520,285 downwards.
TGCATTGTAGGTCCAGCCAATGTATTTCTAGGTCCACACCATTTCCTCCTTTTCTTTTTACTTAATGGTGTTGGTATATCTGCAGGCTGTGTGTTTCAGTTCAATTTTAAGTTTCCAACTGATTCTTTTTAAATTCTGAGCCTGTTATAGCTTGTTCAGTTTCTGTAAGTCAGGCAATCATGGCTCTGGGGTTTTGTTATATGGAGTACCTTTTCATTCCAGTGCATCAAGCAATGAACTAGAAACACAAAGAATATGAATTCTAATTTTCGTACTCTCACTAACTCACCATGTGACCTTGGGCGAGTCACTTAACTCTAGTTGGCCCCGTGGTCCTTATCTTGGAAACCCCCAGAGCTGAACTGTGATGAAGTGGAGTTAAGGACTTGCAAAAAGCCTCATTTTTTCCCCTCACCCAGAAGGTGCTCTGAAAATGACATTTTAAGATGCGTCCCATTTCTTTTGCATGTGACAAATCATTTCCCCGGCTAAGCCCTTCCTCTGCCTCATTAAGGGTGAAGGCCCAGTGAACAGGTTTGCCCTCTCATCTAGCTCATCAGCAGAGGCCACTCCATGTTAATTGCTGTCACGTGGGAGTGTGGGTCTTTCTAGTCTGGTTTTTCTTACTTGACTGCTTCCCTGCCCTCAGCAAAGAGGTGGAGGGGTGAATAATTCCTTAGAGGTCAAGTGTGATGTGGGGATGAGGCAGAGAGAATAGAAGCAAAAAGGACGCTGTACTTCCTAGGCATTCAGTGCATCTATAGTCTCTTTTCAACTTACAATAAAAATCAGAATTATACTACACACCTGGTTTTATATGCACTATCCAGCTATTTCACCTGTGAAACTATGACAAAAGAAAAAGGATGATGTGATGTCTAACCTGGCTGCAGATCTCTTCTAGTATTATTGTGTGAAATCTGGTTGGGTTTGGTATCTAGAAGACTGTTTCATCCACAGATGAGTTGAAAATGTTTTAGGCAGGGTTTTTTTTTTTTTTTAATTTTTTCAGACAGGGACTCACTGTGTAGCCCAGACTGACCTTGAACTCATGACAATCCTCCTGCTTCAGCCTTAAATGCTGGGATCACAGGTGTGCACCACCATGCTCCTCTGAGTGGGGGTAGAGCTAAAAAACAGAAGCCAAAATTCTTGATTAAACTAACCTCCTCAAAGCTGGCACACATCATAAATCAGATGCAGTGATTTCCTTAGAAGTTTTGACTAGTTTCTTTTCTTTTTTTACATAATATCTTATCATATAACCCAGGCTGGCCTTAAACTTGTGGCTATCCTCCTGCCTTGAGTGCTAGGATTATAGGTGTAGGCCACCATGCACAGCTACATTTTGATTTCTTTAATCCTCATTTGGAACTATATGGCCAATAAGTTGGGATATCAGTTTATCTTTTCATTGTGAGAGTACGGAAGTTTTAGTCCTTAAACAAGAGTCAGGTTTGAACGTGGTATATATTTTCCGGTTTTAAATTTAGAAAATATTTCAGAAGCTCTTTGTGTATATGTGACCATCCTTTCCCTTTGCTGTAAGAGATGGGGCCTGGCATTTAGGACCTCTAGAGCCACTACCACATGGGAGTGGACAGTTGTCTTACTTTTCTTGATGCTGAAGCAAAACACCTGACGTCAACCCACAGTTAAAGGAGGAAAGGTTTATTTGGCTCATAGTTTGTAGAGGTGTCAGTACATAATCGGCTGGACGCAAGGCTGGGTGGCATGGCAGAGGGGAATTGCAGAGGAGAAACAGTGCATGGCAGGCAGAAGACAGCAAAAGCAAGCAAGCAAGGACCTTATCAAGGTCTGTCCCTTTTATACTGTATCTAGGCTACCGGGATTAGGGCAGTGCCAAATCAATCAGTGGACTGATTTAGTATCACATACCCTTAATCCCAGCATCACACACCCTAGATCAGCCAATCTGAAAAAGCCCCACATATGACTATATGAGTCTTTGGGGGGGACATCTAGGTACCAGCCCTAACAACAACCCTCACCCCACTTTCTGCCTTACTGGGACCCCTCTCCTCTGTTACAAGTACCCTGCAGACAGAGGAGCCACACATGTGTGAACAATTGCTTGTGTTAAAGATGGGTTAAGTATAAAGTCCGTACAATCAGTAAACTGCCCATCATCAGATATACCTTTTTGTTGTGCTTGTTTTTGTTTTTTGAGACAGGGTCTTGCTACATAGTTCAGACTGGCCTTGAAATCACTATGTAGACTGGCTAGTCTTGAACTCACAGCAATGCTCCTGCCAGAGCCTCCCAAGTGCTGGGATTACATGCATGCGCCATCATGGCTGATAATCATCAGATACACTTTAAATCGAAGACAAGTAAATACTGTATTTAATAGAGGGGGAAAGCTGATTGATACCTGTTTTCTTAGAGGTTCATTTTCCTCATATAGAAGGCAGAGATAGTGTTGATTCTACTTAAACATTTGAAAGAATTTAAAAAGTTGTGCAAAGGCATTTGTGTGTTAATAATTCCTAATTCCTCCACATGAATGGCAAAATCTTATTCATGTTAATATACCTAAGTATGAGTATTGGCATGATTGGGCATAAACAAACCCTGGACAAGGGAAATAGTTGCCAAGGGGGAATTAAGTGAAATGTTACGGGTAGGAATTTTAATGAGCCTCTTAAGCCACCTACTGTATAGTCAGAAGTAGGTACATAGATATGAGTGAGGCTGCTTGTGTGCGTGTATTTATTTGTTAGGGCTGATGGAACCCAGGTGGCTATGTTGCTGGTCCCAGGCCCCGTGGCCCTTTGAATACAGGTGGATTGGCACAACCCCCTCCACTGGGTTTGCTCATCCCTGCCAGCACCCTTTTCCAAATGCCTGGCCCTCTGTGGAAAACCATAATTCAGTCAATTTTATAGGTGCCTGACCCCAAGTTGCAGACTAGGAACAGTTTCTGTGATTGGGGACCAGGACAGCAAACAGAATCTCAGAGTTATGGTGGCACAGGGGAAGGGCCTGAGGCAAGCTGTTTCGTCATCTTTGTTCCGTGATAGTGTGGAGAGCTTGTAGGGTCTTTTTTCTCTAAGGTAAGAGTAAGTATAAACAGCACAATGCTTCTTGGAGAAGTGGAATTAAAAAATTTGGGGGGCCAGAGATATAGCTCAGTGGCACAGTGTCTGCCTGGCAAGCGCAAGGTCCTGAGTTCGAGTCCCAGTACCAAAAAATAAACTTTTTTTTTTCACCCCTGGGATCAAATCCAGGACCTTGCACATCCTCAGCAAGTGCTTTACCATTGAACTGCACGCCCAGCCCTGACAAGTGAAATGCTACCGTCCACTCTAGGGCTCTTGAGCCCTTCCAGTTCTCTTCCTTACTGAGAACTTTGTCTTCCCCTCCTGCCACTGGCTCCTCTGTCCCTGTGGCTGCCTGCCTGCCAGGGTCCTGCCTCTGCCTCCCAGGGACTGGAGACCCAGACAGGAAGTTGTCACATACCTGTTGCCCTGAGCTCCTCCTCAAGCAGACCGATGAAAGCGCAGGGTCTGCATAATGTGGGTGTGGGTTTGCACACAGAGCCCATGTCCAGACTGCTGGTGCAGGCTGTGATTTGGATCTTGGTATATTATTCTGCTCCCTATATCGGTGTCAATCATAAAATAAATCATAAAGATTTGGAATTTTTTTTTTTTTGTACTAGGAATTGAACTTAGAACCTTGCACTTGCCAGGCAGGCACTGTGCTGTTGAGCTTTATCCCTGGCCCAAGGTTTGGAATTGTTAAGTGGTGAGACATATGGGCTCTGTTGCTGTGAGGCCTGGGTTCAAATCCCACCTTTGCCATTACTGGCTGTGACCTTAGACAGCTTAATTAATTTCACCATGTCTTAAGTGTTCCTCTTTAAATATCTGCTTTGTAGAGCTGTGGTGAGGAACGGACACATCAGCCAGCACACAGCTTAGACAGCACTTGGCTCACGGCAGGTGCTCCGTGGGTGTAGACTGCACGGTGATGGTTGAGTGGGCACTGGGCAGGTGCGGTGGGCATGCAGTGATTATGCAGAGGGGATGGCGGCTTGTCTTAAAGGTCACTTATAAACTTCAAAGCATAAGAAGTACATCCAAAAAGAAGAAGAAATGGGAAAGAAAGGAGAAATGAAGATGGTTTGAAATTCCAAGGAGATAATGGTTTAGGGAATTGTCTAGAATTGAGAATTAGAAGATAAAACTCAGAGCATGTTGGTGAAGGGTTGGGGGAGAAAAGCAGGCCCTCCAAGGTGATCTGAGTTCCCAGCTGCTACTTTAAAGATGTCACAGTCTCAAGGTCATTCCACGGTGGACAATTGGGCAATCTATTTAGGTCCCAGCTTCCACCCGGCCCGGGGCAGGGCAGGTGCAAAAAGACTCCTGCCTATTTTGGGCTTTGCTGAATCTGTCCTCTCCAGGCACTTCCTATGGGGACAAAGCTGAAGGTCAGTATGCACATGCTTGTTTGCTCTCAAAAAAGAGTGCCAGGCAGTGTGCTGAGGAGCCCCGTGGCCTTTGCAGTGGGTATGGTGCCTTGGGGATGGGAAATCAGCTTATCTCTTGGCTCCAGAGTGCTAATAGGACTTGGATTTAGAATTAGCCTGGATGGAGGCAGCTCTTACAGTGGCTAATGGGCTCTCACCTGTGGTTTAAGAAGTAGGCTCTGACATCCTGCTGAGAAGTTTTGTTGTGAGCAGTTGAGTTCTCTCAAAGTGCTTTCTTGTGGTAGAAAAATAACAAATAAGCAAGTGCTTCAAGCACTGCCAACAAATTATGTTTTCTTGGGTTGTTTTTGTTTCATCTCTCATTGCATACATGGTGCCCAGGGAAAACCTTGCCTTCTATAACCATATATCATATGCTATTCATTCCTGATTTTATGTTAATAGCTCCTGTGAAGCAGGTTGGTGGCACACACGTGTAAGCCCAACACTCTGGAGGCTGAGGTGGGAGGATTGCTGTGAGTTTGAGGGCAGCCTAAGCTACATAATGAGTTCAAGGCCAGCCTAAACTACATAGTGAGACCCTCTCCTCCCCCCAAAAAAGCACTTGAGCTGGGCATGGTGGCACACACCTATAATCCCAGCACTCAGGAGGCTGAGGCAGAAGGATCACTGCAAGTTCAAGGCCAGCCTGGGCTACACGGTGAGTTTAAGGACAGCCTGAACTGTGTAGAGAGACCCTGTCTCAAAAAGACAAAAAAAAAAAGCACCCGTGTCTCACATTATGTAACCTGTGTTATGTGTGTTATGTGTTATGTATCTGTTTTTTTATTGTTTTTATTTTTTTATTTGCATTTACTTTATTTTAAAGAGTAAAAGAAGGATAAGATAGTAATAGGGAGGCTTACCAAATTACAGACAAAGTGGTAGGAAATTATCAATGGTTGTTGTTTTACATATTGTTATCTATAAGAGTTTCTCAGGAAAACAAATAGACAAATAATAGTGAGTTACAGACAAAAGTGGTAGGAGATTATCAATAGTTGTTGTACTATACTTCGGTATCTTCAAAGTGGCTTCTAAAGAAAATAAATGGAGCTATACATGAGTGACCAATTGAATAATCACTGACTATTCTCAATGGTTGTTGTAGGAAACACATAATAATAAACATACATCCATTTGTGAAATAGCATAGGAACAATACAAACATTATAGAGTTATGGACAGATTAGTAGGAAAATATCAATGGCTGCTGTAATACATGGTGGTATCTTCAAAGTGGTTTCTCAGGAAGACAGAGATATGCAAGAAGGATCTAACAAGTAGTTATAGCCTAAGGGTTGTCAAAAATAGCATATTACCTCCTCACCAGTGACTCCTTTCACTGAGGTATGATGGCTGGAAGGAAGGCCAGGATTGAAAAGAAGGACCGAGAGACTTGCACCTGTGTCTACCAACAGGCTGTTTTCTTTTTCCTCTATAGTCATGATTACCCAGGGCTCCTCCATGGAGATGACAGCTTGGCCAGAGGGAGAAGGCAGAGTAAGCCCTGGGTCCCCTCATTCTTGTTGGACTAACTGGTAGGATGGGTCTGAGGCCCTCTCGGGCCTCCGCTTCAGAGGGAAGACCAATCTCCAGTGGTCACCTTTGCATTCAGGGCATGGCCCAGGGTGTCTCTTAGGGCAGTTCCTCTTGAGGTGGCCTGGCTTTTAACAGTGCTAGCAGATGAATGTAGTCGTCAAGTTCTTCTTGGGGCCCTGAGAATCAGACTTAGGGTCTGTTTCTCTTAGTGCTGCAGCAAAAGCAGCTGCTTTTTCTCGGTCTCTTTATTTTCTCTCCTTGGCCTCCCCCTCGTCATGGCTATAGAATACTGAGGAGGCAATTCTTACTAACATCTCAAGTGAGCCATCTGGGGCAAAAGCCATTTTTTGTAGCTTTCTCTCTCCAGTATTATATATCTGATTCTAAGTGTGGGTGCCCTCAGTATCTATTTTACACTTATCTTTCAGCATCTTACAACATGTGCTTGATCCCTATGTAGACATACGTGCTTATTTTTAAATAGCTATTTCCTTAGATTAGTTTATCTAAATATGATATGTCTTCTTATATCTTAGTTGCACAAGTGTTTTTTGTGGTAGGGTGATTAAACCCAGTGCCTTTGCACTGAGCTATATCCTTAACCCTCTTAAAAAGTATTTTGTATTTTGAGACAGAGTCTTGTTCTTTTTTTTTTTTTTTTTTTTTTGTCATTTTGGAGACAGGGTCTCACTATGCAGTTCAAGCTAGCCTTGAGCTCACTTTGGAGCCCACGGTCATCTCGAACTCAGTGATCCTCCTGCCTCAGCCTCCCAAGTGCTAGGATTACAGGCATGCACCGCCATGCCCAGCTGTCAGAGTCTTGTTCTAGATCACTAAACTGCCCAGGCTGGGCTTGAATGTGATCCTCCTGCCTCACTCTCCCAGAGTGCTGTGATTACAAGCATATATCACCACATCTAGCTTACCGAATATTAAGGCAAGTGCTTCTGCCTGTCATGGCTGACATTATTAGAAGCTTGGTTTACTAATTTCCATTAATCTCCTGTGTTGACTAGTTTATGTATTTTCCTGACACATAAATGTTTGTGACTTCAAAATTTTCCCCAACCTTCCCTTTTTTCCCCCAAAGGAATCTTTCTGAAATAAGTCAAATGAAAAGAAATTATTTAAAAAAAAATCTTGTTATAACATACTGTCAGAATTTTATTTAAAATTTTTTAAAATTTTACCTTCTTTTATTTATTTATTTTTGAGACAGAGTTGTACTGTGTAGTTCAGACTGGCCTTGAACTCACTCTGTAGTACAGGCTGGCCTCAAACTTGCAGCAGTCCTCCTGCCTCAGCCTCCTGAGTGCCATGATTACAGGCATGCACCACCACAAGCTGCTCAATGTACTGTCAGAATTTTAAAAAGAAATGTTAACAGAAGAAGCCTCATCCCGTACTAAAAACAAACTGTGTATCTGGAGGTGTTTATGGTTCCTTTTTTGTGTTTACTGGAGAGTGACCACGATGGAGCTGTAGCACACATAGACTTTACACTACCAGAGGGCAGGATTGTGCCACTTGGGGCAGCCAAGAGCATTTTGGGTCACAGAGAGCAGTCACTACATTGGCATTATCCCTTTCCCATATTAGACACCAAGAGGTTAATTCCTGATTGTGTAGATTACAGAGCATTGAAATGGAAATGTATATAAACTAGATGACAACCCTAATTTTAATGAGATTCATCCAGAAAATCAGTCCAGATCCCCTCCCTCCCCCTCTCTTGCTCACTCTCCCTGCCCATAGGAAAGGAGCACAGGTGCTTCTTAGGTTCTGAGAACGATGGTTTGGCTGGAGTGCAGATTCATTTCCAAGGTGAGAAGCAAACCCTTTCCCACCTGCGCCCGGCCAGCCCCGCACTCTCGCTCTTTCTCCCCGGATGCAGCCCCGCTGTTTTCAGCTGCTCTGCCTGCGCACTGGAAGGCAGATGATCTCAGCCTGACACACACAGCAGCCTCTCTCCCGCAGGCCCAGCTCTTCTTTCTCCGGGCAGGGCCAGGCCACAGATGTGTGCTAATGAGAGCGTCTCTTTGTTTACAGGGTTTGGGATGCTCTGACGGACAATTACATCCCTTCACTTTCGGAAGACTGGAGGGACCCAAACATCGAGGCTCTGAATGGCAACAGTTCTGACACTGAGGTATCTCTCTGGGGCCCCCTACTTAGCAGGGTTTGGAAAGCTGTAGAATCCAGTTAGAAAAACATTCAGTAGCTCAACAGTCTTCCGCAGCAGTGGGTCAGAATCATCACTGTCAATGGGTCTGATGAGTTGCAGAGCGGAATAAAAAAATGAGATAAGAAGGACATCATCTGATGTATCTGAGGTGATAGGAATGGTTATGTGTTGAAAGTGTAAGTGCAGATAACTTCAGTGCATGCGTGCGTGTGTGTGCGTGTGTGTGTATGTGTGTGCGCATGTGCTCTCACATGCCCTAGAGGTGGAGCCGGGGCTGTGCACGTGCTGAGCATGCTCTCTACCAGTGAGTTACACCTCCAGCCCTGCATATAACTGCTGCCATTGATCTGTGTACTATAACCTGCTGAATAAGGTGGTTGGTGAAAAGACGAGGGGAGTGACTATCACAGGCTTCTTTTGAGTTCAAATAATGATGGTATTTTAAAAATCTGATTTGTTTCATCTGATAAACAGTTCAGATTCATCAAAAACAATGCTGACAGATCTTATAGCCTGGCCCTGGGGAAGAATTCCTTTCTTCCTTCTCCCCTTCCTTCCTTCCTTCCTTCCTTCCAGAACCTAGTACATACTAGGCAAGAGTTTACCACTGAGCTATATCTCCAGTCCAAGAGTTTTTAATGTACCAACCCAGGAGACATTTATGTGTCTGGGCTGGAGTCACTGTCTGTGGGTACTAGTGCCAAAGAACAAAGTCGCCTAAAGTGTTTGGCAAGGACTTCTGATGAACAGACTTTTTTGGAGTTAATTTGCATAAACTAAGGGGAATGACCTTTCAGAAAGTCCAGATTGCCCTTCCTGGCTGACTCTGCATGTAGAATGGATGGTGTCCTAGTCAGTATAACAGAATATGTTAAGTTGAGTGATTTATAAGCCACAGAAGTTGATTTTCCACAGTTCTGGAGACTGGAAGTCCAAAAGCAAGCTTGGGCAATTCAGAATCTGGAAATGACCCAATTCCTGGCTCATAGACAGCGCCTTCTTATTGTGTCCTCACACTGCAGGAGGGACAAACGAACTCCCTTGAGCCAGTTTTACAAGGCACTAATGCTATTCCTGTGGGTTCCATTCACATGACCTAATCAACTCCCAAAGGCTATCACTTAGGAGGTTGAGATTTCAACATAAAGATTTTGAGACAATACAAACATTTACCTTATAGCAAAATGTAAAATCATGTAACTGCTCTGTCCATGTTAAAGGGTAATTTCTGCCTTGCTTGGTTTTCTAGGGGTAGCGATGAAGGAATTTTGACAGTTGTGTATCAGGAAGGGTTGGCACAGTGCAGAAGATGCAGCAAAGTGATGGGCGTGGGGTCTGGCTCTCCTCTTCCTAGGTGCTCCTGCACTGAGTCCAAAGCAAGAGAACTGGAAACACATTTTTTATTGGAGAGTATATCAGCAGATTATTGCTCAAAATAACCCATCATCATTTGGCTGACTTGTTGAGAAAGTGGCTGTACACCCTTCTTCAGTCTTGTGATAATTTAAATTCAAAATACTCAGAACCTCAAGTACCCATTGACTGAAGCAGGCACAATGGTAACTTGGAGACTAAGGTTTGCTAGAGACTTCTCCGCAGACACCACAGCTGCAGCTGCAGTGCTGTCTTGAGCTCTTGCTTGCTCGTTTTCCTTTGTAGCAGGTGTGTGCACAGTGCTGAGAAGTTACCCAAAATGCAAAGAAGGAGGCAATAATGGAATAAGTCTAGCTACTGAAATTAAATCAGTCCCATCATGCTGCAAAAGGCAGATTTTTCTTTGTTATCTCTTTGGCCACCTTTCTGGCTCATTTTGTGGATTAAGCCAAAGGATATATAAGATGGCCTGTCCTTCCAGAGGACTAATTTATCCTCATCTGCATATTTCCCTCAAGAGAGCTAACATTTCAGGGCAAATTGAGTGACCCTGGGAAGGATGACCTTGAGTGGTGCTGTGTGGCAGTCTTTTTCTTTTTTTTTTTTTTTTTTTTTTTTTTTTTTTTTTGTCTTTTTTCTGGTACCGGGAATCGAACTCACGACCTCGCGCTTGCCAGGCAGGCGCTGTGCTGCTGAGCTAAATCCCCAGCCCCGTGGCAGTCTTCTATCTAATCCCCGGGAAAAGGATGGAGCATCGCCAGTGAATGGAGGAAGGCTTTTCTATTTTTTTTCTTTTTGTCTTTTTTTTGAGACAGGGTCTCACTTGCAGTTCAGGCTGGCCTTGAGCTCACTTGGTAGCCCAGGCTGGCCTCTAACTCGCAAGGATCCTCCTGCCTCAGTCTCCCGAGTGCTGAGATGACAGGCGTGCACCACCACACTCAGCTAGGATCTTCTCTACAAATGTTTGTAGCTCTGTCCATTTTTTCAGGATTTCCTTTGTTTCTAAAGAAGAACTTTGCTGCATTGATTGCTGATACCCCTCCTCCTCTTCAGAAAGCTTCTCAGCTGCCATTGTCTGGGTCTCGGCCAGAAGTTCACGTTCCTCTGTAGGCAGCTCCTCTGAGTGTTCCTCCACTGGCTCCTCAGCATCACCACTGTCTGCCTGCAAGTCTATGGACTCTGCTGTAGTGACAGTGTAATCAATCATGGAGTCCACTGAATGCTTAGGCTCCTCTACACAGTCTTCAAAGCCTCTCCAGCATAGTTTTAGGCCACACTTTCTTCCAGGCAGATCCATGTCCTTAGAAAGACATTGGTCCTGGATTTCTCAGTTAACCCCACACAGGAAAGGATGTTGTAATGTTCCTTCCAGAACTCTTTAAGGGTGAAGTCTGTATCTGAGACCATCTGGAAGCCCTTCAGGAACAGTTGCTTGGTGTATAGCTTCTTTTTTTTGTTTCTTGTTTTTTTTCCAGTACAGGGTATTGAACTCATGACCTCACGCTTGCCGGGCAGGCGCTGTGCCGCTGAGCTAAATTCCCAGCCCTGTGTATAGCTTCTCAAAGTTAGCTATAACCACTGGGTGTGGTGATAACACACTGTAACCCCAGCACCCAGGAGGCTGAGGCAAGAGGATTGGCGCAAGCATGAGGCCAGCCTGGGCCACATAGTGAGTTCAAGCTCAGCTTTAACTGTGTAGCGAGACCTTGTCTTAAAAAAAAAAAATAAAAAAAGTTAGCTAAGACTTGCTGGTCCGTAGGCTGCAGTAGAGGAGTAGAGCCATGGGAATTCTTCAGCTAGTTCTTCTTCTAAATATTGTGGGTGAACCGGAGCATTGTCTATGATGAGGAGAGCCTTGAGTGGTAAACCTTGTCCTCTAGATATTTCTTAACAGTAGGACAGAAAGCCTCCTGATCCACTCAAAAAAAAGTACTCTTGTTACCCAGCTTCTTGTGTTAGATCTCCACATGACCCATGGGCTATTCTTCATGACTTTATGTTTTCTGAACACTCTGGGAGTCTCAGAGTGATAAACCAAGAGACACTATCTTGAGATCACCAGTCACATCACCAGGCACATAAGGTTAGCCTATCCTTCATAGGCTTGTGGCTTGGCATTTTCTTCCCTTCCTGGGTAATGTATTATCTCCTGAGCATTTTCTTCCAGAAAAGGCCAGTGTCATCACAGCTGAGAACTTGATGAGAGCTGAAGACATTTCTCTGTATCTTTGTTTCAAAGTGGCGTATGTAATTTTCAGCAGCCTTTTATCAGCACTGGCTGGTTTACCAGGCCTAGTTATGTTGTGAATCTCAGTTCTTGCTTTAAAATTATGAAGCCACCCCTTACTGGCATGAAATGTTTCACCATTATCACTCATTGATGGATTATTTTTTATGAGATCAGCATTTATGACCCTAGCTTTTTCCTAGATTATAAACTCAGATAAACTATAACCTGCCATCTGCCTTTCATTTATCCATACTTATAATAACCTCTTGCCTAACACTGTTGATGATAACTTACTCTTTTGAGTAACACCTTTAGCAACACTAGCTTCCTTATACAAATCTTTTCTCTGTAAGATTGTCGAGATGGTGGATTCTGTTTTTTGTTTTCTTCTTTTTGTGTTTTGTTTTGTTTTTCTTCTGGTACCAGGAATCTAACTCATGACCTTGCGCTTGCCAGGCAGGCACTGTGCCACTGAGCTAAATCCCCAGCCCCAAGAGATGGTGGATTTTGACATGCTGCGCATAGTAGTGAGATCAGTCACACAAACACCACTCTCATATCTCTCCACAGCTTCCTTCTTCTTTTTGATTGTGATTGCTTTCTTTACCTTCCCTTCCTTCCTTAGCTTGTTTTAGCTTTTTTGGGGCCATTTTGATAGCAGCAATTGTAACAATTATATGAAGCACTGACTGAAATCACACCCACAAACATGCACATCTGTGTTTAGACTGACACTTATATACACTTACATGTGTTTTTCTGGCACCATGAGTCTTTGTTTACAACTGCACAAGTGGCCAGCATTTGGGTTGTTTTTTTGTTTTTTTTTTTGGTTTTTTGAGACAAGGTCTCACTATGCCATTCAAACTGGTCTTGAGCTGACTTTGTAGCCCAGGCTGGTCTTGAACTCACAATGATCCTCCTGCCTCCGCCTCCCGAGTGCTGGGATTACAGGCACGCCCAGCAAGCATTTGGGTTGTAACTCAAGACTCTGATTTAAGTTAAATCTAAAATTATGAGTGTAACCCACGTTGTTCATATGCAGGGCCAGTTGAGAACTTGAGGTTCCATTGTATATAGTTTAACAAAATCAAAGAATACTTTTTAAATACTGTTAGGCCAGAGTCCCTTGTGTTTGTCTTTCCCTGTTCTATGGTGGTGACCACTTTTATTTCTTTCAGCTGTTTTTGTTTGTTTATTTTGTTTGGGGCATAGAGTTTTACTTTTTCTGATAGCATATTGATATTGCTACTTGCCTTTCAGTGATAACAGGCTGCTGCGGCAATGCCCTACATTCGCCACCGCTCTTAGTTACTTTCTCGTCACTGAGAACCAAGACCTCCCTCCTGCAATTTGAAGGAGAAAAGGTTCTGGCTCATAGTTTGTAGATGTTTCAGTCCATAGAAAGAGATCAAAGGAGGAGGAGGGAGGGAGACCTTCCCAGGCCACTCCCCGGGGACCGCTCCTCCCACAAGGCTTTACCTCCCAACCTCACATTTAGCTCTAAACTCACCAGTGTACTAATCTGTTGATGAATACCACACCTCCACAATCCAATTGCCTCCCCAAAGCCCCACCTATGCGTACTATAACATTATTTCTTTGATTCTTAAAAATTACAATTCGAGAGCTAGGGGTAGCTCAGTGGTAGAGTACATGTTTACCATATGTGAGTCCTGGGTTCAATATATATATGATGAAGAGTTATTTATTTATTTTTTTGAGACAGGATCTTGCTATGTAGTTCAGGCTAGCTTTGAACTCACTATGTAACTCTGGCTGGTCTCCAACTTGTGTCAATCCTCCTGTCTCAGCCTCCTGAGTGCTGCATTGCAGGTGTGTGCCTAGATTTAGTTCTTTTACACAGCTCCAATACTCACACTTACCCTTTTCCTTTTGTAATATAGTATTGTCATTAATCTATAGTTAATTCAATATTAAATATCTATGCTATTATAACTATAAGCATACTATTTCTAGCTGAACCATGTAGTATTCTATAAGAATATACCCTCTCTCATTCAATGTTTAGTTTATACTGAAATAAAAATTAACTCATTTGTTTGTTTTTTCTTTACTTCAACTCCAGCATAACTATCATTGGTTCAACCCAAAATTCTGGCAGAAGTGTACAGCTTAAAATATGCTTGTGCTGTGTTCTCTTTTATTCTGGTCAACCAGGTGTGGCCACAAAGGGAGACAGGAAAGAGGGTCAGGAGAGCAAAGTTTATTATACAGTGCTCCCTTCATGTCCGGGGAGATTGGTCCCAGGACTCCTTGCCAGTATAAAAGTCCAAGGATGTGCAAGCTCATACTTAAAATGGTATAGATTTTCATAGAACCAATGCACCTTTTCTTGCACCCTTTAAATTATCTCTAAGTCAGTTATTAGTATTTTTTGTGTGTGTGTCTTTTTAAGACAGGGTCTCACTATGCAGTTCAGGCTGGACTTGAGCTCACTTTGAAGCCCAGGCTGGTCTTGAACTTGCAATGATCCTCCTGCCTCAGGCTCACAAGTTCTGGGGTTATAGGCATGCGCCACCATGCCCAGCATGTAAATGTTATTAAGTTATTGTACTATATATATTGTACAACAAGATAGTATAAGAAAAAAGTCAAGCCAGATGTGGTGGCACATGCCTATAATCCCAGCACTTGGGAGGCTGAGGCAGGATGATCGCTGGGAGTCTGAGGCCAGCCTGGGCTACACAGTGACAACATGTGTCAAAAAAAAAGTCTGTACATGTATAGAACAGATGCAGTTTTTTAAAATTTTTGATCTGTAGTTGATTAAATCTATACAAGAGGATTTCTCTGATAAGTAGGCCCAGTTATAGTTCTGGGTTCTAGAAATGGGAGTCAGAACAGGCCCTGTGTGGCCACCCAGGGAAGCCTGTTGGCCAGGAGGCAGAAGTGGCCAGGGAGAGTCTAACCACCACTTCCCTGGAGTGTCCTTGGCTAACTCGCTCAGGATTGGATAGTTTGAGTAACTGGTGGACATTAGGCTATGGGACGGTCCCTGGCTGCCTGGCCCCTGGTCCTGGGGTACCCATGGCAGAGGAGTAGACTTGTTGGAGGTGCTGCAGCTCAGCCCCGGGTGTGTGCACATCAAAGGCCACTCCCAGCTGAGGGCCCTTGCAGTCCCTGAGAATTGGCTCCCTCTGTAGGTGTCTCTCCTCACTCAAAAGAGTTACATCGGCATGGTGGCGCACTCCTGTAATCCTACCACTCGGGAGGCTGAGGCAGGAGGATTGCCATGAGTTCAAGGCCAGCCAGGGCTACAAAGTGAGTCCCAGGTCAGCCTGAACTACATAGTGAAACCCTGTCTCAAGAAAACAAAAAAAATTTTTAAAAGGTCAAAACATCATGATATACAGAAAATAAAAAATATGAACCGTACCGTGATTAAAAAACCTGCTAGGTGTGATGGCACATGCCTGTAATTCCGGCACTCAAGGGGTAGAGGCAGGAAGATCTTCGCGAGTTTGAGGCTACATAGGGAATTCAAGGCCAGCCTGAACTACACAGTGAGACCCTGTCTCCAACAACAACAAAAAAAATCAGATCTTCTGTTAATTCAGCATTTTTCTGCCACAAACAGGTGTGGCCGCACACTAGATCTTTGGCATAACTTGTCCTGGGCATTTCCTTCACCTTCATCTGGGCATTCTTCCTGCTTCCTGTCCTGTCCTCTGGGAACGTATGTTTACCTTCTGGGAAGAGCACCTTGTTTGGATGGGGGTGTGTGCTTGAAAAAAGTGTACAGAGGAATATGTTCTTTAGAGCAGGCAAACTGTCTTTCACCTGTTAAATACTTGAGCGGGTTGTATCTGATAGATAACTATTCTTGCTTATCCTCAGAATTCTGAAGGCATTGTTCTCTAGTTTCAGTTGCTGTAGAGAAGCCCAAGATCCACAGTGATTTCTGTTCTCTCTAGATGTGTTTATATCGTCTCTGTTTTCCTTTCTCATTTGAAATTTAACAATGTGGGCCTTATAGTGAGTTTTTTTTTCATTCATTGCACATTACAGTGTGTGCTCAACCTACAAGCTTGTGGCTTTAAATTCTGGCATGATTCCTTGTGATATTTTTTTCTGAAGATTAACTATTTTTGTCTTCTGCCCCTATTGAGATGAGAATGCAGTTCTCTTTTATTATGCTGATGTGATGAATTACACGAATTAGTTTTCAAATATTAAATCAACCTTGCATGATAAACCCAGCTTGTCATGAGGTAAAAACCTTCTGTTTTAGTTTTTGCCTTTCTTTTCTCTTCTGAAGCTTTACTAAAGCTTGGCATGTAATAAACTGCGCAGATTAAGTGCATAATTTCATGAATTGTGATGTGTGTGTACATCTGTGAAGCCACCACTACAATCCCAACACTGGACATGTGTCTGCCCTCCCTCCCTCTCAGCCCCAGTCTCTGGGCTTCTCGGTTGTTAGTTACTGTCATACAGTTTGCGTTTTCTAGAATTCTGTATGTGTGGATGCATGGAGTATGCACTTTTGTCTGCCTTTTAAAACTCACTATAATTACTTCCTTTATTACTATTTTTCGGCCCTGAGGATTAACTCGAGGCCTTTCACATGCTAGGCAAACGCTCTACCATTGAGCTACGCCCCCAGCGCAGTGTAATTCCTTAGCTATTCACTCAGGATATTGAGTATTTCCACAGTTCATTCCTATTGTATGGCTATTTTACAATATGTTTTTTCAAGCACCTATAGATGAACACTGGGTTCTTCACAGGTTTTGAATTTTGAAAATAAAGTGAACATTCTTGTCTAAATCTTTGTGGAACATAGGCTCTGTTTCTCTTGGATAAAAACCTAGGGGTAGAAGACTGAGTCATATAATGAACATATGTGTAACATTGTGTGTGTGTGTGTGTGTGTGTGTGTGTGTGTGTGTGTGTGACTAGGGATGGAACCCAGGGCCTTTTCACTGTGATACATCGCTAGCCCTTTTTATTTTTTGTTTAGAGACAGGATCTCTCTAAGTTACTGAGTTCCCCAGGCTGGGTTGGAACTTGTGACCTCCTACCTCAGCCTCTCAGGATGCTGAGTTTGCAGGTGTGTGCCACCACACCTGGCTTATGTGTCTTTTTGAGACAGGGTTTTACTATGTAGTTCAGGCTGACCTTGAACTCACTTTGTAGCCCAAGCCAGCCTCAAACTTGCAGCAATCCTCCTGCCTCAGCCTCCTGAGTGCTGGGATTACACGTGTGTACCACCACACCTAGCTGTGTGTAACGTTTGAAGGAACTACCAAGCTATCTTCTAGTTTGGGAGCTCAAATTGTTACACATTCTCACCAACAGTTGTTATGGAAGTTTTAAAAATTTAATTTAGGCATTTTAGTGAATGTGTAATTATATCTTATTTTGGTTTTAATGTGCATGTTACTAGTGACGAAGGATGTTCTACATCTTTTCAAGTGATTATTTACAATCTATATTTTTTCCTTGTTTTTTTTTTTTGTGACAGGGTCTTACTATGTAGTTCAGACTGGCCTTGAACTCACTATGTAGTCCAAGCACTGCAGCAATCCTCCTGCCTCAGCCTCCTAAGTGCTGAAATTATAGGAATGCATCTTATGACCTGTATATTTCATGAAGTGCCTGTTCACATTCATCATTTGCCCATTTTCTTAAAGGCATGTTTGTATGTTTGTTATTGAGTTGTAAGAGTTCCCTATATATTCTACTTATAAATCCCTTGTCAGATCTGTTTTACAAATATTTTCTTTTGACCTTTTAATTTCCTAACATTATTTTTCTGCTTCTTTTTTTTAATGGTGCTGGGAATTGAACCCAGGGCCTCACACATATACTAAGCACATGCACTGACATTCCAATTTATTGATACTTTTTTTTTTTTTATTTTAAAGAGTAAAACAAGGATAACATAATAATAGGGGGGATTTAGCATATTACAGACAAAATGGTAGGAACTTATCAATGGTTACCGTTTTACATATTATTATCTACAAAATAGTTTCTCAGGAAAACAAATAGACAAATAATAGTGTGTTAGAGACAAAAGAGGTAGGAGATTATCAAGAGTTGTTGTGCTATACTTTGGTATCTTCAAAGTGGCTTCTAAAGAAAATAAATAGAGCTATACATGAGTGACCTATTGAAAAATCATTAACTATTCTCAATGGTTGTTGTAGGAAACACATAATAATAAACATACATCCATTTATGAAATAGGATAGGAACATTACAAACTTTACACAGTTATGGATAGATTAGTAGGAAAATATCAATGGCTGCTGTAATACATGGTGGTATCTTGATACTTTGTTTTTTATAGTTTACACTTCTTACATTATAGTTCAGAAATCTTTTTGTTTTTGTTTTTCTTTAATTTGTTTGTTCTGAGGCAGAGTCTTGCTATGTACTTCAGGCTGGCCTTGAATTCATGGCGATCCTCCTGCGTCAGCCTGCCAAATGCTGAGATCACAGGCATGTGGCACCATGCCTGGAAGAAATCTCTGTAATAACTGAGGTCAATAAGATTTTCTTAAGTCTTCCTCTAGACATTGTATAATATTAGCTCTTATATTTATGTCTATGATCCAGTTCAAATTAGTTTCTGTATAATGTGAGGTAAGGGTCAAGTTTCATTTTTTTTCCTGTGCAGCTATTTAATTGGTTCAGTACCATTCATTAAAATATTATCCCTCCCCCCCATTAAATTGTTTGGCATCTTTGTTGAAAATCAGTTGATCCTGTATGCATGGGTCTCTCTGAATTCCTTTTTTTTGGATAGGGTCTTGCTATGTAGTCCAGGCTAGCCTTGAACTCACTATCTCACTATATATTCTGCCTCAGCCTCCCTAGTGCTGAGATTGTAGGTGTGTGCCACCATGCCCAGCCTCTGTATTCTGTTTATATATATTATATTAATGTATGTATATGTCTATCTTTATGCCTATACAACATTGTGTTGATTATTGTAGCTTTATATTAAATCTTTTTTTTTTTTTTTTGGTACTGGGAATAGAACTCAGGACCTGTGCTTGCCAGGTAGTTGCTTGTGCCACTGAGCTAAATCCCTGACCCTATACTGAGTCTTAAAGTAGAATATGTTCTCTATTCTATTCTTTTGTTTTTTCCCAAAGTTGTTTTGACTATGTTAGGTCCTTTATATTTCCATACAATGAAAACCTACAAAAAACTTGATCTAAAAACAAAACAAAACAAAACTTGAACTGTGATTGTGTTGAATCTGTGGATCATTTATATTCATGATTTTCAGATAGTAAATCAGCATTTCATTTCTAAGATAAACCTCAGTTATGATGCTGTGGCAAACAGAAGCACTGAACTGACACCCAGGGTTTGGAGGCAGGTTTATTTTACATCAAGGGGCACTGATTAGGATCATTACCAGAATATCAGGCCTGGATCTCTGATGGTCTAGGGCTTTTATATGATGCATAAGCAGCACGAACAAAAGTGAAACATAACAGCCTGGAAGTTCTGATTAGCTGTCAGGGTGAGATCATTGGTTACAAGGCTAGATTAATGACCATCAGTTACAGGAATAGATTAATGATCACAGAGCTTGTTACAATCAGACATCCTGTATGTTTGATTATACCGTAGTGGTTACAGGGGTAGAGAAAGTAATTACAGAGCCATGAAGCAGTTACAGAGCTAGGCAGTTTCAAAAAGAACAAAGTTTTAAAAAAGATAAACTTTTTAAAGCTGGACTTATACTGGTAGGAATTTTATATTCTGTTATAATTATAATTTTATATTTTATTTTATAATTATAATTTTATATTTTATTTTATAATTATAATTTTATATTTTATTTTATAATTATAATTTTATATTTTATCTCTGGTACAGTTTTTCCCTTTCAATGATTTTTTTCCTCTATGTAACGTGGAATTTAGTTTACTAATGATTTTTGTTCTTTTCCTGTAATTTGCTTCTGTTCTAAGGTCATTGAATTAAAAATTGTTTTGTTTTGTGAAAACTTTTGTTAGATTGATGTTATTTCTTGCTTAGTTTTTTTGTTTGTTTTGTTTTTCGAGATAAGGTCTCTCTGTGTAGTTCAAGTGGCCTTGAACTCGTGACAGTCCTCCTGCTTCAGTCTCCTGAGTGCTGATATTACAAGTGTGCATCACCATGCCCAGTTTAAAATCTTTTTCCAATATAAATTTATCCACTCTAGGTTTCTTTTTTTCTTTCTATTTTTTTTTTTTTTGTCTTTTTGAGACAGGGTCTCGCTATGCAGTTCAGGCTGGCCTTGAGCTCACTTTGTACCCCAGGCTGGTCTCGATCTCACAATGGTTCTTCTGCCTCAGTCTCCTAAAAGATGGGATTACAGGCATGAGCCACCACACCCGGCTTCCAATCTAGCTTTTTTATGCATATCATTTGTGATATATATGTATATATATGTAAATAAAATGCTCTTTCCACTTATTTGGTTGCTATCTTTTTTATCCTTTTTTTTTGGAACTAAAAAAAAGACTTTATTCAGGGCAAGAGGATGCAAATATAAAAATCAAAAGCTTATCTAGCATTTAGTTAACTCTCCATTTTCTGTTTGTCCAGTGAGAGCTGGATATTATTTGTACATTTTCTAAGGGTCCTGGTCTGCTAATGAAATCTTTATACAAGGGGAAAGTGAGGGGCCGATTCCTTAAGGGGCCCTCTGGGAGAACTCTCATCAGGGCAGGAGTAAACGCTCATGTCTGCCCACTTCTTTCCCTTCTGCTTCATGTGTATTACAAAATAATCACTGCACGCAGTGCTGAGGCCTGCAGCTAGTGAGAAGAAGCTCTGGAAGCCCACTTTGCCATCTCGGCACTGGTCCAGGGCCTTCATGATTTTGTCCACAGCCAGAGGGTCTTTTTGAATTTCCAAAAATCCAGGGAACTCCTTCTCCATGAGTACTCTCAGGTCCTCCTTTGTTGGGTAGCATTTGTCCCCAGCAAACTTGTGAAAGGTAAACATCATGGTTTCCACGGCGTGTTCCATTTGAGAGGGCAATTTGGGGAGGTCTGTTGAAACCTGGGCGCGGAGGCTCTGCGGACGCGGGCGGGGAGGAGCGCACCGCGGGCTGCGCGTCTTTGTACGCGGGGCCGTGGGGCCCGCGCGGGGTCTCTTTCTTATACTTTTAAAAAGTGGTTTTTCAAAAGTATAAAAACCCCACCGCCCCGCGTATAAAAAAGTGGTTTCTCACGGGCTGGGGATTTAGCTCAGCGGCACAGCGCCTGCCTGGCAAGCACAAGGTTGTAAGTTTGATTCCTGGTACCGGGAAAAAAACAAACAAAAAAAGTGGTTTCTCTAGGGATTGCAATATACATTATTTAGTTATTCATTTGGTCTATTTGGAATAACTACTGTGCCTCTTTACATAAAATGTAGAATTCCCACCAGTATAAGGCCATTCCCCCCATCCTTTGTGCTATTGTGATCATATATTTTATTTCAGTTTACATTTTATACTCCACAATGTCAAATAATTTTTGTTCCAGATAATTACCTGTCTTTTAAAGAAATTAATAAAAGGAAAATAATAATATTTACAGTGTTCTTGGTCATTTCTGCAGGTCTGATTTTTAATCACTCCTTTTCATCCACCAAAAACTTTTTATAGAATTTCTTTTTTCTTTCTTTCTTTTTTTTTTTTTTCCCAGTTTGGTACTGGGGATAGTAGGGGCTGAAGTCGGGGCCTTTGCACCGAGTTACATCCCCAGCTATTTTTTCATTTCTTATTTTTGAGATGAGGGTCTCGCCA
>NW_004955412.1:26427449-26498292 GCF_000276665.1 Chinchilla lanigera | reverse complement strand
TTTCCCAGGTTGGGCTCGAACTTGCAATCCTCCTGTTTCAGCCTCCTAGAGTGTTGGGATTACAAAATGACACCACCACATCCAGCTAACCATTGTCCACTTTGGGTTTTTCCATTGAATCAACCTATACTGTTTCTGCCTGTGATTTAACAATGTCTTTTGATCCCTGTAACTTTTATTTCACAACAGATAGCTGTTGTCTAGGACAAGAGGGAATAGAAGTCTGGGACAGGACATTAACTCTTTCTATTCCTCAGGTGATGGGGAAACCTCAGGTTATGTGGGAAGGTGGGACTGAATCTGGGCAGCCATAGGGCTACAATTCAGCTCTTTGCTCATTAGCTCTTTCAGTAAATGCTTGGCCACTGCATGCAGTGGGGGATCGCACTGTGGGAATACAGAGCCTTCAGCATAACCCACACAGATGTTTCCTGGTTGTTCACAAGCATGAAAGGGACATTGTGGCCCTTTCCTTGAGCTGGGTACATACTGATAAATTTCTCTTCTTTCTTCTACTTTTTGTCTGGAGGTTAAAAAAAACTCTGTTCTCTTAATTTTAGCCAGGGAGGCAACCACCCATGTGAATCATTGGTGGGGAGGGCAGGGAAATATTAGGCAAAGGGCTAAATATGCGGCAGAAACTCCCTCCCTATGAGTGGAGTCCTCTGGAATGCTTTAACAAAGGCACTAGTGAAGGGTCAACATTGGATGCAAGGACTCAACAGAATTCTAACCCGACTTGAACCGCCATGCAGCAAGCTTTAGCAGTGCCACAGGCTCTGCACTCATCTGCAAGCTTCTGCTACCCAGTGATAGCGTCGGTACCCTCCTCCAAAGCAGGAGGGAGAAACAGCTTGCTGCCTGGTATGGCAGAACCCTGTCTGGATCCAGGGAAGGAAGGCCCTTGGAAAGATAGATTTTTTTTTGAGGGGTGGGGCACCCGGAGTCAAACTCAGAACCTCAGGCTTGCCAGGCAGGAGCTGTGCCACTGAGCTAAATGCCCGGCCCCAGATTTTCTTTAAAGAGCCTAAGTCATGTCAACAGGATGGAGTGAGTCGACCTCCACTCCACTGAGCGGAGTGAGTCAATGGGTCTAGTCCACAGAGAGATGCATCTCTGAGCAACCTGGCCCCAGGATTGTTCTGGCACATGGCTTTCCCATGGCTGCACAGTGGCCAAGGGAGAGACCTGTGGTGACTTTTAGGACTGGGTCACGTCCCAGGGATGAGTGTCCATACACAGAGGTGCCATTGGTTTCCCTTCCTCTCTCTTGCTTTGCTCGTTGTCCTCCAGCTTCCATTCTGCAAAAGACACTGCCATGGTGGGGGAGCGCAGGCCAGGAGTCTGTGACCAGCCTGTGCAAAGGGGCGGGGCTCGTGGAGCAGTGGTGGAAGCTGTGGGACATAACAGTCTGGCAGGATTGAGAGGAAACAGGAACCAGGCCCAGAAAGGACGAAGAAGGGTGGGAGAGGCAGAATCAAAAACAGAAGGAGGAGCAAAAGCCAGTGACAGGGTGGATCTGATGAAAGCCGGGAGGAGGGCAAAGCCACAGATGGAAGAGGGAAGGAGCCAGGCTTTCTCGGAATGCTTTGTATGTCTTCTCCTTTCACTGTGCTTTCTGGTGGGAGATTTCTGAGACCTGAGAAAATAAGAGGTGGGTATATCTCCCAAGAGACTGGGAGCTCATGGTAGCTTTCATAAGCTTCTGGTTGACTTTCAAATCTGTTAACCATTTGCACACTACATACAGACCTGTAGGCTTTGTGCCTGAGAGCAAGATGGGAGAGAATGCTCCAAGCATCCCTCCTCCAGGCCACAGCCCAGGTTCATTAACACTGGCATGGAAAATGTCTCCTTAAAAGCTCCCTCTCTGCCTTGCACCCCCAGGGGGAACTTTGGGAAGGGAGCTGATATATTGGAAGGTGCAATATTAACAGACAGGGAAACTCAGTAAGATTGGATGTGTTTCATGGGGATTTTGTTTTATTTATTTATTTATTTATTTATTTATTTTTTGTATTTTTGAGACAGGGTTTCACTATGCAGGCCTTGAGCTCACTCAGGCTGGCCTTGAGCTCACTTTGTAGCCCAGGCTGGTCTCGAACTTGCAATGATCCTCCTGCCTCAGCTTCCTGGGTGCTGGAATAACAGGTGTGCGCCACCAAACCTGGCTTTTGCTTTTGTTTTAGACAGTGTTTCACTATGCAGTTCAGGCTGGCCTCAAACTCACACCAATCCTCCTGCCTCAGCCTCCCTAGTGCTGGGATTTAAGGTGTGCGCTGCTACGCTTGGCTTTGGATGCACTTTAGAAAATGTAAACATTGCAATTTTATAGCCTTAATACCTTATCAGTCAGCTTTCTGCTGCTGAACACAATACCCAACACCTGCAATTTAGACAAGGAGAGGTTTAATTTGACTCATATTTAAGGGAATTTAGAGCTGGATGTGGTGGCAAATGCCAGTAATTCCAGTAGTTGGGATGCTGAGGCGGGAAGATCCGTGTGAGTTTGAGGCCTTCTACATACTGAATTATATGGTAAGACCCTTTCTCAAAAACAAAACAAAACAAAACAAAACAAAAAACAAAACAAGGAAGTTAGCTCCTGACCATCTGGCTCCAAGGCAGGAACATCATGGCGGTGGGCATGGCAGAACAAAGATGCTTTGTTCTTAGCAGCTGGGAAGCAGGGCAGGGGATAGTGCCAGAGAAGAGGTGACCAAAGGCCATACATCCACAGCCATACAGATACAGCCGGAAGTGTGCTCCACCAATCCCCTGGGTGGATCGCAAAGCCAGTCAAGCGGACAGTCTGATTGAACTGCCACGGTACCAAACCCTTATTCCCAAGTTCTGGTCACAGACTAGCAGTTGCTGCCAGAGACTTATAAAGCTAACCTGAACAGAAACCAGCAACCTCCGTTTCCCAGGAAGAGCCTAACTTCTACCCCAGGACTGTCCTGTAGAAAGTTCTGCTGTATGAATGCAGTTATGAACAGAGCGTGGCCCCGGGAGTTTTGTTCTTCCTAGTGGGGAGCCGAGGAAACCAAGCAGCTACCACAGGTGGTAGACTTGGCAGAGACGTGAGCATATGGGGCTGACAGCAGAAATAGATGTCACCATCTGGCACACCAGCCCCTCGGATGATTCCATCACCTCCCTGTCCTACCCCTGCTCCAGGTTGAGAGCAGATGGCATTTCAGATCTTGAGAGCTTGTTTGGAGGTTTTCGCAGGGGAGTGAAGCTACTCCTATACCCTTGACTGAATGGTCCTCCTGTATGAGAGGGGGTGATTGTCCTTTTCCACTGAGCTTGCAGCTTCGGAAGGGACATACCTGGAGCACTGAGGGAGGAAGGACTGGGACACCCGCCTAGCCAGCCAGAGCAGCTAAATCAAACCCGGCGATCAATGGGCTGACAGATGTCACAACCAGATTGCCCTCACATCTGGCATTTAAAATCTATTTGCTTAATTTTTAAAAAATTACCTAGTCCTGGTTTTAAGCAAAT
This sequence comes from Chinchilla lanigera, assembly GCF_000276665.1. NCBI lineage: Eukaryota > Metazoa > Chordata > Mammalia > Rodentia > Chinchillidae > Chinchilla > Chinchilla lanigera. The sequence goes on along the minus strand of NW_004955412.1, from coordinate 26,494,782 downwards.
GGAGAAAGGAGGTGATGTGCAGTGTTAGGGGTTTCTGCCAAGGTGGAGCTCAAAGCAGAGGGGGAAAGTTTCTGAGGATAGAATACCCTGGGCCTGACTGCTGGGATTTGAACTGGTTGTTTCCTGTAAGAATAGGCTGAATGAACCTCCAAGGGAAAGACCAATCCTCAGCCCAGCTCTCCGAGAGAAAGGAAGCCTGGATGTGAGGTGGCTCTGCAGAGGGGTTTCTTGGCCTTTCTACTCAGATTTCTGAAAGTAGAGCTCGTTAGGTGGAGAGGTCACTAATTTATGTGGAATTTGAACCTGAATACCATTCCGTTACTCTTTTAGATATGGTCAGGAAAGCCACATCTGCTATGACTATCTGTTGGACTTTAATATCTAGAATCTCAAAGGTTGTGAACCTCTAGAATCTCACTTGGGATTATGGAATTTTGGAGACACAGAGTAAATGGGCTAAATGGATTTCTCCTTCTAGTATTTTTCTTGTTTCACTTACCCTTTAGTTCACATGCTCAGCTTATTCAGTGGTATTCCCCATGTATATTTATTACATTCTCACCAGCTGTGAGATGACAACTAGATACTAGTCACGGGATGGTACTGCATCACACTCTATTTTTTTGTCTTTTTGAGACAGGGTCTCGCTATGCAGTTCAGGCTGGTCTTCAGGCTCACTTTGTATCCCAGGCTGGTCTCAAACTCACAACAATCTTCCTGCCTCAGCCTTCTGAGTGCTGGGATTATAGGGGTGCGCCACCATGCCCAGCCTGCATCACACTCTAAAAGCCACTGCTTATTTAGATTGGAGCAACTACCCTTAAAATGCCCAATAAAAGAAAATCTGGGGCTTGGGATTTAGCTCAGTGGCACAGAACCTGCCTAGCAAGCTCAAGGTTGTGAGTTCAATTCCTGGTACCAGAAAACAAACAAACAAACAAACAAACAAAAAAAACAAAAGAAAATCTGGAGACACACCCCCAGATTGACACTCCTTAATAAATAAAATGAGCAGGTCTTTGCTGCAGGATCATTCATCTTGAGAAGGTTTCTTGTTTATCCAAGGATGACCTGTCCAGTGGTTAAAGAACAGGGCTGATCCTTTGGAGTCAAACGGTGCTGGCTGCTCCTGCCCTATTGTTTTCTTCTGTCCACACTACACGCGGTGATGCCTGCTGTGTGGCAGGGCACATTGGGTATTGATCGCAACTCTGGGCTTCTGCAGCTTCCCTCTGCAGGCAGTGGGTGGTTGCAGTGGCCTCTCAGTCAGCACCATGCATTCTAGAGGCTACAGAGAATCCTAGCCTTGTGATGGTCAATCAGCATTCTGTCTCCCTTCCTGCTCCAGATCCATGAGAAAGAAGAGGAAGAGTTCAACGAGAAAAGTGAAAATGACTCTGGAATCAACGAGGAGCCTCTACTCACAGCAGACCAGGTATGAGTCTCCCTGTAGGTTCTTGAGGCCTTTTGTTCTTCTGATGGAGAAAAGGTGTAAGAGAAGAGACTTGTCACATGCACTTGAAGCAGAGGAAAGCTGTGTGGCCTTGTGGGGGCTTGTCAAGAAGGCTGGGTACCTTTATGGCTCCTGCCATGAACGTGAATGTACTTCCTCACACTCGGGTGGATGGGCTCAGGTTCTGATGACAGCAGGACATAGGCCTGGTATTCAATGGCTTCCTGGTCGGCTGAGCCTCCTGCTGCAGTTCCGTGTACTCGGAGTCAGGACATTTAAATGAGTTTCCCAAGTACCTGTTCTTCCAAAAAAGAGAAGTGACAGGCATGGCTTCTGTGTGATGGATACTTCCTCACATTTCACAGGACACTGAAAGTTTTGAACTTCCAGAAAGGAGCCTTAGAGACACTGTGGTCTTTGTGAGAAGAAATAGAAGGTTTATTTTAGCTTTGGTAATTTACTGGGGAGGTTAGTGTTGAGTCTGGGCTCCTACTCAACCTTTTAGTCAACAGATATCTGAGTGCTTAGTTTGAGCTAGAAACAATGCAAGTTTTCAAAAATTCTTTCTGGAAATGTTCCCCTGGGAGCCATCAGTGCCCCAAAGGGCCTGACAAAGAGGTGCTTCTTCATATTTGTGGTCAAAAGGTAGGATGTGTTTGCTTTTTAAAAGTTTCTTTAATTTTTTGAAAGTGAATTTGAAGCAGGTAAAGAACAGAAGGTAGAAAAGAACAAGGGCTGACAATAATTCTCATGACGTGCGGAGGAGCGGGGCCTCAGTGATAGAGATTCAGTGAGAATCTTCCCCCGAGAAACACAGCCATAAAACCCTGAGGGGGTTTGTGTCGTGTTGTCACATCCAATAAATTAGCTTATTTAGTCAACATCTAGGTGTCCCTTAAGTTCCTAAGTAGAGTTGAAGAGTTTGTGAGTCTAAAGAGGAATTATTCTAAAAGAGGAGACCCTGAGCCTCCTTACCTTTGGTCCACCCTGCCAGGAGGAAACCCACTTCCCAGACCATAGCCCCTCACAGGTCTGGAACATTCAGTTGTATAAATGTACTGTTGCCACGAAAGTCACCTATAGAGTCAGCTTCAGAAGAAGCTCGGCTTACACTGACTTCTTTATGTGTATACAATCAGTGTATACAGTAGTTCACTATGAGTCCTTTAGGCAGCTGCTAAGTCCTTACCTGCACTCGTAGAGGTGTAATCTCCGTCAGTAGTGGAGATTAGAGCTAAGGCTCTTACCTGTTTTCTGCTCTAGCAACCCTGGCTCTCCTTTTATCATTTTATTATCTTTATTTTCACTTGTTGCTAGGCAGCTTCATTCCTGTGCAGGTGAATTCTGGAGAAATAGCTGTTTCCTTCACATTCTGCATTTTTCTGGGGACATTCTTTTTCTCCCCGGTCACATGTACTGTGACAATTAATGAACTGGGTTCTGTGTTAAAGTTGGGTGGATAAAATATTTTCCCACTTAGAAATAAAATGCTCAGCAAATTGAAGTCAATGTTCCTTTCCAGGCAGCTCTGGTTTGTTTCCTGACCGAGTAGTTTATTTCCAATAAAGCACTCATCTAAATGGAGCTCTTGGAAGAGGTTGTGCATGAAAGAGTGCTTTCCATTAAAGAAAGAGTGTGGGTGAGCCTTTGCCCGGGTCTATTTTTATTATTATTATTTATTAAGAAATGGCACTGCTTCAAGAATTTTATAGACTGCAGATTAGAAACATCCTTAACTGATTAGACTCCCAGCGCAGATCCTCCTCCAGGAAAGAGCAGAGTTCGCACTCTGTTGTGTACCTTCCTCAGGTAATTGAGGAGATTGAGGAAATGATGCAGAACTCCCCAGATCCTGAGGAGGAAGAGGAGGTTCTGGAAGAAGAGGAGGGAGGAGAAACCTCGTCCCAGGCAGACTCGGTCCTGCTGCAGGAGATGCAAGCCTTGACGCAGACCTTCAACAACAACTGGTCCTACGAAGGTGAGACCCCATGTGGGGAGGCCGAGGACGATGTGCCTGCACGGTGACCCCTGTGACAGATCCCAGGCACGGCCCCAGAGAGAGGCTTACACATCCAGAGGGTGGGTGACACCTTCCCTCCACCACTACATCAGGAGTGCAGTGAGTGTTTTTATAAATAAAAAGGTAGTCAAGCAAAATGTGAGTGGCAAAGCTAACCAAAGCACAAGGCTAAAGAAGGACCAGGGGAAGAACTTGAAACTGCTGTCAAGAAGCAATGGATGATGCAACTGTAAAATCAATGAGAAAAAAATACAAAAGGAAATAATGAGAGCTCAGAGTTTTTGGAGCGCTTTCTAGGTGCCAGGCATGCTTTTGGCTTGTTATGCATAATCTCACACTGATCTCACACCACCCCGGTAGGATTGAGCTGAGTCTTCCATAAGTGAGAGGCTTGTCCAAGGCCTCTGTTGGGGAAATAGAATTAAACACTAAATCTCTTCACCATCCAGAAAAGCCTCTCCACAAAGGTAGAAGAGGAAGAAAACATTTTTATTGTTGAGTAAGCATGCAACCAGAGTAGGGCGCACATCACAGACAGCCCCCCAAAGGGATGGCAAAGACAGAAAGCAATCTTGCTCTGGCCTGTGGCTAAGTGGACAGAACCCATTACACTAAGTGGGTTTTGCAGCTTGGAGTCAGGTGGTGAGTTAGGCCTCTCTGCTTCTAGCACAGTGGGAGATTAAGCTTTATCTTCCTTGATGATTGCCTTTCAAAGCAGTGACTCCCAGGCCCCTGAGGAAGCCTTCCTGAATTGTGGAAATGATAGGAGGCTTATGCAGCCATTAAAAGATTGAACATACTTCTGAAAAAAACAAAGAAATTCTGAAAGGAAAAGAAAGTTGGAGAGAAGAAAAATCTTTTCCCTACTGATTATTTTGTGTAGTGCTGAGGATTGAACCCAAGACCTCACCCACGTGATGCGCACACTATAGCAATGAGCTACACTACCTCAGCCCTCTCTCCTTATTCTCAGTGGGGAGAGCCAAGCCTCTCACTATAGATGGGCACTAGCCCTCAAACCTCCAGTAAGTCCAAGTGGTGCAACCAGCACTTGAAGCCAAGGTTAACTCCAGCATCCAGTCTCTTAATCCCTGTATCACATTAACTCTCTGACACGGGTTTATGCTAAGTATGACAGTGGAAAGAAAGGGCTGGATAGACTGTGAGATAAAAAACTGTAACACACAAGACAAAAATAAAACCCATCAGTCTGAGGGGTGACAGTGCAGGAGGGGCCCTGATCCTGGTGGGAGGTCCCCACATGGGGTGGTGTGGATTTATAAACCACAGAGAGAGCGTAGGTGGGTTGATCAGGGGACAAAGCTGCAAACAAGGGTTACAAGACAAAAATCCAGGGGTGGGTCTGAAGCACAGCGTGCTGAAAGCAAAGTCCCGCAGCTCCAAGGAGCAGAGACAGGGTGGCGGCCGCGGGCTGGGGTAGTGGGGTGGGGGAGCCAGTGGGGGTGATGAATGGATTTGGCTGCCTTGCTGCATTCACAGCCGCCCCAATGGGCCATTCTCAGCCACACAAAGGCCCCAAACATAGCAGCGTTCAGCAAAGGAGTCATGAAAACAGCTGAGATGCAGAGTGAAATGGCAAAAAACAGAAGGCGGAGGACAGCTCCAGAGAGCAAAAGAAAGGGGGAAAGACAACCAAGTCAGCAAATACCCAGGCTGCGCAGAGGGAAAGGAAAAGGAGAATGGGTTCTGAGGGGATACCTCTAGTCAGGAGCGCCCTTGGCTACTTTGTAGATCGTTGTAGAGATATCTGTTGTGTTCCATTTGTGACGGACAGGTAGGGGTTGTTTGTGGGGACAGAGTGGCATCTCAGGCCCTGTGCACAGAGTGTAGTGATCAGGTCAGGGAGACCGGCATGTCTGTCACCTCAGACATTTGTCAGTTTCCTGTGCTGTGAACATTTAAAACCCTGTGTATGAACTATTTTGAAATAGTTAACTAATAGCTATCAACCACCTAAATCTATCTTGAATGAAGCAGCCGTAAGGACCGAGAAGTTAAAGAGAAGCTGTCTGTGTCCCATACCCTCATGTTTCCCATCTGTGTCTGGAAGTGGTGACTGCTGTGTGCCACCTGGCTGGACCTCAGTTCCCCTGCATGTTCCTGGTCTCCCACAGTTTTGAATCCATTAGTTGCAGGACAGGTCGTACATCTTCGGATCCCCTGCTTACGTTCCTGTCAGCCAAATTGGGATCAGTTCTTGGAAATAAATATCAGCTCTTTATTGATCTTCAGCACAGTTGCCAGAAATCTCTCATGCTCCTGCAGTTCCTGACCCACTCCAATGTGAGGAATATTATAGAGACAGGAAAATAGATAGAACAAGGCATCAAAAAGCCAGGCATCTGTCCCCCCATGTTTATGTATACAGAATCTACAGGCTTCCTTGGGGTTGGTTCTTCTCTCTCTTCTTCCTCTTCTTTTTCCAGATTGCTGACTCCCAATTTTAAGAGTCTTTCAGGGATCTCTGAGAATTTGAGAGGGTCTTCTCTGAGCGGGGCGGGGCTCAGGCCTGGCTGCAGGTGTCAGCTGCGGGTGGTCTTCCCCTGCAGGGCTGAGGCACATGTCAGGGTCTGAACTGACAGAGCTGCTGGACCAGGTGGAAGGCGCCATCCGGGACTTCTCAGAGGAGCTGGTGCACCAGCTGGCCCGCCGGGATGAGCTAGAGTTTGAGAAGGAAGTGAAGAACTCCTTCATCACGGTGCTTATTGAGGTTCAGAACAAGCAGAAGGAGCAGCGGGAGCTGATGAAGAAGAGGAGGAGAGAGAAAGGGCTGAGCCTGCAGAGCAGCCGGATAGAGAAGGGAAACCAGATGCCTCTCAAGGTATGTGAGCAGTGCAGCTGGAGAACCCAGCCTCGAACCCTAGCCATGTAAGCCCAGGTACCTGGCCTAGGGTGGACATGTAAATACTTACTGAGCAACATTATGAGGGACCCCATGACAGATGGAGTCAGAGGGGGCCCCCACAGTACCCCTGTCTAACTGGTAGACACAAGGCATAAACATTAAAATACAGCTTGTGTTCTTAGGCTATACCTTGTTAAGTAGGGCGAGGGCATTTGGAGCTCTGGGCCCTGGTCAGGGTCTCTGCTACTGGCCTGGGTGTGCTCCAACCTGGTCTGGTTAAGGTGTGTGTTGGGTATTGATAGGGAACTGAGGGGTTGAAAATGACCAGATGCCTTATTGGTCTCTGTGTTAGTTACTTTTCTCTCATTGCTGAGACAAAATACCTGATGTCCAAAATTAAGGGAGGAAAGATTTATTTATTTTGTTTTGTTTTTTTGTTTTTTTTTTCTGGTACCGAGAATCGAACTCACGACCTTACGCTTGCCAGGCAGGCACTGTGCCACTGAGCTAAATCCCCAACCCCTGGGGAAAGATTTATTTAGCTCACAGTTTGTAGAAGTTTCAGTCCATACTCAGCTGGCTCCAAGGTAGGGTGACATGGCAGACAGCAAAAGCAACAAGAGCAAAAAAGGGGGTAAGCAAGCCTCTTTTCCTCCCATATATTGTATGTAGGCTACTGGCCCTAGGACCGGTGTAGCACTCATACTCCCAAATCCCAGCACTAGACAATCAATCAGTCACCAATTCTGGATTCAGCTGCCTCCAAAAATCCCACCCCCTCATGACCACATGAGGCTTTGGGGGAACATCCAGACACAAACCATGACAGTCTGCAGACATTATTCTCCAAACCAGTGGTTCTAAATGGAGAAAGCTTCCTAGCATCATCTAAGGAACGTTTTCAAAATGCCTTTGTCCAGCTGTATCCCAGACCAACTGAATTAGGTTTGGGCTTGGCATGGTAGCGCACACCTGTAATCCCAGCACTTGGGAAGCTGAGGCAGGAGGATCGTTGTAAGTTCAAGACCAGCTTAGGCCACCAAGTGAGCTCAAGCCCAGCCTGCACTGCATAGGGAGACCCTGTCTCAAAAAAGACAAAAACCCCCCAACAAACAAACAAAAGAAAAACTGAATTAGGTTAGGGTTTGTACATTTTGAAAGCGAGCTCCCCAGACTAGGACAGTTGTTTAAACTTGCCCTCTGAGAGCTGTTTTCCCTGAGATCTTTGCATTATTGTTCCCCGAAGTTTTACTGAACTCCCCCTTTTTTATGCAACAAAGAATGGAGTGAGGCAAGTTGGGAGAATATAGAGGACTTATTGCCTACTGGACCAACTGAGTTAATTTTGAGACAAGCCCCTTGAGACAAGTTCACGCTGAAACTCTGCCCTGTTTCTGTGGGCCAAGTCTTAACCCTGACTCCAGTTACTGTGATAGCGTGGTAGCTCATGGGCCTGGGCACTGGAGTGAGGACACAGGGGCCCCTGGGGAGGTGACTGCAGGGCAGGAAGCATCCGCCCTTCTTGCATCTCTCTTGCCAGCGCTTCAGCATGGAAGGCATCTCCAACATCCTGCAGAGTGGCATCCGCCAGACCTTTGGCTCCTCGGGAACTGACAAGCAGGTACAGACTGACTCTCTACTCCTTTCTTCACCTGGGTTCTGGCAGCTCAGCCAGAACCTGCACAAAACTTAAAACCCAGCCCTTTTTGTAGAACTATAAATTAAGTTGTTTTAAGGATAAAATGCATCAAAAGGGAACCTATTTCAGAATCAGTTCCATTTTGGAGTCTAATCAACTCCATCACATCGGGTCACCAGCTGACCCAATGCTACCACCAGAACCACCTCTTTAGACTGGCTCTGATGGTGACCTATGCTATGTCAGCTCCTCATTGGCTCCATTTAATAACGACTTGCCTGTTGTTAATCAGCTTTGTGTTACTATAACAAAATACTGGAGGCAGCTATCTTTATAAAGACAAAAGGTTTATTTGGCTCACAGTTTTGGAGGGTCAAGTCCAAGAATGGGTGGCCTCATGGGTTTGGCTTCCGGTGGGGGTGGCTTGTCATGGCAGAGGTATATGTAGGAGTGTGTGGTCCCATCTCAAGCCATGAAAGAAAAGAGAGAAAAAGGGAGAGACCACAGTCCTTTAATTCCCTTGAAGACAAGACCCCTGTGCCTAAGGCGTTTTTACTAGGGCTTGTCTCTTTTTTTTCTTTTGGTACCGGGAATTGAACTTAGGGCCTTGCACTTTCCAGGCAGGTGCTGTGCCACGGAGCTATATCCCTGGCCCTAGGCCTTGGCTCTTCCTAATACCAAGGTCCTGGGGACCCAGACTTTATATATGGAGCTCTGAAGTGCACTCACATTACACCCAGGCCATAGCATCCGTGAAGTGGCTTACCTTTGTGGTTATCAAAAGAGAGTTAAAAAAAGTCTGATGAGAGCCTGTGGTGTGTTACGCTTTGGTGCTAGAAGGTCCTCAGGTGCCAAGGTGGGAAAGTCCTGCTTCCAGCCCTCACGGGGTGCATAACTCAGTAAACATGGCAGTGTATGAGCCGATGAGCTTGAAAGTGGAGTAAGTGCTCATAGAATGTGTGTATCTTTCAAACATGTCTATAGCAGGATTCTTTTTTTTTTTTTTTTTTTTTTTTCGGTCTTTTTGAGACAGAGTCTTGCTATGCAGTTCAAGCTGACCTCAAGCTCACTTTGTAGCCCAGGCTGGTCTCGAGCTTGCAACGATCCTCCTGTTTCAGCCTCCCAAGTGCTGGGATTACAGGCGTGTGCCGCCACGCCCGGCTATAGCAGGATTCTAAGCGTCAAAATTCTACAGCTGCAGCATGGGAAGAGACCTTAGGAGCATTTAGCTGGCTCTTTCTTTTGACAGCAGGGAGAATGAGACCCAGAGCGATGAGGCCTTGCTGGTGGCAGAGCCTCAGCTGCACTGCAAAGCCTCTCATGTGGCCTTTAAGGCTGCCTTAGGTCTTGCCTCCAGGCCCTGGGCCCCCAGGTGCTGGGTTTCTTGGAGGAGCAATTCACATCCAGCAGGGGGAGCAGATCCAACATCCAAGACCCTGGGCGGGGTTGACATTCTTTCTCCTGTCATTTTTGACAAAAGAGAAATAATTCCTTCTCAAATTGCACTGCAAAGGACAAAAACAAAACAATAAGCCCTCTGGAGATGTTTTTTGCTCTCAGCCTGAAGGAAAACAAAAGTTCCCCAGGATTCCTTGATAACCAAAAAGTTTTTAGTGTAGAAGAAAGTAGAAGCTAGGATGGAGGGAAGCTTTTCTTGGCTAAATATGAGGAAAGTCTTATTTTTAAAGAGACAGCCCCTAAGGTGGGGGGAATAGTTCTCAAATAACGATGTGACCATGAGCGTGTTATTGAGAACGTCAAATTTCATGTGGTGTGTGTCTTAGAGGAAAGCAAGTCTCCATACAGATTTCTGCCCTGCCTTAAACCTAGTGGGACTCTGTCTTGTGACATCTCAGGCTCCATGCCCTGTTTGTCTTACAGTATCTGAATACAGTCATCCCTTACGAGAAGAAATCCTCTCCTCCCTCTGTGGAAGACCTGCAGATGCTGACGAACAGTGAGTTCTGTGCTCCTTGCCCTGCTTCCCGCATGGGTGAGGAGCTTCCACTGCCTTGGGCCTGAGATTTCCCCAGGGCAGCTTTACCAGGGGTCTAAATAGGCCCAGCACTATTAGCCCCTTGCACTGGGTAACATTAAGGCACTCTGCAGAGATACCCAGAGCTGTCTTTTCTCTTCCTGAGTTTCTGTAAGGAAAGAAATCTGCTTGGGTGAGGGGAGGGGCAGAGCTGGTGACAGAGATTTGGGTAGGGGGTGGGAAACAGGGCACGGTTTTTCTTGTTTCCCCAGGGGCTCTCAAGGCTTGCATTCTCTGCATCGCCTGTGCTCTCCTATAACTCGAGGTTGCTGGGTCCACCCTTTTACCCTTTGAAGCAGGAAGCTTGGTCTGTAGGTCTGGCTGTATTTTTAACGACAAGCAAGATTTCTTGGGTGGGGTGAGGCTGGTTGGAAAGAAGAGCATCTAGTTTTCCTGCCAGGAAGTGAGCGGCTCCCTCCCCTGCTTTGGCTCCATTGTCCTATATTAATAAACATTCTGAGCTATGGGAGAAAACCGTAATAAAGAGCCCTTTGTAGGCAGAATCTCTTTATATACATCAAACAGTACAACTCCCAAAGGGCGGGGGATGCATGGTTCAGCTATCAGTGTCAGCTTGGCTCTGTTAGGAAGAGAAAAATCCTAGGCTGAGACATGGTGACGGGCTCAGTGGATCAGAGAGAAATTCCATTTCCCTGGCAACCGTGCGTGCAGAGTGACGGCTGGCTGGGAGGCCGCCCAGCCTGCTGCAGCCTGCCCTGGCGGGAGTGGGCCACACAAGGCCATCGAACACTGCCGGAGAAGGCAGAGGAGCCACTGTTCTGCCAAAGAAGACAGATGCCCACTGGGCCCTGGTCCTGAAGGGCCCAAATGTTTTCATTTTTATCAATTTGGAGAATGAAAGCAGGAGATGATAGCAGATGGAAATCCCGCTGCAGACAGGGCATCCTTGAGAATCAGGAATTTAAAAATCAAAGTACACTAACTTGTTCCTGACTCATTTTAAGCTTCTCTATTTGTGTAAGTGTGCAATGCACTGAGACTTTTTTTTTTAAAGGAGTAGACAGAAATGCATTTATAGGGCTGGGGATATAGCTCAGTAGTAGAGTACGTGCCTAACACTGGGTCCTGAGTTTAATTTGTAGTGCTGAAAAAAAAAAGGCAAATGCATTTATAGATGTTTGTGTTTTCACAGTGGTAAACATTTGGAAAATAATTTGGACAAATTACCTAAAGGTTGAAATATGTAAAATACTTGATGCTGGTCTTAAGAGAGGGAAAAACTATTAATTTATTAAGAACACTCATCCAGGAATTCAGTGTGAGATTTTCTTTCCATTTTAATTGAGAAACAGATGTGTTTCTATTCTGAGTGGGCTTGTTTACTTTTTCAAGTTCATTTTAAAAATTATAGCTAGAGTGTATGCAGCATTAGAATACTTTGGCTATATGGAAAAGTGAACAGAGACAAATACATAATTCCTTGTTCCCTTTGTTATAGTTAGTATTTTAGTATTTTCTGGGTAGTTGTTTTTTTTGTTTGTTTGTTTTTTGGTTTTTCTCTGGTACCAGGAACCGAACTCACGACCTTGTGCTTGCCAGGCAGGTGCTTTTGCCGCTGAGCTAAATCCCCAGCCCCAATTTTCTGGGTAGTTGTGATTACACTGGCTATACAATTTTGTGTCATAAGTTTAGTTACATCACTTAATTGTTAACATTTTGTTAATACTCTTTTTATGCCTACCTTTTCTGTCACGGGGATATACCACACTCTGATATTTTGTTCCTTTTAAAGGCAAAACTGTCATCCTTTCTGCATACTGGTTCTTTTATAGGTTGTATTTTTTTTTCTTTTTCTTTTTTGAGACAGGGTCTCACTATGCAGTTCAGGCTGGCTTTGAGCTCACTTATGTAGCCCAGGCTGGTCTTGAACTCACAACGATCCTCCTGCCTTAGGCTCCCAAGTGCTGGGATTACAGGTGTGCATCATCACGCCGGCTATAGGTTGTAAAAGTACTCATTTCTAGCAAATCTCATGTGAATTTGTGAATAATGCCCCCTTCTTTGAATCAGGAATGTAGGCCAAACACTGCTTCTCTGACTGGACAATCTATGCTTTGGAGTTTGTTGTTGGGTGTGGTGGCACTTACGTGTAGTACTAACCCTTGGGAGGCTGAGGCAAGAGGATTACTGCGAGTTCAAGGCCAGCCTGGACTACATAGTGAATTCAAGGCCAGCCTGAACTACACAGTGAGACCCTGTCTATAATTAAATGAATAATAAATAAATTTATTTTGGAAAAAAACTAAAAAATTTACTTTGGAGGCTGAAGATCAATTTAAGACACATACCGATTGAATGTAGCTATTGCATTTTTACTACAATCTTTTTGCTGTGGCTGTTAGTCTGCCTGGGCTCAGTTGCAGAGTGGTCCTAGCCAAGTAAGTGGAAATGGTTGCATGTCTAAAATACAGAAAAAAAAAAACCCAAACCAGGACCCGCCTCCCCCAGCATCCACTCAAATTGAAATGAGTACACGTGGAAAAATAGATGGGAAATAAAACGGAAAAACCAACAGCCGGCTGCTGCAGGTCTGGCCTTGCTTTCTCTGGACTTGGCCCCCGGCTCCCAGCTCTGTTCTACTGGGCTCTACTGGCTCTGCTGGGCTCTGTTCCTTGTCCGCTCTGACTCTGGAGGCAGGTTTCATTATGCTGGTTTGAAAAGAGGTAAGGTGACCCACGGAAGGCAAAGGCACGGACATGGATTGAGGTCCCGCAGCGGTCGCTGCTGCCCCCTGACCCTGGCTGTCGGTGCCGGCTGATCTTCATTGTTTTCGCTTGTAGCAGTAAAGCGCGCTCGCTGAGAAGAGTCTGACAGTATACAAAGACATCCTAGAAAGAATGTTCCCTGTGGTCTCTGTCAGAGACAACCACTTGGGTTTTATGGGCCATTCTTCTACACCTTTTCTATGAACATTCAGTTATTATAAATTTAATGTGTTCTGCAACCTTCTCTCCTCACTGAGAATCCATCCTGTGCATACAGCTGTCTCGTTTTTTTAAGGCCATATAAGACTACACTGAATAGGTACATTATAGTTTAAGAAAATTTATTGGCAGGAATCTGTTGGTGGATACCCATTTTATATTACAAATACAGTCCAGATACTTTCTTATAGGTTTCTTTACAAAGCTGACTTCTATAATATGAATTATGAGAAGAGGTTACTTAGCTGAATGACAGAAAACATTTTTTTTTTTTCCTTCAGTGCTGGGGCCTTACTCATGCTAGGCAAGAGCTCTACCACTGAGTTACATCCCCAGCCTAGGAAAAAGCTGTTTTTAACATTTTATAAAATGCTTCTTTAAAAGCCTTTGGGCTTTAAAAGTTGTTTACTTCCTGTGTAGCTCATGTAATGTTTGGATAAGAAGTCTGTAGCTCCTGTGAGCCCACAGTTCTAGGGGCATCACCACAATTTCTAGCTTTGTGATGGGCATAACATAGAATTAATTTGTTGAATTAACCTCATTTGTTGTCAATAAATTGAAGGCAAGAATTGTTCTAGTAATGCCTGTTTATGTGAATAGGATGTTTTTAAAGACAGTTTTAATTGGTAACTTCAATGAGGTGATGACTATTAGTCTTTAGATTGATGGTATCTGAAAGCTGAGTCTTTTTAGAACAATTGCTTTATTTTCATTTTTATGATTATAAAAGATGTATACTTAGGAGGTAGTATGTAAATTATAGATGAGCCAAAAAAAAAAAAAAAGACAACTTAAAAGAAAAGAAGTCGCCAATATCTACTGCCTGGAGAGAATACTCCTCCCTCACCATGTAGAGGGCGGACTGTCCGGGAAGCTTCTCGACTTTTCTGCACTCAGTGAATTTTTAGTTCCTTCGAATAGGTTCTCGCTCACTTTGGGCTGGGAGGTTGCTCGGCTGTAGAAGCAAGCTGTCCTGATGGTGTCTCAGCTCATCGTCCTCTCTCCTTCCCTAGTTCTCTTTGCCATGAAGGAGGATAACGAGAAGGTGCCTACTTTGCTAACGGACTACATTTTAAAAGGTGAGAGCAGCCGCCAGCCTCCTGGTGCAGAGTGGCCCTTCAGGGCTGCAGCTCGAGCTGGGGACCCACGCCGAAGCCCTCCCGAGCTCCCACGCGAGGCAGGCTGGGTGGGGAAAGCCAGGTGGACGTCTGCGGGGCCTCACAGGAGTGGATGAGTAGCGAGGAGGCTGGGGAATATCCTCTCACCCCAAGGCACCAGTGTGGCCCCGAGGGTCGGGTAGGAGACCAACCAAGGGTGCATGTGAAGATTCTGTGGCCTTTGGGCTGTGTAGTAATTAGTTGAGAAATCAAGTCTGGAAAAGAAAACTTTTCAAGTACTTGAAAGGAAAAAGGATTTATGATTAGATGTGTCCTTTCCTAGCTTTTGTTTTAACCTTTTATTATGGAAACTTTGAACACATGAGAATAGAGTGAGTGGTATAAAAACCTCTCATGTACCAGCTTCGCCATCATTAATTGTGACCAGTCTTATTTCGTTTTACCCGTACCCAACTTCTCCTCCCCTATGTTATTTTCTAAAATTTTATTTTATTTTTGAGACAGGGTCTCGCTATGTAGTTCAGGCTGGACTTGAACTCACTTTGTAGCCCAGGCTGGCCTCAAACTCACAGCAATCCTCCCGCCTCAGCCTACCGAGTGCTGGGATTACAGGTGTGCACCACCACGCCTGGCTCCCCTATGTTATTTTGAAGCAAATCTCTATCATCATATTTTTTTAGACATAAATATTTCAGTATGCATTTCTAAATCACAAGAACTCTTTAGAAAAAGATAGTAATACCATTATCCCAACTTAAAAAAAATAAGCAGCTTCTTTCTTTTTCCTCCAGTAATGGGAATTGTTCTTTTCTTTTTTGTTGTATTGGAAATTGAACCCAGGGCCTTCACACTGAATTTCATCCCCAGCCCATTTTATTTTTTGTCTTGAGACAAGGTCCTGCTAATTCACTAAATTGCTCAGCCTGGGCTCTAACTTGCAGTCCTCTTGCCTCAGCCTCCCAAAGTGCTAGGATTATAGTTATGTGCCACCATGTCTGTCCCCAGTTCTTTTTATTTTGCACTTTAAGACAGGATGTCACTAAGTTACCCAGGCTGGGCTGGAACTTGACATACTTCTCCTGTCTCTTAGAGTGCTGGGATGATAGGTGCGTGGCACTATGCCTGGCTAAAAATAAGAGATTCATGAGTGAATCAGCCAATGTTCACACTTCCCTAATTTTTCCATAAAATGTTTTTCAAGATTTGTTTGAACTGAGGTCTAATGAAGGCCCATATGTTATAAATTGATAGTGTATCTCCTGGGGTCTCTCCTAGTACAATTTCCAAATCCTTTTCTTCTTCATTCCTTCACATTTTTTGTTGGAGAAACTAGGTTGTTTGTCCTGTAGAATTTCCTTATCCTGGATCTTTCCTGATTGCAACCCCAAATGCCATTTAATATGCTCTACTCTCTCCAGGGACCAATAGAATGAGAGACTCGATCAGATTCAGCTTCAGATCTTTTGATAAGCACGACATTTTCAGTAGTTGTAGATTTCCTTTAGGAGACATTGGTTGTCGTGTATGTGTGTGTGTGTGTGTGTGTGTGTGTGTGTGTGTGTGTGTGTGAAGTTTATAGCCATTGATGAGCACTCATTATGTAGATCCATTATTTTATTAGTTTTTGCTGTACTTATACACAAAACTTTGTAATTTCAGAAAGTTTGTGGAACAAAACCCTGAGCTCTACCCTTTCTAGAAGTGTCAGAAAGAGGAATCTTAAATTTGAGCAGGAAGAATTTAGTCTAAACATTAGGAAGAACTTGTGACTTTCCTTCTCCTCCTCTCCCTTCTTCTCGTTCATCTTTTGCCATGCTGCAGACCGATCCAGGGCCTAACATACGCTGAGCAAATGATCTGCTACTGAGCTACATTCCTAGTCCAGAACTTGTGACTCTTACAGATGTTAAAAGAATGACAAAGTTCTCAAAGGAGATATTTAGAAATGAATTCCCTAAGTTTGGTGCTGCAGGGCCAGATTTAAGGCTCATGATTCACTGAAATGTCAATGAATTTATAAAAGTAGTTAATATTTACTGTGCACACGCGTGTGCTTCTCAGTAACACTGTGGATGCCAGGGGTGCATTGTTCTGTGTAGTTGAGGAAATAAGAGTGAATAGATGAAGTCATTTCCCTCGGGCCATAGAGTTAGTAATGGCATATCAGGGTTCCAGCAAAGCAGATGGGCTCTGGAGACCGCATGCTTAACACCAAACATCCGTCTCCTGTCACCTTCCGTCTCCTGTAGACACCCGACTACAGTTACTCCTGGCTCTCAGGAGCTATTTTCCTCTCAAGAGGTGGTGTGACCACTGCAGTGCCTGACCCTCCTCTCTCCTTCCCTCTTCTCGTTTCAGTGCTCTGTCCCACCTAACCTTGCCTTTGGAGCAGCCTGGCTTCGGGAGGTCACTGAGCAAGAGTCATTCCACCACAGGGACTGCATGACACCACGTAACCTCCGATGTGTATTTAAACGTGTATAGCCTAACCTGGATTAAACACGAGCAATTGCGCGGGGTCCTTTGCTGTTGGCTTCTAGTGCTAGTAATCATTGGGTGCATGATCGGGGCGCAGGGTGGACGACAGCCTCCTCTCCGCCTGTGTCAGAGAAGGCGATGTTCTCACCTCTCATTATGTAGTCTGGCTCCAGCCCTCAAAAACAGCTTCTACTCTTAAAACTAATTTTGAAATAAACCTTCATTTAATTAATACTCTTCATGTGCTTTGGATGTGGTGTCCACTGGGCCTCTATTCCGAATGCTGTCAGGGGAGGATGTGTGGCTCCTTTCACACACGGCTCTGTGACCTCTGGCAGCCAGCACGGTGCTTGGGCCAAGGATAATGTCCTGTTGTGGGCGTGGTGGGATCGTGATATGCGGTGGAGCTGCACAAGTCCAGACACAAGAAGGAGGTTGGCCCATAGACTCCTGCGATTGTGGACCTGCACCGTGTGTTTTAGAAACGAGCTGGTCAGAAGGGGTTGGGGGACAGGGTGTGCAGATAGAAAGTGAGCCCCAAGGAGGAGCTAAGCAGCTGCAGTGCCTTTTGTCAGGATGGCTGGGTTGGCTCCTGGAGGTCTCGGGGTTCAGGAGCTGGGGGGAGTCAGCTCTGCCCAGTGCTCCCAACATGGGGCCTCCTAGCTTTGTTCCTGTACGAGAGACACCGGCTCTCCTTGTCGGCCCCAGGGACCCCTGGGAACAGCATCGGTGACTTTGCACATCCTCCCTGCCCTTCCTGCAGCCCTGGTGTCCTCAGCCCTTGCTGCTACACACTGTCTCTGGCAAGGACAACAGCAGCAAATGTTGTCCCTGTATTCTGGATGCTGGTTCAATCTCACCACAGCCTGAATCCCTTGGCTTCTTCTTCCGTTCCCATAAAATCCTTTATGAAACACTTGCTACTGTGGGCCACTGGCCTTGCTGCTTTACCTATTGTCTTACATCACAGCAACCCTCTGTTTTAGCATTATCATGATTCTGCAGAGATGAGAAGCAGTGACCTGCAGCAGCTTCCCCAGGCAGCACAGGTGGTGGTAGAGACAGACTGACTCTTAGGTCTCCTGTACAAGACTTCCACCGATTCTTAGGAGGGCAATGCTTGCTCGAACTGAGCACTTAGGTCTCTTAGGTATGTGGTAAATCATACTTAAGGGACCATAAGGTACCCATGAAAATTGACATAAATGTTAGTCCTTTGACAAAAAGGGACGAGTTCAGTTCTATACCTTCCTGACACTCAACTAAAGGTGCAAGGGTGACTGGTGGTGTGGGGTCTTGGCAGATTTAACATTTTGCCAGCCCTGGGGTTTTTCACTGGTCTCAGCAGAGGCGATGCAGTGAATCCCTAGAACTTTGCTTCCTGCCTTGGATTTTTGAGATCTGGGTCAGCCACTCCTATCCCCCAGTATACCCTCTCAGCAGGTGTCTGAGGCAGCAGAGACAAGCTAATCAAAGCTGCTGGCAGTTAAAAATAAATCTCAAGTGTCAGGGACACACTCAGTCTAAGAGGAGGTGAGTGGGAAAAGGAGGGACAGTGTTTCTGTCCACATCAGGATTTTGGAGGGGATATGAAATCCATCCCTCAGGGTTGTGCATTGCCCTTCCCTCTATCCGTGCTAGCCAAAGCGTGGTATCCAGCAACACTGTCCACACCTAGGGGTTGGTTAGCAGTGCAGAATCGCAGGCAGGAGTATTGGAGAGCTAGTGTCCACAAGAGTCCTTTACATAGGTTAGAGGTCAGCCTGGCTGGTAGGTTCTTTAATGGAAATTCCTATTAATTAAAGGGTTCTGGTCAACCTAGTTTGATCAAGCTCTGGCAAGAAACGTCCACTATCCAGCCACAATCCAGCCTTTACGTTTCTAAGGTTGAAACACATGATCACGGGGATGGACAGACCATTTTCCAAATGAAATATCCACTCATGTCTATTTCGGGATGGGAGGCAGATGTGGTCCTTTGGAAAGGAAACCCCAACGGAGGGGCTCTGTGGCTCTGCAGGTTGCAGGGCAAATAAGATTTTTAAAATTTAATAACCCCTCTTCATACTCGCTGGCTGCAGAATAATTATCCTCATTTCGTGGTCAGAGAAGAAATGGAAACTATCATCAATAAGCAGACGTGACACCTCCTGGTTTTACTGAGGTGCTGGGGACTGAAGCAAGGCTTTGCACATGCTAAGTATGCGGTTCACCACGAAGCCACATGCACAGCTCCTACCCAGTTGTTTCAGGATGAATTGAGCTGTAACTTGAGTTGCAACCTAAGTCCTTGTGGACTTGACTCAGTCAATTCCATGAGCATTTCTGAGCACCCACTATGCCCTAGGCTCACCCGCCGCAGCTGGGCCACAGAGGGCATCACAGGTCAAAAGCAGAGAGCATTTGCTTTCCTTGCGGCAAAAGCAAGAAATAGGGAGAGGCAGCCTCATCTCCCTGGAAGTTGGGAGAGGTGCTGCTGGATCATCACCGCTCCAGCCTGGGTGATTAGTATGCGTGGAAAGGGGAGTAATTACATGCTACTCTTGGAGAAGAGATGCTCTGGTTCTTGATAGTGCCTGATTATTTATTTCCTTGAGAGGGTGAGAGAATAGTCATTTGGATTTCTGTCTGAACGTGGGGTCTTCTCTCCTTTCAGGAGGGAGGGGAAGCACAAGCCACTCTGCTGACCTGGAAGGTATGTTGGCTTTGTAATGCCTTTCTTCTCAAAGAACAATGAGCCACGCCAGCCCGCAGCCCAGCAGCCCCACACCCTGCCCAAGCCCTCATGCATATTCATCTTTGCTTCAAAGAGCACAGCGTGGAATATGCAGATTGGCCAGGAGCTGGTTGGCATTTTGATAATAGCTTTGTCTGAAAAACCCCCAGGGACACAGGCACGTTTAGTTTCTCTTTCTGTCTTTCCTCCACCCTGTGCACTGCCCCTCACTCTCTTCCACTCCCCCTTTGCTGCTGGAGAAAAGGCAAATGAATCACAGAACCAAAGAAGCAAGTGAGCAGAGGAACCAGGTGTTTGTATTCCAGTTCAGTGGGTTTCCACTTCATCCTCTCTCCTCCCTCCCCCTTGAATAGAATTGTTTTGTTTCTTTCCCACCAGAGTTGCTGGATCTGAGAACCTCCCATGCCCCTGGGCCTGTTCTTTGCTTTGCATTGGCTACCCCCTTTCTGGGCACCCATCCTGTGCCATCTCTCTCAGAGATGGACTCTCTACCCTCTGTCCTTCACCTTACACCCTGCTTTTGCCTTTACTCTCAGCAGGTAAGTCTAAAAACCTAAGAACCAGGCCCTGCTCTTTGAGCAAAGGGGAAGGAATCCCCTACGTACACAGACCAGAAAGATAAGGCTGGATGTCCGCTGTCATCACTGATAGCACTCGGACTGGGTCCTCTTGACACTCTTGGTCTCTACACCAGTGCATCCACTGCATCACTGTCAGCCACAGAGCCACTGACTTTGCCCAGATCTTGATCCCAGGCTGCACTTTCTTAGCCCAGATTATTTTTTTGGTCTTTTTGAGACAGGGTCTTGCTATGTAGTTCAGGCTGGGCTTGAGCTCACTTGGTAGCCCAGGCTGCCCTCGAACTCGCAATGATCCTCCTGCTTCAGCCTCCTGAGTGCTGGGATTACAGGCATGTGCCACCACGCTCAGCCCCAGACCTTTATCTCGGGCTGCACTTCCACCTCTGAAGCCCAGCTCACTGACCTTGTTGGAGCAGAGCTCCTTGGAAAGTGCACAGAGCAATTCCCTAAGTTCGGAGGACCTGGATCCTGTTTCTTCCCTATAGGGCAGATGCTCAGCAGGAAGGGAGCAGGATGAGGCTACATCACACACCTTTGAATGCTGTTTCACCCAGGAACCTTAGATGGGTCAAGCAAGCCAGGTGCAGGGTGATGCTCCACCTCGGACTTCAGCGGGGAAAGGGATCCCTGCCCTGGACTCCAAAGACTGAGCCTCCTTGAGCCAAAGTTTAGAGAAACTTATTATCTCATAAAATCGGTGTGGGTTTTTTTGCCTTGGGTTCAAATTCCAGGTGTACGTACTACATGTTAAGCAAGCCCTGTATCCTCATTAAACCCTGCTTAGTGGTGGCTCAGGGAGCTGCAAAGCTGCTGATCCTGGAACCAAAGACCCCCACTGAGCCTGGATAAAGGGACAAAACAGAGGCAGGGGCTGAATCTTACTCTGATTCTCCAGCAGGCTCACTCTTGGAAGTGGTGGGTGAGGGATGGTGTGTAGTCAAATTAATTTTTGAGTTTAGAGAATACACTATTTTCCCAGGCCCAGAGACAGGGAGGAGCAGACGGGGAAAACACAGACCACCCCAGAATCACTCAGGGAATGGCTCAGGCCTTACAGCACAGGTGGGATTAATTCAAGTGAGTGAGAAAGGCCTTTCAGCAGCCTACAAGGCTGCAGGCACATATTACAGGAGCCTCGAAGACCACCAGTAACAGCCTGCAGGGCTGCTTCTGCTTATGTGGTTTCCAGCAGGCAGATCTCAGACTGGGGCCAGAAGCTGGAGGGATCAGTTGCCTCTGTGCAACAGTCTGGTTTTCTTGGCTCTGGAAGGCGGTGTGCAGTGGGAGGTAGAGGGGACAGTGGGTAGTGTGCTGGCACTGGGGTTCCTACCTGCTGTGGGTGAGTTGGTTGTACCGACCCTCTGTGCCCTATCAGGATAAAGAAATGATTTTTTCATTTTACATTTGGATTGTTAAGATACTCATGCAACTGGGAGGGACAAAACTGACAGCATCAAGTATCTTCAGCTCAGCTGAACTGCCGATCCTCTTGTGAAGTCAGGCTCTATTAAGACAGACACTCAAAATCTCAGGGACACTATTAAAAATGAACCTACCTGGCTCCAGCGCTAGAAGACTGAATTAGGTTGAAAATGGAACTTGGACAGTTGCCACTCTAAAACGCTTCTCAGCAATTCTAAACTGCACCCCAGCTGGGAGTTCCTGGGATGGGGGAGGAGACAAAGACACCAGTAGGTCCTGTTGGGGCTGGGGAGTTTCTATCACAGGGGGGCAAAGCTATTTAACTTTCCAAAAGGTGTCCCCATACAGATATACAGGACTATCCAGTCCAAAAGGCAGCGTGGGCTGGGAGTCTAGCCAGTGAGAGAGACTTGCCTGGCATGCCTGAGGCCTGGCTCCATTCCCAACACCAAACCAAACCAAACTAAAATGCAGGAAGAAGTGAGGCTGTCCAGCCATTGGGAGCCAGGCAGCAGAGTCAGGTTCAGTTTCCCCAGTGGGACTGGCAGCGGTCCGGGCAGATAAGCAGCTTCCACAGGCGGAGCTGGAAACTGCTGATGTCCACAGAGCTAGAATTTCATAGATTTCAACCCAAGGGAAACCTAGAGAGCATCTTGGGGCCTGAGCCCCTCAACGTGCAAGTGAGGCGAGCTGGCTTTGATGGCCCCTGTGTGTAAGGGGAGGTTACTGGTAGAGTCGTGACCAAATGGGGCAGAACCCAGGGTTCTTCCTTTCTAATTAAAGGACTCATGGGAGGCTTGCACGGGGGTGGATTCTGCCTGAAATGAATTTGATAGAATAAGAATTTTGCAATGCACAACCACCCAAAAATTCACTTGAAGTAATAGGCAAATATGAGAGACGTACACCTGATGTGAACCCTCTGAATAAGAACATGAAAAAAAAAACCCAAACAAAATGAAAAGGTATAATGAGATGCGCACAAGTGAAGGGAATTGTCTTAAATGGCTGATTGTAATGAGATGTACATAAATTGTACGGCTTGTAATGAAATGAAAAAAAAATCATATTCCTGCCTGATAATACTGGGTGTAATATCTACACCTGAAATAAGTCATCGCAGCGCGCTGAGTGTAATGAGATGCACATAATTTTAAAGAGCGTAATGAGATGAAAAATAAATCAAACACTTGTCTTAAGATGAAAGATGCACGAAGATGCACACACCTGAAGGGCATTGTCCTAAATGGGTTCAATTTAATGAGATGCATTAATTTGCAAAGGGGCTAAATGAGATTGGCCCGGAGAGAGGCTGGGAGATCTAAAAGTATAAGATACACTTGAAAGTGGTATAATAAAACCGGCTTCATCTGCGGGCTGCAAGTAAGATACTGAAGTGGAAACGCGATCAATGTTCTGTCTGCCGGTCCTGGGTACCCTATCCCTCGGCCTGTGATGCTTTGAAAGGTGAATTACTCTTTGACCCCAGGTTGATGCCAGCATACAGTAGTAGTTTATATGGAAAAAGAAATTAGGAGACACTAGAAAGCAAAGAACTTCCAAAGGCAACTGAAGGCTATTGTCTATGAACAATGTCCCAGGGGAAACACTGCTTTGGGTGCTAATGTATACATAGTAACAACAAACCTGGGAATTTTATGCCTCAGGACTTATGACTGCTTCTGGAGGCCAGCAGAGAAGTTAATGGAGGAGGAGGAAGAGTATCTAGAACATGAGACCCAGGGACACTTTGCAATGAAATGTGGAAGCATCTTCGTTTCCACAAATACATTCTCTCCAATGTTTTGTTTCAAAGGCAGAATTCTCTTGGACTCTATCCTTTCCCTCTCTCTGTCTCTCTCTCTCTCTCTCTCAACCTCTCTCTGTCTCTTGTTCTTGCTCTATAGCCCAGGCTGGCCTTGAAAGCCTTGAACTCACTATCTAGCCTAGGTTAGTCTTGAACTCACGGAACCCTTTCTGCCTCAGCCTCCTGAGTGCTGGGATTACAGGCGTGCTCCACCACGCCCAGCATATTTTCTCATTCTTCATGGAGTCATTGGTTTAGAGAAATATTCTTTAAAGCAACCACTTAGATATTGGAGAGAAAGGGGAAAAATGGAGGGGGAAGTAAAGGCACCACTAGTGCTCGCTTCGGCAGCACATATACTAAAGGCACCAACCAGCTAACCAAATAGGGGAAGCCCCATCTTCAGTGTCAGGTGACTCTCAGACTCCGTGTTGGGGGACCACTGGGGTGGCCAGTGTCACAACCTGGAGAGCTTACCTTAGTGAGAAGCTATTATTCAACCACATCCGGTCAAGGCCATGTGGGTTATAGGTCCCAAGTTGCCTGACTGCTCAAGACCAGGAATCTGTTCTTTTTTCTTTTAATGCACAATCTTTCAGTTTTTAAATGCTGGTACAAAAAATTTAACAAATGATAGTCCACAGAAAACATGTCTGCCAGCAGAATTTGACCTGACTATCGCATCTGAGAGTCTCTTATTTGTAACTTGGAGCGATGGAATTTGCAATCACCGTCCTAGGATAAGATGAGATCGCGGATCTAACCATTACAGGGACATCACAGGACACTTTCAGGCCTGATCTTTTAAAGCATAAACTCCCCAAAGGCAAGGACTCTGTTGATCACAGCTGTACCCTTGATGTCTATAACAGTGCTTGGGACAGAGTGGGAGCTCCATAAATGAGCAATTTATTCAGAGTGAGATGGGGCAGGCTTCAGGACAGCACTCCTTGGCCCCATCCTTGCAAGGCAGAGGAGGGCTCCTGGGTCAAGGACATTCAGCTCTGGCCACCAGTTCTCACGAGCAGGATCTCCAAGCCTGAAAGGTCTTTCCGGATGGGCCGAGGGTCAGAGGCAAAAGTTGGTCTGAGCAGTTTCTAGAACCCTAATGTCAGAGTTTTACTTTGAGCTAAAGAAAACTTCCCACCCCCTGTGCCACTGTCCTGGGTCTTTTCCTGCCACAGGGTCACAAGGGGTCACCTTCTAGGGTTGGATAGCACTTGGGTCATGCAGAGAAAGGAGTTGCTGCTTCTTATAATACAACCACTCATGCCCCAAATGATCCTGAAAATGGCTTTTTAGGATTAGGGTGATGCACATTTGTAGGCTCAACACTTGGGAGACTGAGGCAGGAAGATCACTGAGAGTTAGAGACCACCCTGGGTTACCGACTACCTAATGAGTTCAAGCCTGAACTACATAACAAGACCCTGCCTCAGAAACAAACAAAAAAAAAGTGAAAAGAGCTTTTTAGTTGGTAGCATTGTTGAAAAGATGGCACAGCTAGATAGAAAAAAGCAGAGGAAGAGGAGAAGGAAGAGGAGGAGGAGAGGCTGGGGCAGCCCGCTCTATAACTTCCTTCCTTCTTTCCTTCCTTTGTACCTTCATTCCCTCCCTCCCTCCCTTCCTTTCTTTTATGTGGTGCTGGGGATCAAGTGTAGAGCCTCATGGATGCTAAGCAAGTACCCTACCACGGGGCTATATCTTCCATCTTTAGAATAGGGTTCCCTAAAGTGTGTCTTGCAAAAATTCTGCTACCTCTTCAATGGATATTATGTACTTGATGGGGAGGGGCACAAAAATCTGGGGAATATCTGAAACAAAGTTTAACAGGTTTCTTTCTTGAAGGACTTTTCAGAGCCTTTAACATACTAAAGTGCATTATGAAACTCTACTAACAAAGTATAATATGCAGTTAATACTACAGTGCTAGGCAAAGTCGGTCACAGAACTTCTTTGCCTTGGTAGTACATCTTTGAAATTGTTCCTGGGAAATACTGCTTTAAAAGACTAGGTAGTGATCTTCTAATGCATCGTCTTCTTGAGGATCTTGACTTTTTCCATCTGTCCGAAGAGAGGAGGTCTCTGCTGAGTTCGCAGAGCTCCTCCAGGTGATGGGGTGATGGTAGAACTGGGCTCTGTGAGAACAGTGACATGGGGAACCTCCCTCAGAGCTGCTTGGTCCCATTTGTGTGACCGCACCTTTCCCCTTCCTTGGCCCAACTCTAGGGGACCCAGAGGCGTGTGCACATTCTGCAGCCTTGGTGACTAGGGACAAGGAACTCCCCTCCTGCCTAGGCAGATGCCCTGCATAGCTCAGCAACAGTGGCCAGGGAAGGAAACTCGTCTGAGGTTGACAAGAAAGCTCCTCCCTTACACAGGGAGAAAAATGTCTTGCTCCAGGGACCTTCTAGGGCAGCTTCCCCACCTCCTCACACACGCCACAGACATAGCCCCAGGTTAAAGGTGACTGAAGAGCACCCCTCTTCTGGCTTGCTGGGACCTGCACCTGGCCCGAGGGAGGCTTTCGATTGCTGGGGTGTGGGATCGCCCTGGGGGGTGGGGCTAGGATGGAGCTGGGGAGTACGCAGGCCTTGGAGGGAGGTGGAGAACGGGAAATTCTCCCCTGCAGTAAGGGAAACTCTCCCCTGCAGTAAGGGGAAGGTGTCAGGAGAGGGCAGTATGGAGCTTCCTCGTGTCCTCTCTAATCTCTTTGTTTTAGTTAGACACATACAAGATAAACATGTCGAATTTGGCCATTTTCCTCCCCAGACAGATGGGGGAGGCACTGAGGTTGCCCACAAAGCCCCTTCTATGCCCCCTTCTGTGGGTGGTCACCGTAATGGAGTAGACGCTGAGGTCCCCAAATTCCGTATGACCCAGGGTCCCACTAAAGAAAGAAGGGACCTATACAGCTGCCACAGAACAGAGTTGCGCACCAGGGTTACGGTAGGTAATAAGATTTACTGAAACTTCTCGGCCACATTCAGTACTGGGTTGGTGGATACATCAGAAGGAGGTTGCATAACATTAGGCAGGTGGACGGGGCTGGAGGAAGAGATGTGGGCATGTGTGAGCGGGTGTGCCTGTGTGGGTAGGATGCTGTTGAAGTGGTGAGTGGGAGAGGGAGGGTGTGTGTGTGTGTGTATGTGCGCACGCACACGCGCGCATTTTAACAAGAAAAATGAACCAGAAGAAGAAATGTATTTTATCCCACTGCACATTGCAAAAGTCTCACGCCAAAAAAGCTAGACTTTCCTCTACCTATGGCATCAAAAGGGAGTAAAAAAATGATTGGATCACCCAGATTATAAATAAGGTTATTTGTTTCTCAAAAATCCCTATTAAAACATTAAATATCAGCTCTTTTGGGGGAGAAATACATTCATTTCAGGGAGACCTCAGGAAAACGACTATCCTTTTGCTCCGCCCCAACCAGTAGGGGACGGAAGCCCCGGAGGGCCCTGAGGTTCCCTCCAGTTGAGCCAGGTAGCCACTCACATCATGCCACTGAAGGAGATGGCTAATGCACAATTTACAAATGAAACTGCATGTCCGTCAAATTAAACCCAATGGGAAACACGTGTGATCAGTCCTGTCATTCACAGCCATAGGGTGGGAGGGAACAGGAGGAGAGGGTGCCATGATGGCTGCCTGGAAGTTGGGCTGGGAGAAGGTGTGTGAGGGCAGGTGGAAAGCCTCCTCCTCCCAGGAGCTCCAGTTCCTCCAGTGCTGTGTACAATACGGGTATGCCAGCATGAGGTGTGGGGGGGTGGGCCTCTCTGCAGGCTCTTGAGTGCCACCCCCCTCTGCCATTTTGGATACTGCTGAAAAGAAGGATGCAGCACCTTCTCCAAACCCTGGCTTCCACTGGCTGCTGCTTCTTTCCCATGTGTCTCCTGTCTTCTCTGAAGGATTAAACGAGGAAGAGAGGCTGGAGGCTGATAGTGTCAGCCCGGGAGCAGGGGAACAGCCATGATGGCCTGCAGGGTGGGAAGGTTCCAAGTCGCTCTGGCTCTACTCTCCAAAGGTCTGTGGAGGGCCTGGAACATCTGAGGAGCTTCATTGAGGATGGGAACAACTAGGGTAAGACACCATTGTCCTGTTGTGGGAACTGAGTTCTATGACCACCTAGGGACAGCTGTAGTACCGAAGTCACCTTGATATGGCTCCCAGGTTCTACCACCTCCTTGGCTCCTGGAGCCAACCAGACGGAGGCACTCCTTTCACCTCTTACAGGTTGAGCCCAATAGCTAACAATGTGTTTCCAGGAGAAAGTGAAGGAGGCTTTGCTGGCTCCCTCCCCCTCTCCCAAATCCATGGTTGCTGTGCCCGCAGACAGGCCCTGGGGCTGAGCTGGAGCCCCATAGAGTCCAGGTCCCACTCTGGTCTGCAAGACCTGTTGCTTCAGGCCCTCCCCCTCCTCCAGACACTGATTATGCTTTTGGGATCCCTCCCAGCCTTGACTGTCTCTTAAAGGAGCAGAGATCCTTGGGGGGAGGGGGATGTGTCACCCTTCCCTCCCAAGTCATCCCTTGGTAAAAGCCTACTCTGGAAGCAACACCAATCCACCTCACAGTGCAGGGCTTGTACACAATCAAGTCCTTGCATGGGGGTCCACTGGCGCCATCTGTCCTCAAGGATGGGGTAAATCCAGATCTCAGTCTTGTCTTTCCATGAAGCCTGCTTGATGGCTTTGCCAATGGAGTCCTCTCCAGTTCTAGGGAAGCAGACTGGGTGCTCATTGGAGCCTGGTGGTCGGGAAGGAACAGGGTGTCTCCTCTGCACTTCCTCAAGCTACTGATTTGGAGAAGCAAAGGCCCAACTTCCTCGGTGCTGTCTGGCCATGCCCTCCCCCCCACCCGACCCCTCCTGATGCTGCTCTGCTGCTCGGTGATCAGCACCATGTGGGCTGTGACTACTCCAGGGAGTCACTGTGTTCCAAGCCCAGGTCACTGACATTGGTTGTTTGCAGCTCATCAGCCTCCTCCTCGAGCTCCTCTTCTTCCTCCTCCTCCTCCATCTCATCCTCATCCTCTTCTTCTGTCCCATCCAGAGAGTCATCGTGTGCAGCCATCATAGCTTGCTGCATGGCCATGGTGGCATTGTCTGAGGACAAGGATTGCAGGTTGTCCAAACTGATGGAACCTGCATGAGAGAGGGCAAGAGTCACAACTACACAGGGGCTGTCATCAGGCCCAGCGACCTCCGTGTTGGACAAGGTTGAATGGATGGGGCCATAGGGTGGTGAGCTCCTTGTGTCCTGGGTGCCCAACCTAAACTAGGCCATTCCCCCCATGAGAAGTCTCCACCCTTTACTCCTCAGCCACTTCCTGTCCCCATGCCAAGCAGCAGCGCTTGGGTCACCATTTCCTCAGCATCTCCCATACAAATGCAAGGGGGAATGAGAGGAAGAGCGAGCGCTGAAACGAAGAAAAGCTTATTACAGTAAGAGACATGTTGCCAAGGAGGATGAGGTAAGCGTGTGCGGAACAAGGGAGTATTTTGAGAGGGATTAATGGCGTTGTGTCTTTCACTGTAATAAATTTTAAAATTTAAACATTAAATGTATTTTCGGTCACCTCTCATTGATCAAACATTTACAGCAATTTCTGTCAAATAAACACATTACGGGGCGTCTCCATCAACTTTATTCATCAGATTTGGCACTATGCGATTTCTGGTTCTTCCTCAAAGTAAAAAGGACCACCAAAGGTAAACATTTTGAATTGATTCAGGACATCGAAGTAGCCACAGCAGGGCAACTAAAGACAGGAAAGAGGACTCCTGGAACTGCCTCCGGGCTGATGGGATAAGTGTGTTCAGAGGGAGGGGAAGTTTTTAAAGGGGTCCTAATGACAGTGCGTCTTTTGCTGTAATAAAAACATTCACATCTCATATGTGAAGCACTTTTGATTTCCTAATACTTCCATAAGGCAGGTACATTACTGTCCTCACTCAACAACGGAGGGAACTGAGTCTCAGACAGTGAGGTCATTAGCCCAACATAACACGGTGACTACCTAGGTGGGATTCTCTCTCGGGCCACCGGGGCCCCAAGTCTGTTTGTTTATTTATTTATTTATTTATTTATTTATTTATTTGTGGTACCGAGGATTGAACTCTGGACCTTGTGCTTGCCAGGCAGGCGCTTATGCCACTGAGCTATATCCCCAGGCCCAAGTGTGTTTATTTCAACCATGGCCTATAAGGGGCTGCCCCTCCTATAGAACCTTACACAACCACATACAGGCGTGGATGCATGCACGCATGTGCACACGCTCACACACCTCCACCCGGCCGCTCACGCCGAGCCCGCTTCACGCAGCCACTCTAAAGCGTCTGTCTGATTGCACTATTCATTGTGCATAGGGGCGGGCAGTGAGAAGAGTGTGAGTGGGGCTGTGATGCAGTAGCTGAGAAAACGAAGCTCTTCCTAGTCTCTGTTCGCAAGCCAGCTGCCTGCGTGGTATTTACAGATGGCCTCGGCCGTGGGGAACTGTGTGGGCACTCACTTGCTGCGCAGTGGGGGACAGGCGTAGGAGTGAAGAGGGGCCCTGCTGAGCAGACACTGACTCCAATAACCTCCGGCTCCCACTCTGCTTGGA
Source organism: Chinchilla lanigera (assembly GCF_000276665.1). Taxonomy (NCBI): domain Eukaryota; kingdom Metazoa; phylum Chordata; class Mammalia; order Rodentia; family Chinchillidae; genus Chinchilla; species Chinchilla lanigera. The sequence goes on along the minus strand of NW_004955412.1, from coordinate 26,465,073 downwards.
GACTGCTTCGGCTTGTGATAAGGGGTACAAAGGCAGCCCTTCTCTAAGGCTCCAGTGGAGACCTGGACGGGATAACTGTACAGGACAGCTACATGGTTCTGAGCAAGGAGACGACCCTCGAATCTGCTTCCCATGAGCCCTTCCCTCAGGTGCCCTCTGCCCAGTTCCTACCGTCGGGGTTTGTCCCTGGGGTTCCTCCCTGCTGCTGTAGCACCCCGGCAGCGATGGAGTTGGGCCAGAATCTTTGGGTGGGCCGGTGCTGAGACTTGATCTTCTTGGCTTTGGGGGCAGGGTCTGGGTTGCTGGCATCGAGCATGGGCTGCAGGATGCGCCTCCGGGCATTGATGAACCTGCCCAGGGGTGGAAGTGGTGACCTGGTTAGTCTCCCCTGGGGGATGCTGGTGGTGGTGCAGCTGGGAGGGCTGGGCTGTTCCAGACCGCACCGGACAGGGTGCGTGGCATTTCGATTTAGGAGGTGGAAGCAGAGACAAGGGCCCAGTTACTAAGGCTTTCACGAAATCCCCTGAGGCTTGGTCACCACCAAGTGATAAGGGAAGAACACATGTGGAGAGATCAGAAATCCAACTGAAATCTGTCAGGATGGAACAGAAGAGGCAGAAGCCAAAGTCATAGGCACCAACTCCTGACTTCTCTGCAGAGGGCCGAAGGCTCCGATCTGGGACCCTGTCTCTGGAGTCCACTCCCATCCAGCTAGACACAAGCAGAAGGGGAAAGCTGAGATCCTTGAGGACGGCGCTTTCTCCTCCTTTCTGCTCCTAACTTTGCGGAATGGAAGTGGAGCAGACCAGCTGACCACTGGCTGTGCCTCCAGGTATGGTCATTGGAATTTCGGCCCAGAGCAGGTGGGGCTGGTGGATGTTCAGGGCCCCTAGGCTTTCTATTCAGCTGCAGCCTTCCAGGGATGTGCCTGACAGCTACCAGCAGAGGGCGCTAAGATGCTGCGGATGAAGCCATAGGCGCCAGTGTAGATTTTGCGGCTAGCCCAACAAGGAGAATTGGCCTGGCAGCCAGCTGGGCTGAGCTGAAGCAAGCCTGGGCATTCTATCTCTTCCCCCCATTATTCGTTTCTGTGCCAAGCATGTGGCCCTTGGATCTGCGAGCCTTTGGGCAGGTGATGCTAACTCACCAGTTGTTTACTTGCAGGAGTGTGAGGTTTGTCTGGGCTGCGATCTGTCTCTTCTCGTCCTCCGTGGGGTAGGGGTGCTGAAATGAGAGGCGAAGGGCTAATGAGGAGCGGGCATGTAGCAGCCGGGTCCTTCTGGAGGCCGTTCCTGTGTCATGGGAACCACCCTGGCCCTCTCAGCCCTAGTGGTTTGGAAGCCCAAACTGTAGAACGTGTAATGTTTGTTCTTCAAAGACAATGGGTCTTGGGCTTAGACAGAGGTTCCCCAAAGCCTGTGGTCCCACACTCAGGCCCACCCGGCCCTTAGGCCAGCTTCCCAGTGGGCACTCAGAGTCAGTACCATCATGACAGCTTCCAGGGCACCAGCAGGTGGGCAGGCCTTCTCAGTGCCAGGCCTTACAGTGGGCTCCAGGGCCCACAGAAAGTGGTAGGTGGGGGTGAATGAATCAAGTCAATTTAAATTAACTGATATTTACTATGTGTCCAGATTTATGCTAGCTATTCTTAGGAGACATAAGATAAAGATCATGATAACATTATTGGTATAGGACTTTATCACCCAAGAAATAGCTTCATATACTTAATTTTATTTAATCGAGCCTATCTTTTGTCAGATAAGCAGGTTAGTTTTTTTTTTTTTTTTTTGAGCCAAGGTCTCGCTATGTAGTTCAGGCAGGTGTTAAACTCACTATGTAGCCCAGGCTGGCCTCAAACCCGAGGCAATCCTCCTGCCTCAGCCTCTTGAGTGCTGGGATTATAGGCACGTACCTCCCCAACCAGCAAGGTATTGTTATTTTCCCTTTCCAGATGAAGAGACTGAGTGACTTTCCCTCTACTGCTCAAATGGTGGTGCCTCAGTCCTTCTCACGGTGGCCCAACCTTCTCAGGATGCCACTTTGTAGGACTGAGGGGTGCGTGGGGAGGGGTGCGTGGTCCAGGTGACTTCATGAGGGCACCGTGTATACTAACGTATCCCCAGTACCTTACACATACAAATGACTGCCGAGTGAATTTTTAAAAAAGCAGTAGGTGCTGTGGCTTGTGCAGAGAGCACTGCAGAAGCTTAGAAAGGGGAACCATGTGTAGCCACTGTGTGTGCGGCGCTGACCAAGTCACATTAACCAGTGGCAGAGTCTGGGGAAGAGGGTCTTGGGACCACTGGGGATGAGCTGCAGACACTAGGTCCCTGCATCTCGGAGCCTTCCACAGGCCCCAGCCTGGTGCCCGGCACCCCATGGGCACGGCGAACATCCAGATGGGTCAGCGCTTTGTTCTGCAGACTGGGGAAGACTTGGGGGCCACACAGCACCCACACACCAGGATCACTTTTTTCCACTGTGCTGGTAACACCAGGTCCCAGAGATTGACTCTCTGGCTACATCCTGAGCAGCTGTGAGATCCTGGGGTTATCACTTAACCATACATCATAAAGTCATCTAATGATTAAATGAAATTATACTTAGAGTAAAGGGCTCAATAAAAAAATAGCTCTCCACATTATTATGATGGGATAATGTGGGCGAGGTGTTTAAAGCTCTCCAAGGAAGGAGTCTGAGATCAACAGCCTCAGAAGTGCTCTTGTTATCAGTGACAAAGGTGAGCAACCTCTTCAGCTGGCCTCAGCATCCCCTGGCTGCAGCAGTCGGGATCATGTATTATTTTAATTCACACCTCTGACCCTGACCACCATGCCAGGGCAGCTTGGGACTTGTGATTCATACAATATTAAGATTCTAACAAGAGGGAAGGTACATCAGCGTTCTACGAGCCAATTTCACGTTAATTGGGAAGGAGCAGAGGGAGGCTGGAAGGAGAGGTTGCAGGCCCCGAGGGTGGAGGCAAGGACTCCAGGAGCTCCTATGCCCACTGGTGCATAGGAAGGTGGGGGAGCTGGAGGCTCTGGCCTCCCCACTCAGGGCAAGGAGCCAAGCAGCTCCTCGTCCATGGCCAGCCAGGTTGGAAACCAAAGTCCTCCCTTACCATCTGCAGGGGCTTGGTTCCGAGATTCAAGGGTGCTCCAGTCCCCAAGTAAAATAATGGAGCATTTGTATATAACATGCATCCTTCAGGGTCCTTTATGTCACCTCTAGGTTACTTCCGATGCCTCAGACAATGTAAATACTATGTCAGTACTGCATTATTTAGGAAATAATGACAAGGAAAAAAATCTGTACACGCTCAGTACAGATGCATTTAAATTTTTTTTTTTTTGAACAGGAAATTGAACTCAGGACCTCACGCTTGCCAGGCAGGTGCTGTGCCACTGAGCTATATCTCCGGCCCCTAAAAAATGTTTTTGCTCCCTAGTTGGTTGAATCTGAGGATGTGGAACCCAGGATATGAGGGCTGAACATTTGAGAGGAACACGGTGGCTTTGGCCCTTCCTGCCTGTCACAGGCTGTCCCCGCCACTGGGATGCTTGTCCTCCTTCCTTTCTGCGCAGGCCTTTCCTAGCCTCAGTGAAAGTCTGTCACAGGTCAAATCCTTGGAGAGGCCTTTCCCGACTTCCTGAGGCAAAGTTAGTCACATGCCTCTGAAAAAGGGCATGGAGCCAGCCACAGGGTCATATGTGTCCCTAGAAGGCCGCAGGCTGCTCTCAGTCGGGGACCCGGTCTCCAGAGACGCTCTTGCTCCAGTGTTCAGTTCAGAGATGATGTATGAACATGGGGAGGAGACGCACACTTGTTTCCTGGGCAGAACTGAGCTGGCCTTGCCGACCGAGCTGGGTCATCAGTCCACCCTGGCTGGGTATCTGCTGCATCCTGGGTGCAGGAAGTGAAATATACCTGATGTTAAGAGCTCTCTGCTTAGATAGAAAGGGAAAAAAGGTGTGTGGGGGATGGGACACCTCTGTTAAAGGGAAGTTCACGCTAAGCACCCTGGGATGGTAAGAGAACGATGGGCAGGCCTTATCCAGGAAGACTCCCTGAGGGAGGTGGCCTCAGACGGCCTTTGAAGAGCAACCAAGACACTGCAGTAGAGGCAGAGAAAGAGATGAAGGCAGGAGCCATGGACCAGGACTTAGTGTTAAGTCGGCCTGGGAAAAGCCCCAGAGAGGGCAGTCCCTGGGCCTTCCATGGAAGGATGATGATGTTGCTGTCCCTAAGAGGCTTCTGGTGTGGGTCCCAGTGACTGGCTGTCACAAATGCACTGATTACCACCCTCCTGTCTAATGGAGAGCTACAAAAGGCAGCACCAGCAAAAGCTGCCCCACTGGTCTCATGTGGGTGAGGATATAAGCCCCTAACTACCCCACTACCAATCGCCACCACCTCTTCCTCCTGGATCCACAGCTCAGGAGGTGCATGGTGCAGGCGGTGGGTGAGCAGCAGGATTTAGCCCGGCTTTGGGAACAGGTGTGTCAGCCAGAACATTCCTGGCACCACGGCTGAGTGCTCAGGGGAGCGCTCCAGCTCGTATACGCCTCAGACCACATGAGTCCCGAGGACAGAGTCAAAATAGTCTTGGCTCCTGGACAGACAGGGATTGGGTCAGTGCTGCTTATAGCACAACTGGAAAGGTTTGGGGCCAAGGACGGAGGAGGAATGGAGTGAGATCACGGTAAGGCACTGAGCCCTGGTAGCTGCTCTCGGATTATTTGGAGTGACTCTTCTGGAAGTGCATGGGACGGGCCTAGGCGGCATTTTTCTGGAAGTGGACAGTATTCCTTTAACAAAATGAAAACATTCCAGATTGTTTTTCAGAGCCAGATAAAGACTCCATGACTGAACAGTGCTACCTGTGGGTGCAGAGCCTTTGGAGATGGGTTCAGTTCTGCCCCTCTTGGCAGCCGTGGGACCTTGGATTCTTGTTTTATGCTTCCAGCCTTAGCTGACTCAGCTCACCATGAGAATAGCAACATAGCACCCCTCTCTCGGTCTTGGGGGATGCCTTAGAGATGGTGCGGGCATGTATGATCCACTGACTTACCGCCTCACATACTGAAGCCTCCTAGATGTCATCTAGCTGAACATTTAGAGGCTCCAGAGAGGGGAACGGCAGTATTTACATTAAATTGGTGTTTCACGGCACCATAGCTGCCACCAGGAAGTTCCCCTGAAATCGAACCCAAGCCCCTCCTACTGCTGTCCCACTTCCCTTGATAGCTCCACAGCACCCTCTCCTCTGGGCTCAGAGGACACTGAAAGCAGCTTTCAGCTGGAAGAGTGACTCGTGCCCGGGACCTGGTCAGAAGGAAGCTAAGCCTTGCTCTGGTTCCCAGGTCCCCGGCCTCTTCTTCCATCACACCCACTCGTGACTGTCCTTCCACCTGCCGGCCCAGCACACTGCATCAGGAGGCTGGCAGGTCACCCAGGGGCAGGACACACAGGAGCCGCGGCTGTGGGGATCAGCAGACCCTGTGCTGTCGCCGGAGGGGAGATGGCATGGAGTGAGACTCAGAGCGGGGGCTTTTGCTCGTTTCCTGTCATTGCCAGTGCGCCCTGGGCCCCCTCTTCCCCTCGCGCCTGACACCTGTGGGGCTGCCAGCCGCTGTGCGCCAACGCCTATGGGCGTGGCACTGCTCAGGAGGCGCAGGGTGAGGGGCTCTGAGCAAACACTTTCCTCACATCTGAGCCGCCACTGGTGGGGGCGGACCCCGGCTCCAAAGGTGCTGAGACGGAACAGGCAAGCCTGTTGGCAGGAGGAGGAGCACAGCGAGGGTTTCTCCTGCTGTAACTGATTCGGACCTTCCCTTGTTATTTCCTCTCTCATTTTTACCCCTGTTCCTTTTAAGCCAGAAAAATAGAAAGAACTAACATGTTTACTTTCATGTCTTATCACAAAGCCAATACTTGTGTAACCACTCCCGAGTCCAGAGACAGAATACTGGAGCACTCCAAGCACTGCCTGACGCCCCTCTCAGTCACCTCCCCAGGGATGTCTACCCCAGAGAAAACCTACTCTGGTGATGATGTGCTTACTTTTCTCTACAGTTTTATCATCTGTATTACATCCTTCAACATGATGGCTCAGTTTTGCCTGGGTTTTGAAACTCAACAGACTCCTTCGTCCAAGGTTGCTCTGTGTGACTGTCGTTACTCCTTTTCGTTGCTACGTAGCCTTCCATGGTGAAAATCTACTGTTCTCTGTTCTCATCTTTTTGCAGCCTCTAACCAATTCTCTCTCCCTCTGGTTTCTATTTCAATCCACTCTTCATGCTGCAGCAAAATTGGTCCTTCCCAACTCCTCCTGCACCGTCCCCAACACTGTTTAAGTCAAGCCCCTCCTACGAGGTCGGACCATTGACCTCCGCCTCCTCACACTGCAAGGGCAATCTGTTATCTGTCACCCCAAGCAGACAGATCTGCAAGTTGTTGAGAAGAGGGAGTGCGTCTTCTCTCACCACCCCATCAGTTATGAGAATGCCCGGCTCGTGGGACGGCAGGCATCTGATGTGTATTTGTTGAATGAGTGAACACAGGGCGTGGGGGTAGCCGATGTTCCTTTTCTTCCATGTGTCTGCAGATGTGAAGGGGGTGGGTGGGGGGCATCGGTGGCTCAGACCCCTTTTGATTCTACCTAGAGGTGGGCTTCCCTACTTACTAACTGCAGTTGGTCGTTAAGTGTGTATTTGGAGGGAAGGAGGAGGGGGTGATTAAGAGTTCACTGAGGCCCCCGATGGTTGTCTCCCTAGAGGGGCGGTAGAGCAGCACTATGGGAAGTAGGTAACAACATGGGCTGTAGAGCCGGATGGCCCAGGTTCAAATCCCTGTCCTCCCTCTCAGCAGCTCAAGACCTTGGGCAAGTTTCCTTTTCTGTAATATGGAAAATCATCCTGCATGCCTCCAGGATGCTGCAGGGACTCCATGAGTTAACAGTATTTGAAGGGTATTTAGAACAGCACCTGGCATAGTCTATGAGTGTTTGTTAAAAGACAAATAGGTGAGCAAACCCTTGGCAGGATGCACGGGGCTCTCTCTGAAAGCCCTGGGTTGTTTCCTGGCAGCTGATGCGAGCCTCCCTCGGCACCTGTGTCACTAGGCTCCTTTGTCCAATAGGCCTCACACCCCACGTGCCCTGGGACCACCCCAGGCCTGTGCACAGGCAAAGGGTGTGCTTTCTTTTAAGTTGTGTCTCGGGCTTCTCGAGGGATGCTGTGAGGTTGTAAATCTCACACTGCGTTTCAGAAGGAATAGCCGAGGCTCCTGGGGGCCTTTTCCTGTCCTCTCAGCTTACCCATCCAACGCTGGCTGGTCCCCCTGCAGCCAGCAAGGCCCATTTGAGGTGTGTGCCGTCCTGAAAGGGGTGGAGACACTTGGCTCTGCAGTGCCACCGTCACGCCGTGTGCAGCCTCTGCTCTGGGGGATGGGAATAGCTTTCTGTGGAGCTCACATCTGCCTTGCTGCCTCATGCAGAGTCCTCAGTCCTCCCCCTGAAGCCTACAGGGCTCCCTCCCACCTCGGCAGCAATGGCTTCCCTGTGTGGGACACCTGCTGCTTGCGGCATAATTTGATGGACCCGTACAGTGTGGGGAGTACTCTGAGAGAGTACTCTGTCCTCTATTCTCACAGAATTCTCAAGGTACCAAGAAGGCAGGCATCATTATCCCCATTTCATACAAGAGCAAACTGAGTTCAGAGGGGCTAAAAAACTGGCCCAAGGTTTTACAAGTAGTCAAAGGCATAGCTGGGATCCATACTTCCTGTCGCTGTAATTACAGCCATCTACCTCTGCTCTGGGCCACCTCTCAGGCACTGTGCTATATCGGGCACATTCCTGGTCGTCTTCACTGCAGGAGGTAGAGCTATCCCTGCTTTATGAGGAGGGAGTAAAGACTGGCCTGTTCAAGGTCATAGAGTAAAGAAAACACAGAGCCTGGACCCCTTTCAGGGCGGTCTGCCTCCAAAGCTCTTGCTCCTTATACTGTGCCTTAAAGAAAAGGCTTCTTCCACTCTGCATTTCCACAGCCCACACACCCCCAGTCCCCTCACAACAAACGCTTCCTGTTTGTCACTTGAATACTGTCCCATCCTGCCTGCTCGTCTCTGATGTCAAGGGGCCTTTTGCAACTTGATAGTCAGTGCTGGACACACTATTCTGGGTATGTTTTACCAGCAAGGTGGTCAAAAACCTCTCGTCTGTGCAGACTCCCTCAATCTCACACTCGTGAATATTTGCATTTGCGCTTGGTTTCCTCAGGGCTTGACCTTCTTCGGATTATGCACATCAGGCTTTGTTCTCACTTTTTAAGATGGGGACCTCAAACTCCTGAGCTCAAGGGATCCTTGTTGCCCCAGCTTCCTGTGTAGCTGGGAGTACAGCTGCACACCCTCACACTGGCTTTTAATCCCCCTTTTTCTTTTTCATGTTTTGTGGTGTTGGGGATTGTGCTGGGGATTGAGGCCAGGATCGTTCACATGCTAGCAAGAGCTCTACCACGGAGCTACATCTCCAGCCTGGTTTATGTGTATAATTTATTCCTCCTATGAAATTATCAGCCCATGACTGCTGAAATCACGTCTCATACCTGAAATTTAGGCATTCGTGAAGAGGAATGTTACTTGGAACATAGCTCACATTCTCCCCAAGAAACAACTTATTTTAACAATAGGCAGTTTTTCCTGGCTAACCCCAAAGTCCAGTTTGGCTTAAGGTCTGTTCAAATGAGGGGGGGGCCACAGGGGTTGCAAGAAACCAGCAAGAGATCTGCTTCTGCTTTCAGGGGCAGCATGAGACCAGGGTGACACTGAGGTTGGTGGGCGTGGATCCTCAGCATCAACTTTTCCTACCCTGTCCACCTCCCCGTGTGCCCGCGTGTCACCCAGGTCAGTGTTTTGAACCTCAGGCCTCTGGCCCCTGGGACTTGAAGGTCAAGTCCCTTGCAACAGTTCCATGATGCTGTTAATAAGGCTTTCATCAGCATCTCCAAAGAGACAGGGTCCTAGAGATGTTTAGAACAACTGCTAGGAGAGTCTCCTCTGGAGCCCCACCAGGGTTGCCTCCTCAGAATGCTGGGTTCAACTTTGTTCTCCAATAGGCACCTGCATTCCCCACGTGAATCCCGTCTTAGCTGAGAAAGAGTAGGAAAGTGAGCTTTGAGCTACATCACACTAAACCACAAATGAATGATGGCCGCATGGCCTCGCCACAGGCATCTGCTTTTCACAGGATTAATTTAAAATAGGCTTCTTTTTTTTTTTAATCTTTTTGAGACAGGGTCTCGCTATGCAGTTCAGGTTGGCCTTAAGCTCACTTTGTAGCCCAGGCTGGTCTCGAACTCACAATGATCCTTCTGCTTCAGCCTCCCAAGTGCTGGGATTACGGGTGTGCGCCACCAGGACCGGCTAAAATAGGTGTCTGATTAGTGGAATTTCAGACAGTGTGAGCAAGTTAAAGGAAAAAGGAGTAGACAACATATTCTGGAACAAGAATGGCAGGCTCCCTTTGCTATTCCTTGCTTTTTGGGGAGTTTCTACTTCCCTTCACAGATTCCCTAATAGTTTAAAGATTTCAGCATTTTTCAGGATGGGGCACATTATGAGGACCCGTGGGTATCCGGGCAAGGACTTGCTGTATTTGTAGTCGTAGCTGTGCTTGTATCAGGTCAAAGTACCTTCATACCCATCACCTTATTTTATCCTCAGGACAGCCCCGTCAGCTGGATATTGTGGTCCTATCTGATAGAGGAAACTGAGGCTTAACGGGATCAGCCATCCACTTCAGGTGCCCTAGTGAGGGAGCGAGCAGGTGAATCTCAAACCCAGCTCCTGCTGCAGCTGCCGGGATATTTCCATGAGCCACATTCTTTGTATTTCTGAGTCAGTGAGCCCCTGACAGCATGTCTGCACGATTCCTCTGAGACGTCACTCTGTGTCCTGCACAGGAGAGGTGGCGACATGCAAAGGGTATTTGTGGAGGAACTGAAGGCAAAACCGAGGTGCCGAGGCACCTGGCTGGACCTCCCCTTCATGTGCCCTCCTCGGCTGGGAGCCCAGGGCAGGGCACAAGCTGTACCCGGGTATGCAGCTGCTCTCTTTCCCCAGCTGGGGGAACGTAGCTGGGAATCTGACAAAGTGTCTGAGGGACAATGACAGGCTGAGCAGTGCTCCTCCTAAGCCAAAAGGTGGAAACAACCCCAACATCCGTCAATGGGTGAAGATACAGCCAAAACATGGTACACCAACATGACGGAGTACTGTTCAGTCACAAAATGGAATGAAGTATATGACACTTTGAAAACATTACACTAAGTGGAAGAAGCCAGATGCAAAAGACCATGTTATATGCTTTGACTCATGAAATGTTTAGAATGGGTAAACACATCGAGGCAGCATAGATCCCAGGTTGCTAGGGGGTGGGTGTCATGGGTAATGGGTATGGGGTTTCTTTTTGGGTGATGATATTCTGGAATTAGATCATGGCAATGATTGTACAACTTTTTAAATATGCTAAACCCATTGAGTCATGCAGTTTAAAAGGGTGAATTCTGTGGCATATGAATTATGTTTCAGACACATAGAGAAGACCCCTGGTGCCTCTTGTGCACTCAGCTTTTGGGCCACAGCAGAGTTCATATGTGGGCCTAGAGCAAGGCCCTCAGCTCTTCAGCACTGGCGGGAAGATGGGAGAGGGGAGGGCAGGGAGTGGAGCCCAGCTGGGCCCTGGCCAGACGCCACCCCAGGCTGACATGTGATGGACAGAGATGGGGCAGGAGATCTCCAGGCAGTGAGATCTGAAAACTGTGCTGGGATGTATAGAAATCCTACATGCTTCTCCCAGGATGGGGCTCCAGACCTCAGCTGATGGGTGGAGTTCTCCTTTGCACTACCTAGACTTTGCATGGGAACAGAAAGAGCTGAAGCTTCTTAGGTCAGTGTGGAGGCAACTGGTAGGAGATGAGAGCCTTGGGCCGCACAGTTCTGGGTTCAAATGCAGAGCGACCTTGTGAAGTGCGCTGCCTTCTCTGAGTCTTGGTCTCGTCATGGGTAAGATGAGAACAACAGCAGCACCTACCTCTTAGGGTGCTTGTGTGGGTTAATGGAAGGATGCACTAAAGTGCCAGGCACAGACCCTGGCACACTGCAGTGGTCACAGCAGGAGAGGCTGCTGTGGTGGAGAGCGGTGCCCGCTGGGGCCTGGTTCTCCTCCACAACCGCCCTGCACACACAGAACAGCTGCGAAGTGCTCGTGTGCAGGGCGGCAGCAGCACAGAGCACCGTGTCGTGTTCGGGATGGGTATGAGCAGCACCAGCAGGTCAGGAAGATGCTGGCTCTGAGCAGCAGGGTGGGGGCCGAAGCTGAAGGGGGAGCAGCGCCCCTCGCTCCGCTCCTGCACTCCACAGGGCAGCCCTCTGCCAGTATTCCTCACCCACCCCACCTGGAGTGACCTCTTCCTGCAAGGCTTCAGCCTCTTTCAGTCAGCGCAGTCACAAGGAAATGTCACTGGATTCTTGAGGGACTCAGAAGCCAGCCGCTAGTGGATGAAAGCATCCCAGTCTTGCTGCAGCCTCCTAGCAAAAAAGGCTCTGGGATTTAACCTCCATCTCAGGAGCTTTCTATCATCTGAACGCCTGTCTATAGCTGCTAAGGCCGCAGAGCAGTGGGAACGACAAGAAGCCTCAGTGCTAGGGCAAAAAGAATGAAAAAAGAAAAAGAACTAACTTCCACCGGAGGGAAAGAGGGTAATAGGAAAACCCAGCATTTACGGCAGAACTGCTCGAAATCAGTGTCTACTTAGCTAAGGTGGCAGGCGACCGAGTGCTGTCCACTTTTTCTACACACCATCAAAACCGCTGCCCATCAGACACTGATGCGTGCACGGGCTGAACAGGCTTCTCTGTAGGAACAACTTAAGCTGCCAAATTATCTGCTTACCAGAGTGTCAGCAGTACTGGTATCCAGACTGGTGGATGCCAGTGATCCGTGTTACTGTAATTCTCTAATTTAATGAACTACTCTATAAACAAATGAAATACGAGTGCAGAACGAAAGAGTTATTGTTCCTAGGAAAACTAGGTAGAAAGCTCTGGAAAGACTTGCGCTTCAACTGGCCTCCACTTAGGCTGTCTTGTTTTTAGTAGGACGCTAGATAAACTGGCATTCTGGACCATTTGGAATTACTCATTTCCCTCTAGGCATCCCCCATGTACACACGCTATATATTAATAAGCTTCTTTTTTAAGACTCGATACTCAAATGTGCTTTAAAATGCAGAATAGTTAGGATCAGGTGAGACAGATGTAAGAGATTGGAGTATGTAATAAAAATCCAGGGAGATCCTGTAGCCAGATTAGCTCCCAAATGTCAGTGCTCTTATTCACTCCAAATATAGAATTTATAGATTTTTTAATAGGAAAGGTTCATGCAGGTAAAATGATAAACTTTAATCATAAAAAGTCCTTGGCCTTTTACTAAAAGATTCACAAGTGAATATATACATGTATCTCTTAAATTAAGATTGTTCCTTTTTTAAAGCAACTTTTCCAGTTAACCAACCAACAAACTAGTTGTCCCAGACACACTGGTTGTGGAACACGTATGGCACACTAAGGTCTTTTGTTACTTCGTACCTTTCCTTTCCTAAAACAGCACAGCGACTGTCTGCCTGATGTGATGTGACCACCAAGCGCTTCCCCAGAACCACAGTCTCAGCATTCTCCTGGGTACTGAGGACAACCAAGTTCACAATACCGTCTAGTACCGTAAGCATAAGGAAATACGCTACACATCATAGAATCCAGATTTGCACCAAAAGTTCACCATGAAACATCTTTTTGGCAGCAGCACTCAGTAAGTCCTGCAAAGGAATGAAGACTGAAGCACCCGAAGAATAGAATAGTGCATAATCCCTATCCTTGGAAAATTTACCAAGCACATGCACACACACACACACACACACACACACACACACACAGAAAGGGTAAGTGACCATCCTAGTCAGTTTACTCTTAGTTTCAGATGATGGTAAGTCAGTAAGTGTTACAGATCAAAATGACATATCAGCCATCCATCTCTACTTAATTTTCACAAATGTTGGGCCTCAACCTCAAAGGCTTGGTCTTGGTCCACTATTCCAGAAAGTTCAAAGGGAACAATTTCTTTCTTTTCTTTTTTCTTTCTTTTTTTTTTTTTTTGGTACTAGGAATTGAATTCAGGACCTCACCCTTGCCAGGCAGGTGCTGTGCTGCTGAGCTAAATCCCCAGGAACAATTTTGTAAGTGCTGACTATGTGCTGGGCCTGGCTCTTTATGGATGTTTTCTCATTGACTTTTCACATGTGAAATGATTATTATTTATTTCAAAGCAATAGAAGCAGAGTCATCATACAGGTAGTGGGAGAGCCTCAGTCCATACCCTGATCACCTAGCTTCAAATTCTATCTTCTTTCCCCTGTGCCTGGTTACCAGGAGTCTTGTAGCCTCTGTCCTGAAGCTGGGGCAGGGACGTGTGTGTCTGTAGAGAACAAGGCTGCCCTGCGTCTGGAGCAGGCTCTGTGGCTGGACAGGTCTGCACTGGGCAGCTGTGGTCTGTGGAGGACAGCTGCGGTGCTTGTTTCCTGGAGTAGCATGACCTTCTCCCTCTCAGCACAGAAGTTTTGAGTTCTGACTTGGGGGAGGCCTGATGGCCACTCCCTTCTCATCTCCTGCGGCTGCTGTGAGGAAGGCATTCTTGGCGGAGGACTTTGCCAAGGGTAAACACTTTAGTACTAGCATCTGTGCCTGAGCGCACTCCTGGGCTGGAAGAATAGCAGGGAGGATGGGTGAGGAGGGGCAGAAAGCTCATATTCATGCTTTCCAGCAAGGTCTCTGCCCTGTCCCAGGACTTTTTAAAGAGCCAACATGGGTCCTTCCTTCCTTTCTGCTTGGTGCTCAGCAAAGAGAGGACTCTGAGCTACAAGGAAGGGAGAAAGCGGGTAGGACAGGGGATGAGGTGAGGGGCTGGAGATGAGGCACAATCAGGAGGGACTGAGCTGGGGACTCTGAGGGGTGAGCTGCAGCGGGTGTGGAAGCCGTGGGCTTAGTGAGAGGGCCTGGGCTCCGGGGCAGAAAGAAGTGAGGTTGCAGTGTATTCACACTGGTCTGCAAAAACGCATGGTGGGCAGAGGTGAGGAGGGAAAGGGAACGAGAGCTTGGGAAGCACTTAAGTGTGCTGACTTCCTGGCTCCATTGGGCTCTCCACAAGAGCTGGGTGTGGCCCAATTACTGAGCAAGAAGCGAAACCTAGCCTAGAACCCAGGCTTTCGAGGCTCAGCAAAGCACAGGTGCAGCCCAGGCCCCAGTGTCCACCTATGGATGGACGCAGAGCTCTGGCCCCACCTCAACTGCCACAGAGCGATTCATCCTGCCGGCCATCTGCTCGGGGCAGGCACTTCTGAGGCACAGCCCCTATGGCCACAGTCTTCTGCGGTTCCAGAAGTTAGACCCGCTGCCTAGTTCTCATCTCTGTGGCTCCTGGAGGTTCTCCCATTTCAAATAAAGGGCTGCTGGTTGCCCGATTAATTAATCTCCGTGATCTGTTTAATTTCTCTTTCTCACTGAAGAAAGATCTCTCTTCACTCCTGTCCCTTCCCACAGTTCTCAGGACAATGTGCCCACTTCCTTGGTACACATTTGTTTTGTATGTGTGTACACATGTCCTGACATGCAGGTAAGGGTGGGCGGACTGCTGAAAGCCCACCGGGGTCACAGACTCTGTGGCTCCCCAGGAGACACACGTGTATGAACACACATACCCGCACACCAAATCAGCCTCCACAGTCATTGGGTTTTATTTATTGCTAATGCCCTTGAAATTGGTGCTAGAGGATTACATTTAGAAGTCATTTCTGACATTCTGCCAAAGGCTAACCTTGCACACAAACACACAACTGCCATCGCATTACGTGCACACAGTAGGCACTTTATAAACACTGCTTTTAAACCCAGGCACGATGCCATTTTACAACAGTAGGTGCTGAGACTTAGGAAACCATTCGCTCTGTGTCACAGGGCTGATAATGGGTAGAAGCCAAGATTCCGGCCTTAGTTGCCCCTCAGTGGCTGAGCTTCCAACCACGCGCTTCCACACGCACCTCCTCTGATTGCTCTAATCTGCAGAGAGATGGACCTGCGCAGCTTCCCCCAGGACAGGGGACTCGTCCCGATGGAGAACTGAAGCGCTCCTCGCAAGAGAGGGGCAAGGTGCACATGGCTGCTGGAGGGGTGTGGGCTCTAGACCAGTAACCACGAGCCCACACCCACACCTCACTCTGTGCCCCAAACAATACTACACACTTGGCCCCCACTTAACTGTCTTCAGAGTGCTTGTCCCCATTTTGTTGTTACACTTTTTTTTTCAGGCAGCAGCAAGTCCTAGAAAGTCTCCTAGCTTTAGGTTCCACCTAAGACCCCAAAGCTGGCCTTTACCCAATATCCCTAACACAGCTCTCTCCGAGGCCACGCCCTCTGCAGGTTTGTAGGGAGCAGCAGACTCTGGCGCCCGCACTGTGGGTTGTTCATACTCCCTGCTGTGACTCCACACCCCCAGTATATACACACTCACCATGAGATGTTGGAAGAGCCAAGAACGCATTATATTGGTGGCGTGCTTGGGCAAGACTCCTCGTTTGTTCTTGGACTTCTTATCCTCATTGTCCAGGAGGGAGGTGAGGTCAAGGTTAACCTTCAGGGCACGTGGAGAAAAAATCAGCATCAGCAGCCTGTGAGGCTAGTGGCTAGGGACCTGTTGCCATAGTGACAGCAGGCTCTCACTGCCGAGTTGGTTCTGAACTCATTCTTAGGGCCCTGGGGAAGTCACCTTTCCCTCTTGCCCCACTCCAGCTCCTCAGAGAACGGAGATGAGGCTTGTGGTCAAGGGAGCAGGGAAAAAGGAGAGGGAGAAGGAGGAGGAGAGACAAGAAGAAAGGGGATGGGAGAGGAGATAGAGAAAATGTGGGGCATGCACAGAATACTGAAGATATGAGTTTGCCATAAACCATCTAATAGCTGTTAGCTTTCCTAACCATCGCCGTGGATAATCTTCACGACAGCCCTGCAGTGTGGTTGGCTATGTGCACTTGGTGTTAATCCCCTTTTATTGGTAAGAACTCTGAGGTTCTAAGATGATAGGAGACTTATCCACGATCACAGAAGTAATGTCAGATCTTAGGCCTCCAACTTCAGATCTTTCTATAGATCTGCACTCTATACCACTGAGGTGGAGTGACTTTGTCTGGAGACAAGAACTAGGAAGTGTGGGACCCTTTGATGTACACTCAGAAGGCAGCAAAGTCCCAGACACCCTCCCCCCACCTTCTTATCTGTAAAGTAGGGGTAAGGGTACCTCCTAAAGGGACAGTGAAGATTAAAAGAATCACTGTATAAAGTGGGTGGCAGATAATAAGCCATCATCAATGCCCACCCCTACCCATGCACATGTCACACACCTACACACACTCACCTGTGTGTTCTGGATCTGGATGGCTCCCTGGGGGATTGCTTGGGTGACCACCTGACCCTGGGAGGTTACCATGGTAACCGGTTGGTATAAGGCTCCACCTGAGGAGACAACCAGTTTTTGGGTCCCCTGTCATGGGGGGTTGGGAAGAGTGAGGGCAAACAGGGTCCCCAAGTCGCTTGGCATTTGTGTGTGAAGACCCTCTGCCATGAAGGCCTGGGGCAGCAAAATATGTTTCTTTCACTTGTAGGAGAGGAGCAGGCATGTGGGGCTGGTGTCCAGATGTGAGAGCAGAGCTTCTGGTGGGAAGTTTTTGAGGGCAGGGACAATAGTGTTACTTAGTCCTGAGTGGGGGTTGGCTCAGAGTTTGACCCAAATTTGCTCCAACCCATCACAATCAGGTCTTGGTGCACCATCTGCAGACCGCTTTAGTCAAGAAACTGAGGGTGCTGAGCATCCAACGGCAGTGGACGCCCCCTCTGATCCTGGAGTTCCCTAGGGGCCACCCTGTCTTCTTCCAAGGGTGCTCCCCACAATCCCCAGCACCCCATTCCCTGCACTGACCTGACACGACTTGTGAGTTGACGGTTGTCATGGCGATGTTGCCCTGCTGGAGCGCTGAGGCTGGGACCACAATCCCCTGGGGGTTATTGGAGACTCCAGACATGGAATTGGGGGAATTCTGCAGGAGGTCCTGGCAGTAAGGGAGGCATGGTTCATGACAATGCCCCTGAGAACTTGGGGTTCTACAGCCCCAAGTCCTCCTCTCCCCTTCCTGCCTTCCCTCCTCCTTCCTTCCTGCTCCTCCCCAGTCCCAAATCCAGAAGGCAATTCTCATGGCTTCCTAAAAAGACTAAATAAGAAGACAACATTAAGAAAATGAAAAGCCAAACCAAAAAACCAACAGTGGTGGCCTATTTAACCATTCGCCTCTCTGCCAACCTGAGGTACAAATTTTCTCCTAAACCTGTGGGCCCCACGCGGGCTACACTTTGGAATCTCTGGTCCTGAAGCTTGGGTTTCCAAACCCTGAGGCTCTAATCGAATGGGCCAGAGGTGTGTCCTGGATTTGAGGGTTCCGCAATTTTTTTTTTCCTGGCCATCTCCCCGCTCTGCAGTGCCTCTTCTGCTCACATCCTTTAGAACAGTGTTCATTACATTCCATATCAGGCACAAAGCAGCCTCTAGTTTTTATTTTTATATTTTATTATTATTATTACTTTTTGCAGTGCTGGGGATCAAACTCAGGGCCTCATGCATGCTAGGCAAGCACACTCCCGCTGAGCTGCATCTCCAGCCCTCCAATGTTTTGCTTTTGTATGTTTTTTTTTTTTTTCTTTTTTTCTTTTTTTTTTTTTGGTGGTACCAGGAAATGAACTCAGGACTTTGTGCTTGCCAGGCAGGTGCTATGCCACTGAGCTATATCCCTGGCCCTACTCTTGTATCCTTAGCACCTAGCTCAGAATATTAAAATACTTGTTTAAAAATAACAATCAAGCTACACTGGCCTCTGCATAACCTGTCTTCTAAGGGAATCTTATATGAGTCTCAACTACAGCTCCTTCAGCACAAATAAGTGATTCTTTCCCCTTCCTAGGCTTCCAATATAGGAGTCTGCTGAAACAGAGTCCCTTTGTCCCAAACTGTCAACCTGTAGAGAATCCTTGTAGTCTGTTTCTGCAGTAGCAAAGGAAGTTAAGAAGACTTTTTTTCCTGCACACTGCTCCCTTCATCATTCTTATCCAATGGTCAGGTAAGGACATCCTTGGACTTGATGTTGAGGAATTCCCAACTCTACAGAAAGGAGGCTTGACTACAGGTCCCCGAGGAGTGAGGGGCCCTCCCTGACTCGGTGAGCTCACACATGGTGGCTGGGTAGTCAGAGAGTCTGTGAACAAGCTGGCTGTGTGAGAGGTCAGTGTCTCTAGAATTGGAGAAAGCAAGAAAGGAGGAGGAGGAGAGGAAAGCTTAGAAGACTTTCCTGGATCTCTTAGTGCTCACGGAAAACAGGGCTTGAACCAGTTAACTAGTCCAACAGCCATGTAGGCTGACACCATAAAGCTCAAATGCTGGAATCCTAAGGCACAAACTGCAAGAATTTGAGAAAGATAAATAGCCAAGAAGATAGACTGGACAGAGTGTGTGGATTGGGAAGGGGGATCCTAGTTTTTGTTTTAGGACTTAAAGATGCTTGGGTCTTCAGCCTCCAGGTAAAGTCTAGAATTTGGAACAAGAAGATACCTGTGCTTGGAAGAAAGCTTGAGCCAGTGACTGCCTACCTGAAGCAACAGACAAAGGGAAAGTGCAAAGTGCCAGGGTACAGCTACAGTGAGTCTCCATCCAGACCCTGGTGTCATGTGACTAGGCAAATCCTCTCAGAAGTGGAAGCTGGCACTGATTTCTACATTTCACTCAATTCAGCTGATTAAGCTGGCATCTCCACTTGAGCTGGCTTTTTTGCCCTCCTGGATTTCCCCTGGCCTGAGACCTGGAGGAGCTATAGGTATGAATACTACACAGCAGCACCAGAGAACTGGAGTGAAGGCTCCCCTCTTCCCCTCCAAAGGGGCCTCTAGGTCTGGCTTCTCTTGGGTGGGTGGGGTGAAGTAGGAGAAGACTCTACTTCTATTCTTGTGTCACCTCTACTGCTGTGAACTTGGGGAAGGGCTCCTTCTTTGGCCTCCCCTTTCTGGGGCTCTGTAAGAGCTGTCCAGCCAGTGAGGTTCATCCCTTGAGCAGAACTCTTGATCTGATTGTTCACACAACTGGAGTCTAAAACTGTGTGATGTGCAGAAGTGTAAAAACTGCAGAAGACCTCAAAAGCCTTCACATATTCCAACTCCCTGAGGTACAAGTAAGAAACTGAGATTTATAGGCTCTGGTAACTTGCCCAAGATCACCCACTTGTTTAGCAATAACAGACTAGAACATAGTTCTCCTTTATCCATTACTACAGTACATTCAGTATTCAGCCGACCTTGTACAAGGTTCTGGGTTACAAGGAAATCCTTGAATTCCAGTCACTGAAGGGAAGGTGAGCAGATAAAAACCAATGCAAACCCAGAAGAAGTGTGGGCACTGGAGGAAGATGACTAGTTTGGGAAGCATGGCCCGACCCCTGTGTGGGCCTCACCTCGTTGTTTATAAAATGTATTCTCCCAGTGCTGACATCCTTGGAACAAGGTTGCTCCAAAGTTGAGCTCCCTTTGTTCCAACATCCCAGCCAACCATTCTCACAGGGTATAAACCAGTCTTGAAGTGATCTGAAACTGAAGCCAACTTGCAAGGTAAAGTTAACAGAGGAGAGGGGACCTTAACACCATTCACCCTAAAACTAGTGGAAGTAGTTGCCTGATAGTCTCTCACTTGGAATCATCCGTGCTAAGATTTTTTTTTTTTTTTGGCTAGAGATATTCGAGAATTTCAAACAGAAGGAGTTGTCCTAGACTCTCTTTGCCCCAAAGAAGTAGCCAGCAAGTTTAGGCAAAATCCGTACCATAAATACAAGACATGTCCCATGGGATTTGACCAACACTTCCAGTCTTCTAATCAGAGGCAGAAGGATGAGATACCACCTGGATATTTCATCTGCTTACTCAAACTCTGGCTGGCTCTCTACCCTGTGGCTTGGATAGCTCCATACCAGCTCACCAGGTTTGGCTATCTAAAGGCAATTTATACATTGGATCAGATTCTTTTCTTTCCCACCCTCCTCCTCCTTCTGAATCTTTGGCTGGGAGGTGCTGAGAGGCAGCCAAATTATATTAGCAGAAGAATGGAATGGAAAACTTCCAGGGTAGAGACCATGGGCAGAGCTGGGGCTGGCCACATCTTGGTGGGAAGGGGTAAGAAAGAAGATGCAAAGTCCTGGCATACCCAAGGTCTAGGGAAATAGTATTCATTCCCTGCACCTGCAAACAGAAGCTGTTTCAGAAACCTCCTGAACATGGGGATGTTTTTAAAGACATAGGTTCTCATGGCCACTGAATCAGACCCTCAACAATCAGTATTTTTAAAAATCTTCTTTGGCTTGCTCAAAAGGTCAGATGAGTCTGAAAATTACTTATTTACCATCTGCACTGAATATTAGAAGGTGTTCTTCACCCTGCTCTTTCCTACTAATTTATCACCTGATGAAGCCAGCAAGACAGCAAGTGATTCCACTTGCCTGAAGAGAAACTGATGTCTAGAACATGAATGTGACTTCCAGAGTCAAACAGCCCTGCACATAGGGCAGATGCTCACAGGGAGAAGAAATGGGCCTTGGGGTCAGACAGGCTCCAATACAAACACACTGCCTGGCACATTCAGCCACTCAATAATTTATTTCCCACTTCCTTTGGCTGAGGTCACTCAACAGGGAGTGGCACAGTGGGGATTAAAATCCTGTCCTAGAAGTCCTAGAGCCACTTGGGCTCTTTACTTAGCAACAGAAGAAGTTCAGCTGAGGTTGCACACCCAGCTGGCGTGACACAAACCTTGTCACACACCCCTTTGGGTCCTGCCTCTCTGCCTGACTCGCTTCCCGGCCAAGTCCCAGTTCTGAGCACTCCCCCAGCTCAACCTGTCTCCAAAACTGCACTCTGCTAATTCTTAGACCCTCAAGTCCAGCCTCAGTCTCTTGCTCTGTGGAATGGTGACACCACGGCCCTATGTCTCCAGGGAGAGCCTGCAAAGGAAGGAGCTACCATGGCAGCAGCAGAAGCTCTGGGGAAGACTGCTAGCTAAGCACATGGCGTGATTATCTTCCCGACAGCTCTCCCAGGGGGCTCATCACATGCCATACCCAGGTGGGCACTGCTCTGTCTGGATCTAAATAGAGCCACTTCCTTCCAGGCTCTTTAGCACCCACAGAGATGTGAGAAGCACATGTGGTACAGTTTTAGTGACATTTTCCAGCATTCAGAACCTTACATCTCTGCTTGAATTGTCCAAGAATCAGGGGCTGAGAACTTGTTATTCAGCCCAAGAACTCCTTGTGTTGTCCCGTGGGCACACAGCATGGCATGGTGGCCCCCTAGAGAGGTGCCTGAAGCCTAGGGATGAGATGGAAAGCCACAGGCTGGGCTCTCAGGTGTGCCCAGTGGCCACCTGCTCTTGGCCCGGGTGTGCTGTCCTTTGCTTGGGACATGGGTGCAATCCCAACCCCACCTCTCCAAGGGGCAGAGCAGTGGCTCTAGAATGGTAGCAAGCTTGTGCCTCCAGAGCAGCGGTTATCAGTCCAAGGGAAACACCCTGTTCCAGGGCCATTAATCACTGTTTCTGGACCTCTGTGGTCACTGGGTGAGTTTTACTGTAAATCTCATTTTTGAAACAAAAAGGATAACCTGTTCAAATGAAAGACCTTACTAAGAAATAGGAAGCACTGCGGGGTGACATTTGGAAAGTGGGGGCATCCGTGAAACAACAGTAGCTGTGGATGGAGACGTTATCGTTGTCCCCCTTGTGAGCTGCTGTTCTTCAGTCTTCTTGGGGAAAGACCCTAAGCTGCCCACGGAGACTTAGTTTCCACCCACGATGGAAATTTCTGAAAGAAAACATGATGGAATGCAGACATGCAGGACTGAAGGAAAGAAGTGACAGTACAGTCTCCTTTGAAACTCTTTGGAAATTGTTGGAATTTTTATCTTACTAGGGTGCCTGGGAGGCAGAGGCATGAATTAGATGGCCTTGCAAAGGTCCTTGCTAGCTGCGGACTGTAGAAAAACCAACGTGGTTCGGTGGGATTTGCGTTGTGGGGTGAGTGGTTGGAGCCAGTGAGGGCTAAAGCTGGCGAGCAGGGCCCCAATTGCCTGCCACCCTCACCCTCGCCACTAGGGGTCTCTGCTGATCCACCGCCTCAGATCACCTCATCCAGGCCTCCCAGGAGGATGGTTTTGGTCGCTAACTTGCCCGGGCCCGGGCTGGGGAAGGTCCAGGTGGGTTCAGAGTTCCCTGCTTTTGCTGGGGAGCTTGTCTCAATGTATTCGGAGCATGGTCGTGGTCCATCCCCGTCACCGCTTCCATCTACCTCTTATACTGGGCATGCAAGAGAATGGTTCTCTTTCTTACACAGGTGTGTCTTCTTACCCTAGCCTGGACCCAGGCTTTTTTTTGAGGGAAAGAGAGTTTTTCTTTGACTTCTCCAAAATGGTCCAGTACACCGTTCAGGGCATGGTAGATGCTTGATAAACATGTGGCTTGACTGGGCTGGGGCAGGGGGTGTTGGTGTGCATGGCTTGCAAGGGTGAGGTTGCCCCTGTCCCCAGACACCCTTCTTGGCAGAGTCCCTCTGTTCCAGCAGAGCCAGAGTCCAGCCTCAGACCAAGAAAAGCCATGTTTGCAAACTCAAGGAAGCCAAGCACATATAATCAAGCCACCTAATCCTGTCCCCGTTCCGCTCCTGTTGGGGGCTTAGTCCCAAGGGAGAGGCAATTTCAGGCCTGTGGGGACAAGCAGCAGCTGCTGCTCTTAAGGAACATTCCTTCTCGGAAGGAGAGAGGCTCTCAGGTTTCACAGGCCTGGCGGGAACTGTGTCCTCTGGGTCTCCTGGCCCCTAGCCTGGAGGGCTGGGGTCTAAGAATTTACAGAGGGACAGCTTAAATGCAATGACCAGAAGTAGGCAGCGTGGGCTTAGCTTCCTGCAATGGTGGTTTAGGGGTGTCCTCTTTCCACCTAAGTGGTGATCTTTCTGAATGAATTACCTCCCTCACCCTCACCTGGCCTTAAACTCACAGGTCAAGTCCCCAGGGTGCCTGGCCAGGGGACAGAATCTCTAGGGCCTGGGCTGAGGTGATTGACCTCCATGCCCCTGCCAACTTGAAAATGCAGAGGTCCCTGTAGGTCAGTGAACAAGCCTGGCTCTTTCCAGAGAGGGTCTATTGATTAGAGTCCCTTGCTATTCTATTAGTGAGTCACAGAGCTGAAGAGCTAGTAGATGGCCTGTTAAGTGCAGCATCTCAGATTGGATTCACTTGACACCTTTCTGCTCCTCACGTCCAGTATACCCACAAATCCAGATTCCTGCTTCCCAGCAATTGCTTTCTTCATCCATGGTCCCTGAATCTCTGAGCTATACAGGGTCACCCCTCCCTACCTGGAGCCCAGGACCCGGGATCCCCACTTTCCTCCAAATGTGCCACCCAAAAGCATCACCGTTGTAAGAAGACTCTGGCTCTGGGGTGACCCATCCCACTCTCTGCCTCTTATTAGGTCTGTGACCATGGCACAGTGTCTTAATTTTTGTAAAATGTAGAAAGCAATGGACACTCTGAGGCCTTGCTGCAAGGGATGAGGAAGATATTATATGTAAAGCTTTGGGGGGCTGGGGGCTCAGTCAGTGTTCAAAATATCCCCTCCATCTGCCAGTTCTGCTTGGAGTCATAGAAGACGTGGCTATTCAATTAATGTGTCTCCAGCCCTGACCCCTTGGCCTACATTCTCCACTTTCTTTAAGATCTTTAGCAAGCTGCACCACGATAAGTGAAGAATAGAGCCCCTTCATAAATCTGGGGGTGAGATGCTCCATCATTATATTCTGAGGTCAAGGACTGGGTCACATCCATTGTATGTCCTTGGAGCTCAGCAGGCTCCATAGGTGCTCCAGTAGCTGCAGGTGCACGAGTGAATGACTGCTCAACCCCTCCAGCCTTTTCTCTAGGGGCTCGGGAAGGCCATTCCCCACCTTCTCCTGGACTGCTTGCTGCACTGGGAACATCATCTTAGAGATGCCAGTAGGCTGTTAATTCCACAAAGCCTCCTGAAAGGCCTCCTCCTCCAGGAAGCCCTCCCAGAGGCAGTGAATCTCCAGTTGCCCCACCACATTGGGCAAAATCCTCACACTGGCCAGTCTAATCCATACTGAAGTTTGTCCATCCTGTCTCTGAGCAGGAACAGACCTGGCCGCAAGGGTATGCGTGCCAGGCCTCAGGCTGGGCTCTCCGTGGGGGAGAAAGAAGGATGGTCAGGGTAGCCTCAAGCCACATACATGGATTCTCCATCGGGAACCCTTCCTGCAGCTCCTCTCCCTGACTCTTCCGAGGTTCCTTTCTTGCCCTGTCTCAGAACCTTCAGCCTGGAGCGTCCCGTGGCTGATTTACCAGACCCTCAGCTGGGACTCTTGGTTCCTCCTGCTGGGATTGGCAGCTCCTCCTCCACCGGTCATCTGTGTTCTCACCAGACCCAGCACAGCGCATTCAGGAAGGCCCCCAAGCGCTTCAATAGGAACCATGGTTCGTCCTGACTTGCCTGCAACAGAGCTGGGCCTAAAGCTCCATGGAGAAAGAGGGACGGTCAGAGTGGTGCCTAAGCGGGTCAGGCAGGAGCTAGGTTCTCTCTAGTGGAGTGGTTTAGGTCGTGCCCCGCAGGAAGCACAGGGAATGAGCGTCCGTACGCGTCTGTACTGAGGAGGCCGCAGAGAAGCCTGAGTGTTACCCGGTACAGGCGGGGCAGGATGGCTTCCTAGGGAGATGGAAAGAACTAGCTGTGCTGAAAGCTAAGTCCTGGAAACTCCCTTAGTTCTGCTTGGTTGAAACAGTCTCACTCCCTCCTCCTTTCCCACCTCCGTTCCTCCTCCACAGAGAACACCCACAGACAGAGAACACCCCAAACCCCACAGAACCAGTGGGAGGGTACAGCATGGCACCCGGGAGTGGGGCCACCAACTGGAAAACAAGAATGTCTCCCTCTCTGCAACACAGGCCGGATGATTACCACACAGGGAAAACCATGAGCCAGCATTTTGCAACAAAGCTGGCAGGCAGCCGAAATGTTGATCCCAGGGATCATGTTCCAGAGGGAACACACCCCACCCCAGGCCAGGCTGGCGCTCGGGGCAGCTATTTCAGGATGGGGGATTAAGGCTGGGGCAAACGAAGGCGCACAGACCCACACGCATGCGCACAACACGCGCTCGCCCCTCCTCTCCTCCGTCGGCTCCGGGGTCCTGGTCCTTGGCAGCCAAGGGTCTCCTTCCTGGGAGAACCCATGCACCCCTCAGCCCCACTGCAGTGAGACCATGACAAAAGGCTGACCTGGGAACAGGATGGGGACAACCTACGCGCGGTCTCCTCCCTCGAGTACCCCGGACTGTGCGCTGAGGAGCCCCTCCACCTCGTCCCACTGTCGCTGCCATTCCTGCTTCCGTTCTCTTTCTGTCATTCTCAGCATCCCTTCCCTTTTCCTCGGTCTGTGTCTCTTCCTGTTTCGTTCTCTTCATTGCCCTTTTCCTCCCATACCCTAGCGCATCCCTATCATCTCCCTTCTGAACGCCAAGCTCACCCTCTATTTCTTTTTGTTCTCTCTCTCTTTCTTTCTACTTTTTTCTTTCTACTCCCCCTTCTTTCTCTTCTCTCTCTCCTTTCTACTTTTTCTTTCTGCTTTCTCCCCTCTCCCTTCCTTTCTCTCTCTCCATTACTTCTTTCAACAAGACCAGCCTTTCATGGCATCCAAGACCCTGTGGCCACAGCGGGGCCCTCTGGGAAACTACAATAAGCCTCTGAGGGACCATGTCTATTTTAAGAGAATATTAGCAAGCAGAAGCCTGGTTCCTCCCCTATTGTGGATCTGTTTTTAGATCCATAATAAAGTGATTTAGTGACTTCAAATATATAAAATACTGTCTCAAACTCTAAAAACCTGTGTTATCTAGGAGAGGAGAATAAGACCAACGTGAAAGCCTATCATCCAATCACATGCCATGTTTGCCCTAACCATGGCTTAGTGCTTGTGACAGTTGGCTGAGAGAAGGAAATCTCTCTGGATGGGAGATCAGGGAGGCTGCCCTGGGAGAGGAGCCTTACTGCTGCCTTTGGGAGGGGGCTGCTTTGGCTCTGCACAGAGGTGGGCCCGGGGGAGGCGTCCCCTGGACAGACAATGCCCAGCAACAGTGGTAGTGCCTTCAGCAGCCTAACTGGCCCAGGATGGGAGGCCAAGGGTGGACCTAGGAGGGCCGTGTCAGGTGGGCAGATGTGAAAGCTCCAGATGCCACCAGGATCTGTGAGCAGAATGACCTAGAGAGAACTTTAGGCAGGTATACTGCGGGAGCTTGTGAGGTGCATGGGTGGAGCTGGAAGGACAGGAGGCAGCTTTGGAAGCTCCTGCAGCAAACAAAGTGCAACTGCCTTATTTACCCACTGAAGCCTGTGCGAAGGAGGGGCAGCAGTCAGAGGGTATGAAGGGGCAAGTTTGAGTGATACGGCATAGGAATAGCTTGCTAAGTGTCTTTTCCCTTCTGCAGTTTTTGTTTCCCACTCCAATGTTTGAGTTCCGTTTTCCCTGAGGATCAGAGGCCTGTCTGCAGGGGCAACCCCAGAGCCAGCCTCACCCTCTGGCAGAGATGTTATGCTCCCAGTGACAGGAACCAAGGTTCCTCCCTCTCCCCCGAAAACTCAGAGGTACCCGCTGAGTGCCGCCATCCCCCAGGAGGGCTGATTTTGCAGGCAACATCTCTAAGACCATGGTCATCCAGAGCCCACTTTCTTCTCTGCAAACCCCACTCCTGCAGTGACCCTGCTTCCTGCATTCTAGCTTGTCAGTATCAGACCCCCAATCCTGAGGGGCCACTGTGGCTGTGAAGCCCTCTGCCCTCCTTCCTCCCTCCACCACCGTAGTACACCCCCAAGCCCAGAGCTCAAGGTAGAGTCAGAGGGCCCAGGAGGGGAAATCCAGGGCCTCTCCAAGGACCTGATTATTTCCAAAGACTTGTGCTAATTTTCTGATATGATCCTCACATCTCTGTGAGGCACTAAATCCTCATTACTTTTCCTGACCGATGCATTCTAATTAGATCAACACTTAAAAAAAATTCACAATAGCCACAGGATGGCTTTCCATCTCATTAACTCCTCACTTATTATTTTCATGAAAATTACTGATAAAAATGTGCATCTCCATTTGGTGAGGCCTCACAGCCTCCTCAGCTCCTATCTTACATCTCTCCCGTCACCGGGGCTGCGCAGCGTCACCATGGTAACTCACAATAATAGAAACTAATAAATTACAAACGAGATGCTCGTTGAGCAATTATTGTCCTCTTTTATGCAAGTTTCTTGCTAATTTTGATCATAAGGGAAAGTACAATAAGACTCTGAAGGAATGAGTCTATTTCAAGAGAATATTAGCAAGCAGAAGCCTGGGCTGCTGTCTTTAGATCTGTAATAAAGTGATTTGGTGATTTCAGGCAATAGGAAGAGGAAATAAACTTCTTGCCCTGTGTCCTATGCACTGCTCACTTCAAATCTCACAGAGGTCCCGCTGGGGTGGGTTAGATGCGATGTTGAATGGATTTGCAGGGCTTATTGTCACAGTGGGCATGACTGGCCTGGCCTCCTCTTCCCTAACAGCCTGGAGGTCCTTGTAGGCCCTATGGGGATAAGAATGGCACAGCTTTCCTTCGGCGTCCTGCTTACCACCTGTTACCATTCACCTGGGAAACTTTCCTCACATCCCCACACTTGAGTGTCTAATGAGAAATGGCTTCTGTAACTTCTCAGGGGGCTCTGCCATTGTTCTGAGCTCAGTGAAAGGAAGCACAGTGGTGAGCCCACAGCATGCGTAGATGACAGCGCATGTGCTATGAAGATAAAATCAGCAGCTTTCTTTATTTATTGGCTTGAAGAAAACATTCTGCCTTGGTGAGAAGGGGCCATTCTTTGCCATAGGGCATGGGCACCATGTCCTTATTTCCAGAACCTAGGAGGAGGTGGCAGCTCAATCTTGGAAGGGGCGGACTGAGGTCACATTGACAGTGGCCTGGAACCTTGGGCAGACAGAGGTGTTAGGGTAGGGTGAACATCTAGAGAATGACTGGGGAAGAACAGTCCTGTGGAAGTTGTTTTTATCTGGTAAGAGGGCAGGCTTTAGGGGAAGGACCAAAGCCTGTTTTTCCAGGAGCGCAGACAGCTTGCCAGTTAGGCCTTCCAGAGAGAAATCTGTTGGCCAGCTCCTCCTCTCAGCAAGTACCCTATCTCTTTCATAACAGAGTTCACTCATTTCTTGGCAGATCTTGGATCGGAAAGTCAGGAATTGTCCCTCTGAGATCTGGTCATTTTTTAAGGGACATTGATCCCTGGCAGGTGAGACTACACTGCTTGATGAATAAAAGAATGGCCCAGAGGTCAAAGCATTCACTGAGTTAAGCCCCTTTTCCTAGGTCACCCGGAGACTCTCTGACCTCCTGCATACCTGGCTTAGGGAGAGAAGACCCAGCCCTGTGTGTTACCTGTGAGTGAAGGTTTATGGAGGGCTGGTTGGGGGAGTAGGGGCCCCCGAGGTCATTCCTGAGCAGGTTATCACTGTGCATCTTGGTTTTGAGGCAGGTGATATAACGGTTGCAAAAGTCCTTGCAGAGTTCATTGACTTTCTCCAACTCCAGAAGGTGGATCCTCAGCACCTGGATTGCCTTCACCATCTGGGGAGAGGGTGGAGAGGTCAGCCCACCTGTCGTACCACATTCCCCTCACTGCCCAGCACCCGCAGCCCAGCCACATCCAGAGAAAGAGCCCATCTCCTGCCATGGGCACACGCTTTCTCATCCAGGTGATTGAAATTTTCTCATCATGGCCCTCTGCTGATTCTTCACTTGCTTCAAGTCCGATGTTGTCATACCTGTTCTTGAGGCCATTGTGGAATTCTGAGAACAGGCCTTAAAGGTAGAAGCCCAGGGCCTGCCATTTATTATCTGTGTGACCTTGGGCAAGTTGTTTAAGCTCTCTGCACCTTAGTGTCTAACAAACTGGGGAGAATTACATTCTCCCTAACAACTGTACAAGTTTGTTGAGGAGACCATATGAGGAGACACATGATGGCATGCTGCAGAGTGTCAACTGAACAAGCAAAAGGGGAGATTGAGATCAGAGTTTCCCGGATGTGCCCCATGAGGTCAAGGACTGTCTATTCTTAAACTCACTTCTCAAGTGCTTTGTGCAATGTGGGTTACTTTGTGGACACTCATGGATACTTGCTGACTGACTGGGTAATCCACCAAGACTCAGCTGGGCTCTGCTATCTGTTTGGGTTGTTACAAGTATGCCCGTTTCTTCACGGTGATATTCCTAGCTGTAACATGGCAAGAAGCCACTTTGCAATTGGAACTTTATTTTTTGTTTTCTTTTCATTAAAAAGTAGTATAGAAAGGGGTGAAAAGAATTTTGATTCAGCCACTTGGAAAGGGTTTTTTGTTTTTTCTGTATACATATTTTTAACGTACTTTCAATAACCTCACAGTACAATATTATTCCTGTTTTTTCCTTTAGTTTATCAAATGTATCCATCTAAATGAATTTTTTTTTTATTCTCTTCTAGATTAAGAGATTTGAGAAGGCAGGGGTAATGTCTGATTTGCTCACTATGTTATTTTCAGTACTAATACACATGAATAAGGAATAAATATTTATTGAATAGGTGAAAATTATTGATTTGTTTTTTTTGTTTTGTTTTGTTTTTTTGGGTTTTTTTCTGGTACCTGGAATCGCACTCATGACCTTGTGCTTGCCAGGCAGGCACTGTGCCGCTGAGCTAAATCCCCAGCCCCAGTGAAAATTATTGAGTAAATATATTTTAATTGTTATATACCATTCCATATGAGTGCCATACTAAACTTGTCCCATATTATTAAGATTTAGATTACTTCCAATCTTATGAAAAAAATGTTTCAGTGATGATTTTCTAAGCTTATAGTCTCCCCACCACCCCCGGTACATGATTTCTTTAGACTGAATTCCCAGGAGTGACAGGAGAAAAGCTATAGACATTCTTAGGGCTCACGATGAATAATGCCAAACTGCTTTTCAACAGAAATTGCTCAAATGATGCCTGAACAACTGGACATCCATAAAAAAAGAACTGAAGCTTTATTTAAACCTCACATGTTATAGAAAAAGAAACTCAAAATGCATCAAAAACCTAAACATAAGAAACCAAACTGTAATATAAACAAACAAACACAGAAGGTAAAACAAACAAACAAAAACAGAAGCAAATCTTCCAGATCTTGGGTTAGGCAAAGAGGTTTTAGACTTGACACCAAAAACATGATCCAGAAATGGAGAATGATGAATTGGGCCTTGTTAAAATTAAAAATGTTTGCTCTTCATCAGACCCTGTGAAGAGGATAAAAAGACTACAGATTGTAAGACAATATTTGCAAACCACCTATTTGACAAAGGACTTGTATCTAGAATATACAAAGAACTTTCACAACTAGCCAGTAAAATTATAAGCAACCCAGTTAGAACCTGGGCAAAAGACATACACAGACATTTTACTGAAGAATATATGCAGCTGGCAAATAAGTACATAAGAAGATGCTCAGTATCATTAGCTATTGGGGAAATGCAAATTAAAATTACAATGAGGTATCACTGCATACCCAGCAAAAATCAGTGATAAACCTAAATGCTGGTGAGGAACTGGAAATTAATCACTTATGCATTGCTGGTGGGAATGTGAAATGGTACAGACACTCTGGAAAATAGTATGACAATTCCTTCCCGCCTTCCTTTCTTCCTTTCTTCCTTCCTTCCTGCCTTCCTTTCTTCCTTCCTGCCTTCCTTTCTTCCTTCCTTCCTTCCTTCCTTCCTTCCTTCCTTCCTTCCTTCCTTCCTTCCTTCCTACCTTCCTTTCTTCCTTCCTTCCTTTTTGAGACAGGATCTCCCTGTGCAGTTCAGGCTGGTATTCAATTCATTATGTAGCCCAGGCTGGCCTTGAATGCACAGCAATCCTCCTGCCCCCCAAGTGCTAAGATTGCAGGCATGCACCACCATACCCAGCTGTTTCTTACAAAACTAAATATGTGCTTACTATATGACCCAGCAATTGTACTCTGAGGCATTTATCCCAGAGAAATAAAAATGTGTGTCCACACAAACATTTGTCCATGCATGTTCAAAGCAGTTTGATTTCTAATAGCCCCAAACTGGAAACAATCCAAATACAGTTCAACAGGTGAATGGATAAAGCATCTGTGGTGTATCTACAAGGAGACTGAAATATACTGTGAATGTTTAAAGAAAAGATTATTATAATAAGAGACATTATCGTTAATCCCTCTCAAAATATCCCCCCTTGATTTGAACACATTTATCCCATTGTTCTTGCCACTTTCTGAGGCAGTTCTGAAAGTCCTCTTTCGTGAGTGTCTTTATGAGGCGTGACAAAAAAATATGGCGGATGATGTTGCTGAATACCCTTCAAAGGAAAGGCAGATTCATAAAAACATACAGAGTGTCTTCATCCATTTTACTCAATAGATACGGACTGTGGAACTTTTGGTCTTCCCCAAAGTCAGAATGATCAGGAAAGGTAAATGTTTTGAACTGTTTCAAGACATTGAGGCAGCCACAGTAGTGCAACTAAGGACACTCAGAAAAGAAGACTTCCTGAACTGCTTCAGGAGGTGGCAAGAGTGGTGAGATAAGTGGGTTTGAAGCGAGTGGGAATATTCTGAGGGTTATTAATGGAAACGTGTCTTTTACGATAATAAATTTTTAAAATTTAAGCATTCACCTCATTCTTTGATAACACTTTGTGTATCATCGACTATGATTTAGCAATAAAAAGGAATGAACTACTGATACACTCAACAACTCGGAGATGTCATAAGAGAATTATGATGAGAGAAAAACCAATCTCAAAGGATTATATACTATAGAGTGTTATTTATATAACATTCTTGAAATGACAAAATCATAGAGATGGAGAATAGTGCTTGACGGGTGAGCTGGAGGAGTGAAGAACTATTCTATGCTTTGAATATAATAGTGATTACAAGAGTCTACACATGTGATACAATTGCATAGAACTACACAGACACACAGACACACAGACACACACACAGACACACACACAGACACACACACACACGTGCATGTAAAAGTAATGAAACCTGAATAAGGTTGGTGGATTATTCTTGATAGTGAAAGGTGCTATGGTTATAAAGAAGGGAATTAGGGTCTTTCTGTATTAGTTCTTATAGTGCATGTGAATTTATAATTACATCAAATAAAACGTAAAATGATAGTCAGGTGTGGTGGCGCATGCCTGTAATCCCAGCATTTGGGAGGCTGAGGAAGGAAGATAGAGAGTTCAAGACAAGCGTGGACTACATAGTGAGTTCCAGGCCAGCCTAGATTACACAGTGAGCTCTTTCTTAAAAAAAAAAAAAAAAGTGAGGATTTATTGTAAGAATGTATCCAGTTATGTTGACACAGCAGTATGCGCAAGTATATTTAACCTTACCTTCCTTGCTTTTTGCTACTATTTTGATACTTAAATGTTTGGGCAGAATAGGAAAGGAAAGAAGGAAATCTCTCTCTCTCTGAGGTGTGGCTAGAGGCCAGTGTGATACATTTCTTTGAGCTTCATTGGCGTTTCAAGTTGGGATCCCACCATCTCAGGGCTGCACTTGTAGATTGTCTGTTGGGCTCAACTAATCAAGAGCTTTTGAGGTACTGAATTAGACTAAGTGTTACTCATAGAAACAAACAGTTGTGTAACTTTACACATGGCTCAGTTACAAGGCCTCATCCTATGGAGTACCACCTCCTTGGGGCTGAAACTGACCAGTTCTAGAGGAAAATGTTAATGTGGACCATTTAGACCAAAAAGTAGACTAGGTACTTAATAAAGATTTGCTTTTGCTTAAATTTTCTACTTGACTTTGGCCACGAAGGTCATGGCTTATGCCTCTCAGAATAATTAGTACATTATAAGGTGCTTAATAGACTTGTTGATGAATGGATAACAACACCCAAGTGTTTCTTATTCTTAGTATGTCTCAGGTACTGTGGTAAGCCCATTCGACGCTTATCTTATTAATTCCGTAGGACCAGCTCTGCAGGTAGGTACCCTTATGGCCCATATTTTACAGTGGAAGAAAACAAAGCAAGTGCCGTGCAGCTACATGGTCCCACTCCTGAGTCTGATTTGCTTCACCCTCAACATGGACTCAGGATTTGCGTAGAGGTAGAGGAAGTGGCAGTCTAAGGGGCGCTTGGGTGGGGAGGAAAGCGGCTCAGTGACAAGAAGTATGAGGTTCTAGGAAAACCTAATACCTTTGGGAACATTAAAGATGAGGATTTCCAGAATGCTTGTGGTAATGTTCCCTCATTTGGCTGTTTAATTTCTCATCTCTCACTCCAAAGCTGAGAACACTTTCCCAGCACAGGTGATTGTTTCTTGTGTGTGAAAAGAGATGGGCGATGAGGGTGCTTCCGCTGATTCTCTGAACATTAGCAGGACTTCTGCCTCAGTTCCCTTGTGGTGTTGGGAGGGGCCCCGCAAGGTGATCCAGGCCAGCATGAGGGTGAGGGCAGTACAAATGCACCAGGACTGCACAAGGCTGCAGTTTCTCTTCTAGGCTGCTTCTGTCACTGGGACATGGCTTTGGGCTACTTAAGTTTTCACAACCTGCTGATTAAGAAGCTTTCCTTACATTTGACCAACACCCCTCCTGCCTTAATGCACAGGGTGTACACAGCCTTCTGTAGGCATCAAGCACATATCCACCACCTCCATCAACACAACTTCCCTTCATACCAAACCTTACTAAAAGCCATACGCTGGAACAACCACCTGCCTTGAACATGTTCAATAAGTTTTTTCTTCTCCAGATGAAAGTAATCTTAATTCCTTAAACCGTTTTTCTTTCCTTTCCTTTCCTTTCCTTTCCTTGTTTCTCTCACTTCCTGCTGCCTGCTTTCCTTCCTTACTTTTCTCCTCTCCTTCTTCTTCTCAACATTCATTGCTAGACTCTTCTGTTTTTTGTTTTCTAATTGTTTGTTTGTTTGTTTTGGTGCTGGGGATGGAAACCAGGGCCTCGTGCATGGCAGGCAAGTGTCCTACCACTGAGCTATATCCTCAGCCCGGTTTTGCATTTTAATCAACATTTTATTTGCTCATTTATTTTAAAATCTTCTTGTAAAGTAACACACATGCACATAATCTCTACAGATACATGTGCACGGCATACACATAAAAAAGTGCGTATCTCTATTCATTTACTGTAATATATGTAACAAATACGTACTTATATTATTTTTTTAATAAAAAAATATAGATAAGTTAAGCAAAATAAAGAGTAAAATCTATCCAGAATAGCTTTGCTCAAATGCAATACATGCACAGTGCATTTAAATCAGATCTGTTGTGCAAAGGCTGAGAGCCAACCTATCCTTGGGTCTGATAAAGCCAGGCCAAAGGATTACTTTTTTATGGGCTAATAGAATTGGTTTAAAGATTTAAGAAGGCATAGTAAGCCATAATGGTACTCTCAGAGGCAATGAATATGTAGGACCTCTTCAATATTAGAGAAAAGATAGGCAATGTCGTTCATGGGGTGGAAGGTGGGGACTGCCCAACTAGCAGCGTCTGTGGGGTACTGATGTGGCCTTTGAGGCCAGCTTATGTTTGTTATTTTAGTGCCAAAGGACAAACTCTATGACTTCCCAGAGCCTCAGTGTCCTCATTTGTAAAATGGGATAATGATCATTTCTAACTCACAAGAGTCGATGAGGGTTAACACATAATAATAAGAAAGCACTTTATAAGCCATAGGGAACTAAAGGCGTATGCTTTTTAAAAAATCTCTTGTAATAATTTCTAATATACTGTGGTCTTTTCTATTCCTATTCCTTATTTAGCTAGTGGAAAAATGTTCCCACTATGTGTGGTTTTTTTCCTTCTACATTTGTGTTTAGTTAAGCATCCTCTATCCCATATTTTAAAATTTTACATTTTTCCCTCTGAGTCTGAATAATATGCTGATATATTAAACAATTTTTCTAAATGATTCAGGTCATGTAAAAAGGTATTCCAAATCTTCTAGAGCAGTAACAATGTCACTCAATTTAATATCATCACCAAATACGATGTATGTGTCCTTAATTCCTTTTGCTAGTTGTGCTCGATCAGCTTCTCTACCTCCCTTCCCTTTCAAAATAGATTCAGCCCTCTCTTCGAAGATGTCCTCCTCAAAAAGCAAAGCAAGACAGGACTTCACATTTTAATCACATAGCACTGTACACAAGGCCCCCACTCCTAGGACAATACCCAAGACCAGGGCTTCCCGTTTGCTATGAAGTCACCGGCTGTGATGACCCCACTGTGGTATGGGTTTGGCATGGCCTCAAAACTCTCCTGTGTTTGGAGGTTGGGCTTTTGGAGGGTGGTCGCACCCTGGGGGTACTGCACTCATCAGTGAGTTCACCTGCTGGTGAGTTCCTGCGCTGTGTGTGTTGTTGGGCGGCGCGGCCTGGGTAGAAGAGGTGGGTGCCTGGGACTTGGGCTCCTCCCTTGCTCTCAGCTTCATGACTACCAGAGTATAAGCAGCTTTCCTCCATGGCAGGCCTCTCCACCATGCCATTTCTGCGTTGGAGCCCCCCAGCCATGGACTGGAACTTCTGAAACTGAGCCAAAATACCGTAACCCTCTCTTCCTGTAAGTTGTGGGTGTTGGATATTGTGTCTCAGTTATGAGGAAAGTGACTGTCTCAGATCTACTGTTCACTCCCTGGGCATTTTGGACAAGTCCTTTAAACTTTATCTGTATAATTTAAGATGACAGATAATGATATCTACACTTTAAAGGTTTTGAAAAGAAATGATCTTTAAAGATCATGTATGCAAATGTTCTGGGCATATAGTAGGTCTTTCATAAATGTCAATTCTTCATAGCTGTGTGGATCTGGCCTCTTCACTTGATAATAATAATTCCTTGCCTTTCAAAACATTTGTATACACAGCACTTTACAATTTACAAAACGTTACTCTCTCCATTATCTCATTTGAGTCTCATCACCACAGGGACACGGGCAATATTATCTATCACTCTCTTAGAGATAAGGAAACCTGAGGCTCAGAGATTAGAAATTTACTCAGTTTTGTAGGAATTGAGAGGCATTCTTGCCTTGGGGCTAATTCCTTCCACCGTGTCCTTCTTCCTCTGCTAGTTGGGAAGCCAGAACTATTCTCCTTCATCTGGGGAGAAGGCGTTTATAATTACGTTCCTTAATGTGCTCTGACTTTTCCTGTGGGTCACTGGGGAGCCAGAGGTAAAATGTAATCAGGAATCTGTCCAGACCAGACAAGCTCAGTTTGACCAGCTGGAAGGGTGGGGTCCCTAGAAGAAAAAATGGAGCATGGGCCTGGTGTGTTGTACATGCCTGTAATCCCAGCACTTTGGGAGGCCAAGGGAAGATTGAAATTAGAGCCCAGCTTGGGCAATTTAGCAAGACCCTGTTTCAAAACAAAGTAAAAACAGGACTGGAGATGTAGTTCTCCAGCACTGGGTTGTGGAGGGTAGGGAAGAAAGGTAAATGCCAGGGACTGGGTAGCTGCCAGCTGATTTGGGGTGGGATGAACATTCTATGGAAACTACATGAATGACAAGTTAAATCACTGTGAGTCAGGAATCTAGCACTTTGGCTTCCGTGGCCTCAGCCTCTGGAGAAGCTCCTGGGAGGATGTAAGAAGAGATCAGCCACAGGGTGGGGTAACAAGTTAGGACAGAGATTGGGCTTCACGCATTGGACCCACCTGGCTCAAGCCTCAATTGTGTACCTTATTTGCTGTAGGGTCCTTGGCCTTAATCTTCCCCTGATAAATAGAGATAATAAGTATTTCATAGGGCCATTATGACAATTAAATAGCAAATAGGGTACTCAAGGACAATGGGCTTTGGAGTTTGAGCGTTCCCTGCTGTTGAGATCTTGAACAGTTTCCTCACTTGTAAACAGGATAATAGGAGTCGCTCCTATGGGCCAGGGTTCCAGCTCAGTGGAGGAGCACTTGCATATGCGTACAGAAGGCCCTGGAATCTATTCCTAGCACCTGGTGGTAGTGACCCAGCACCCCCAGAGTTGTGCTGTGGATTAAATGAGACATGGATAAAAATGAACTAAAGACCTAGCTCCTGGGGAGGTGCAAGGAGAGATTAGCAGTAGGGTGGTGTAACAGGTTAGTGTGGCTGTAGTTAGAGCTTGATCCCTGTTTCTGCTCCATCTTAGATGATATCATCTCTTTTTTTTGCAGGGAGTTGCTGGGGATCAAACCCAGGGCCCTGCGCATGGAAGGTAAGAGCCCTACCACTGAGCCACATCCCCAGCCTGATTTTACCTCTTAAAATGAGAAT
>NW_004955412.1:26403722-26427284 GCF_000276665.1 Chinchilla lanigera | reverse complement strand
CTCTCTCTCTCTCTCTCTCTCCTCTCTCTTTTTCTTTCTTCCAGTGCTGGGGATCAAACCTAGGGCCTTGGGTATGCTAGGCAGGTGAAAAATGAGGATAACATTAATATCTACCTTGTGGGTTTGGAAAGAAGGTTGAATAATAGATGTGAAGTGTTTAGAAGGGTACTTGGTAAGTACTCTATAAATGTTAATTATTACCAGCGTTGATTTTTCTTATTTCCTTTCCCTTTCCTGATGTCTGTGAGACTTTCTGCTCCCGTCTAGGCAGACAGCCTGGACAAAATGATTTGGAAACTGGGCTGGCCTGAGGTCCCTGTGGGCACAGTGCCCTGGGCCACCTCCTTCATGGTCCTCCTCATTCACAGCTTCCGGACTTTGGCCCTGGCTCTTCAGAATGGGCCCGGGGACCTGGGGGGCCCCATTTTAGAGCTGGCTTTGTGGTCAGGCAGCTGTAATCTGTCCCTCGAGCCACACCGGAGTCTCATTAAAACGTGCCCCATAAATGTTAAAAAATTTACACATAAAAAAATTCCATGCATGAAACTGAAACCGTACGTTTTACAGCCTTAGTTTGAAATCTTGCATAATATATAAAACCTTGGCCCTGCACCGGGGGCCCGTAAATCAGATTTTATAAAACAGAAAGCTTTTACCTTTCAAAGGGGTTTGGGGAACTTGCAAATTTTACAAACTTTACCAACTGCCAGTCAGAGGCTGCTGGGTCCAAGGAGGGGGCCTGGGGGCCAGGTAAGAAATGGCCCTGGTGAGCACTGCAGGGGGTGTGGGAGCTGGGGCTACCTTTTCCCCAGGGAGCGCAGCTGGGACTCCAGCTTAGCTGCTGTGAGTGTGGGAAGCTGCCTCCAGGGCATGGTGATGGGTGGAGAGGGTCAGAGTGTGGGAGCCAGGAGGAGAGACGTCAGCGGAGGCACTGTCTTATCTGTGAGGACTCTGCTGCCAGCAGGGAAGAAGCTGTGAGTGACAGCAGAAGGAACAGAGTCAGGAGTCCTGGGTCCTTCCTGGTCCTGATGAGCCACTTCTCTGGATGGCAGTGCTCCTGTCCGTAAAAGGGGGTGGACTTGCTTCTCCCTGGGGACGTGAGACTCCCTTTCCCCTTCGCCAGAGCTGCTGTGGAGCAGGGGATGGAGGCTCACAGGGGAGGGGAGTCCCTCAGAAATCTGCATCTGGGGCTCTCTTCTACCTTTGGGGCAGCTTTGGGAGAACAGACTCAGCTTTTTCCGAGGGAGTTTGTCCGGAAAAGCAGCTCGAGGAGACTGCAGGGTCAGGGAGGGTGCAGTAAGCTATAAATGGTGAAGAAAGCAAGGTAGGGCCAGAGTGGGGCTTGAGGGTGGGGTAGGGAGTAAAGCAGGAGGAAGAGGAGGGGAGGAAGAAGGGGAAGAGGAAGAGGAGGAGGGGAAGAGACCTTCTTTGGGGCCAAGTTTTTGGGGACCCAAGTGCCCTCCTGACAATCCCATCTATGAAAGTCAATATTCAAGGGCAAAGGAAAGCCACCCTGACACACACATATATAAAAAATAAATCTCTCAATTATCTCAGCTCATTTGCTTGGGGTCCCTCATTTTATATCCCTGCTCGGCTTCGCAGTATATCTGTCCGGATAAAGAGTTACAGTCCGTTGGGCTACGTGTGCGGGGTTGTAAAAAATACAGATGCCAAATTAACTGGCTGTGGCACTTGGCAGCTGATTGAGCTGGTAATAATGCGATCTGACCTTTTTCTAATTTCTAATTATGTGCATCTCGGCCGTGCTGGCGACATGATTCTTGTTCTAATGATGGCTCCTCTGCTTGGCCTCTTCATCTCTCTGCCCTACCCAGGACCACAGTGGGGGTGGCCAAGGGCCCTGTTCCGCTCCCCCGCAAAGAAGTTTCAGGGTCCCAGTCACACAGGGCCTGGTGGCAGGAATTAACGTTGGGGAGTTGGAATACCTTGCGTGGTGTAGTGACATTGCATTTGAGATTAATCTTCCGGATGCCAGGCACCTTTAAAGGCCAATTCCATAAGCTATCTCATTAAGATTTTATTACAATCACATGAAATAAGTGTGCTGGCTCTACAGATGAGGAAACCGAGCTCCGAAGGCGCTCAGTCTTCAAAGTCACACAGATAGCAAATGGTGATGCAAGGCTCAGATCTTTTGTCTTTAAGTGTTCTTTCGAATCTCCATTTTCATAATCACTCACTCACTCACTCACTCAATAATTAAGCAGTCACTAACCATGGTTAACACACCAGCAGATGGACTGAGGATTGCTCCACCAACTGGACCACTCCCAACCTGGTCACTGAAATAGAAGACCAGGGACACCAGAGACCTGAGGCCACTAGGGCAGCTCCTACAACACCCTGTCCCCAGCTCAGGCATGGCACGTAGCAGTCCGTTCAACCCAGTTTCCTTGGATTGAATTAGGAAATCTGGTTCTTTGAGGATTTTGTTTTTTGGGGGCAGGGTCTCCCTTTATAGCCTAGCCCAGGCTAACCTCGAACTCATGGTGATTCTCCTGTCTCAGCCTCCCAAGCTGGGAATACAGACATGTGCCATCACACCTGGCTTGATTCTTTGAACAGAACCCCGAGAGATCTGGGCAGGGGGTCAAGGGCAGAGCACAGGGCTGGGCACTCTTTGGGTTTTCCAGCTGTGCTAGAATAGGAGGCTGTGTTTAGTGGGTCTTCCACAGCTCAGCAGCAAGGTGGAAATTAACAAGGGATGTGAGGTTTGCATCTCCAGGACTCCTACGTCATAAGGAGGTTTCAATTCCTTCATATTACTCAGCCTTATTTTAGGCCTCAGTTTCTTTTTGTGTGAAGTGAGAAGAGTGAGCCCTTTACCCCTACTTTCCAGCTCCATGCCCATTCCACAGAAAGGCCGCCTCATTTCCTGGCTCCACGGCTGCCTGGGTCTGTGTTCTAAGTGTCTGCTTTCCAATTGCACTTTGATTAGCCTAAGAGCAGGGCAGGGCCAGGCCAGCCTGCACTTTGCAGTCTACCTGGAGAACTTGCATAGGGAAGCTGTCCAGGCATCCCAGACACAGAGGTCCGACCTCCTGGGAAGTTGGTCTGATTAATCCCTGCCGCAGAATAGCAAAGGCCAGGAGTGAGCAGAGGCAGAGCTGGGGCTCTGGATGCCTCCACCGAGGCTTCTAACATGGGCAAGTGCTCATCCTTGGGCAGAGACCTCAGGCAGGTCCCATTTTCTAAATGACGGCTCCACTGCAGTACTCCACAGACTTCTGGGCTCTGCCCGCAGCACTTCTGTGCTCCATAAAGTACCACATTCGGCTCCTGAGGGAAGCACTAGTGTGG
The DNA here is from genome assembly GCF_000276665.1 of Chinchilla lanigera. Classification (NCBI taxonomy): domain Eukaryota; kingdom Metazoa; phylum Chordata; class Mammalia; order Rodentia; family Chinchillidae; genus Chinchilla; species Chinchilla lanigera. The sequence continues at coordinate 26,423,960 of NW_004955412.1, read as the reverse complement.
ATAATCCACAGCACAGAATAATGCCAAGTCACTTACATCTGTTCTGCAGATGCACTGTGTGTGTGTGCGCGCACACGTGTGTGTAATTTTTCTTCCTTCCTTTTTAGTGTCACATTTGCTTTTCTAATTCTCTTTTCCTGTTGAGAACAGGCACCAGCTAAACTCTGGGTGCAAGAGGTCAGTGCTGTCACATCAGTGTGTGAGCGAAGAGTTCTGCAGTTTCCAAATTCACTCTGTGTAATCTGGATAATCCACCCATGGAAAAATAAGGAACTGTGGTTAATAATTTCAGAAGGATGATGGAGAAACCACTTCTCTAATGCCCTACGGCCGCAGAACTCCCAGAATTGCAGGTGTCATCCAACGAGGGAGTCACCAAGTCTAACCGATGACTGAAGTGGCCCGGGATGCTTGTAACCTACTGAGTCACAGTTTCCTGGCACAGCTCAGGAGGGGCCACTTTATATGCTGCAGTGAGGACCTGCATGGAAAACTGTTTGGGAGCCTGATCTGCTGTGTTCCCTAAATGATCAGGACCTTTGCTGGTGTCCCCAGCATGACTGTGCCCGGTCTCTCTATTGAGTATGCTGGTGACCTGCATCTTCCATATGGTGACATGGGAGCCACCAGCTCCACCCTGGCAAGGCCCAGACAGATTTGTTAATGTGCCAGAAGTCCAGGCTTTGGAACAGCTATCTTAGACATGCTGGCTGCTATGTCCATCTTTCCATTTGCTTGGGCTGTAGAGTGGTGAGTAGACAAATGCTGGTGCCAGTGTGGGCAGCGACAGGAGGAGCTCCAGCAGCACCTGTGCCTGAAACTCTTGGTCTATAAATGCAGAAGGCACTAGAATGTGCATCTGGAGCCTTCCCCATGGTGGGCACTCAAATCTTTTTTTTTTTTTTTTTTTTGGTTTTTCTCCGGTACCGGGAACCGAACTCACGACCTTGCTCTTGCCAGGCAGGCGCTTTTGCCGCTGAGCTAAATCCCCAGCCCCACTCAAATCGTTTTATTGGATGAATTAATGAAAAGGACATTTCTAGGGCATTTCAGAGGGATCAGAGGGTAGGAAGACTCTAGCTAGGGTGCAGGGTGGAGGGTCTTTACCAGATTGTCCAGTTCTGGGTCATCGCTGAAGAAGGGTTTGTGCTCCTGCTCCTGCTGGTGGACAAAGTTCTCGATGTCCACATCAAAGCCGGCGGAGGTGATGCACTCAGAGCCCTGGGTGGCCTGTTCACATTTCTCAAACAGCAGCGTCAGGAGCGGGAAAAGAGGGTGCCTGCGGGGACATCAAGAGCTCACACACACGCACACACAGAGGCCATGCTGCTGGCCAGACTCACTTTCCCAGATCCCTGTCACTTCTTCTCCCAAGTTCCTGCTCCTTGAGAATGTCTCTAGTCCCAAGGGCAGCCTCGCTAGTACCAGAGCCCAGTGTCCCAGGGCCCAGGGCCTCCGAGGGCTCCTAGTTTTTTTCTCCATCAAATAAGCTGCACGGATATTTGGAGAAGGATGATGGGTTATGACCCTGTCTAGAACAGGTGTCCATTTCTGGCCCAGGAAGGAAATTTGGGAAATGTCCAGAGAAGTCCTGGACATGAACATTGGTTGTAGGTGATATCCAAGCTAAGACCCATAGAGCCATTTAGTAGTTAAGCACATCTGCTCACACATATACATCATAAATCACACACACACACACACACACATGCACACACACCATCCAGAACCAGATGAAGGTAGCAGGTGTGTACACTCACTTGTGTATTTGCAGGTATATGCACAGGGTGTGTGTGAGCCCAGACGCTGGTCTATACATACCTGCCCAGTGACTGTTGGGAGACTCAGCTCAGACACCCCAAATATGTGTAACATAAATATGTGTAACATTTCCCTACATGGCTGTGATAAAATACAGGATTATTTGCATCTCTGTTTCCCCCCAAGACTGTCCCCATGTTAATGATACATTCCTAGACCTACCATCTATGCTCATGGCAGGCATTTAATAAATATTTAGTGAATGATTGAATGAATCCATGATTGAGGAATGCGTGTATCTATGACATATGTACATGAGCTGAAGTGCTTACCTAATGGCTCTGTGGGTCTTAGTTTAGAGATGACCAACTCCTGGAAGCTTCCCTGACTGCCCACCCTCAACTTATGTCAACAGTACTCGAACTGTTTACTTTATCATCTGCTTCCTCACTTGGCATCTGAGCAGGAATAAAGCCCAACTTACCCACTACTGAATATCCAGGAGAGGTAAGGAGATCTCCCTAAATATTTGTTGAATACACACGTTACATGTATGCATACTTATTTTGCATGCTTAAGTGTCTATCATATTTATTTCTGCAGCATGTGTGCATGTGTGTGGCTGGGTTATTGATCCTGGATCTTGGAAAGACCCCTTCCCTTCCCTTGAGAGCCACACATCCCCCTCTGGTCTGTCTCCTCAGATTCCTTGACCATAAAACTGAGCTCCTTTCTTTTTGATAAAACTCTGCCTGCTGGGAGAGGAGGAGGGATGTGTGCTGGACCTGACCCCCACAGCCTCTGCCAGAGGGAATGTCTCACAGCACTGCCCAGTAGAACTTCCTGCAGTGATGGAAACATGCTGCCGTCTGCACTGTCCAACACGATAATCATGAGTCACATGAGGCAACGAACACTTGAAATACGACTATTGGAATTAAGATGCTGAATTTTAAATTTTATTGAATTTTAATTAATTTCAATTTAAGTGGCCACGTGTGGCTCATGGCCACTGTATCAGAGAACACGGGAAGCACTGAAAAAGCAAACAGGACACACTTTTCCCTTCTAGCCCTAGAGACCCCGAGAGAAGAACTGAGCATCCAGACTACTCAGTACTTACAGTGTTTGTAGGTGGGAAGGGAAACCCCTAGGTGCCTATGCCATGCTGGAACCCCAACAATTCTGGGCACAGAGACAGGCAGTGCTTGGCCCCACCCACACTGTAAGCATCCTTCTACTCAGGCTCAGGGTGGTGGAGGGGAGAAGGAGATAAATTCCTGCTTCGTACGAGCTGCCAGGCTTGGCAGAGTCAGCCCTGGGCGCTGTCTCCTTGACCCTTGCTTTGGGGGCTGATGGGAAAACCCCTGGGCCCCAAGGCTGCAGGAAAGAGGGTCAGTACTGAAGGGTGGCTCATCCACAGTACCAAATTACCAGAAGATCTGCTGAGCCCCAGTAGAAAACTGGCAGGGAAAACAATGGGTGAATTTAGCTATCCAGCTGAAGACAAAGAGAACACCAGGTGAAGGGGTTAAACTCCAGTCTAAGTCTTCATTTGCAGCCACTAATACTGCAGCATATTATAGTCTAATCTAGCCTGATCCCAGTTTAATGCAAGATTCTCCTGGCCCTGAGTGGAATACCAAAGAAAGCCTCAGTGGCTGTAATTTAAGCAGAGCCCAGCAGTGGTTTAGCTGAGGGCCATGAAAGGCAAATTCCAGACGGTGTTATGAATTATTGCGCCTTATGAACCTTCCTACTCTCAACAGATGCCTGCTGCCATTTAAACAGCCACTAGATCAATTAGGAATGAAAGGCACAAATCGACTCTGTACAAGGGCACTAAATTACCAGGAACTAATAATCCACAGCATCGTGCCAGGTGGCGGGGGTGCAGCCCCCACCCCAACCTGCAGCAGCCACGCGGTCACTGCACATTCCTCTCTTGCTGGCTGGAGGGAGGGTGGGCAGCTCCAGAGTGGAAAGGTGAGAGGGTGCATGCGTGCGTGTGTGCACATATGTGTGCATGCATGTGTGTGCATGCTGAGATTGAATGTAGGCTGGCAAGGGAGCAAGGCTATGGGTGTATGCGCACATGGTATGGTGCTTATTCAGTATGTATGCACATACTGTTGCATATATGAAACTGCAGGCAGATTTGTGTGCTGTGAACACAGTATATGCATGAACTGTGTTATCTGTATGGACTATGTATGTGGGGTTGTGTGCTCTGTGTACACAGCATGAGTAGCAGGTGGGGTGGGCAGGTGGGTCTGCGGGACCAAATCCCATGCTACCAGCTCTGGGGATGGGAGGAAGAGGAGGGTGCCTTCTCACTTCTGTCCTTGCCCTACAGGGAGAGCAGTTTTTCTGAGAGTGGGCATGGAGGGTCTCTGTGAAGAGGTGACATTTATGTTAATCATTGACTGATGAGGGGGTAGTCATGCAAAGAGCAGAGGGAAAGGCCTTTGTGACAAGAGGGAAAGCAAAGCCCCTGAGATGGGAGTGAGCTCGGCATGCTTCTGGAACCAAATCTAGCTGAGTGTGGCTGAAGCCAGGTGGGCAGGAGGGAAACAGAGGGGGCAGAGTAGAAAAGGGGACAGAGTCAGCTTGTGAGGTGCTTGGCAGACCTGAGACAGCTGCGCTTGCAGGGTTGGGGGCACTGTACATAGTGGGCACAACGGATATCTTCTGTGCAGAGCCATAGCACAGGTCCATTTTAATAAACCTCCTTCACTTCCTGTCAGATGTCCAAGAACAGGTAAATGTGAGATATGTGAGGTACACAGCCAGGGTAGTGTGTGCGTGCGTGCGTGCGTGCGTGTGTGTGTGTGTGTGTGTGTGTGTGTTTGGTGGTTCTGGGGATAGAACCCAGAGCCTCATGCTTGCTAGGCAAGTGCTTTACCACTGAGCTATGCCCTCAGTCCCTCTGGGGTGTTTTCCGTGACTTCTGCTATCTGTTGGAAGACAGGAACTTGCCACCTGTCCCCCAGGATAATGAAGGGTCCATGGAGTACAGGATGGACTACACGGAGGTAGCCAGGCCACCTCCCTCCAGCCCTTCCCAGTGGGCATGTCGGGGGCAGGAGGGTAGTGAGCAGTACTGGCTATCACACCCCAGTCCTCTCTTCTCACACCCTGCTCTCCCCTGGCCCCAGGGTCTGCTTCCTCCTACTGATCCCAGGAGCCCTGTCTGCCTCCCTGATCTCAGAGGCTGTCTGAGCTTATCCACAGCTCTCATAGGAGCCACACCCTGCTGGTCCTATCCTCCCAGATTGCTGCAGATACCCCGGCTGTTCCCTGCTTACCTGCCACCTCACACACAGGGACTGCTGAGAGAAGGCCCCACCCAATAGACAGGCTCCTTCCCTGAGACTGGGCTGGAGGAAGGCTGTGGCTGCACTCCCACTCCGGTTATGGAGAGTCACCCACTACTTCCTAAGTTACCCAGTCTGTCCTTGCCTAGGGGCTGACCTATATTTTCTAAGCTATCCTCCAACATCTCCTTATAAAACAAAAAAGAGTCTGGCAGGGACCCCTGGGAGTCATTTCCAGCAGCCTGGGCTGTAGTCTTGGGACCATCCTGAACAAGGCAGGCTCCATGAGAGCTGGCTTCAGAATTACCTGGGCCAGGGAAAGCTCTGCCTGAACTAGGGATAGGATAGGGAGAAGGATTTCCCTTTAGACATGAGCACCTGGCCTTCCAGAGCCTCAGTTTGCCTATATATATTACCGGGAGTTGAGGTCAGGGCTTTGTGCATGCTAGGCAAGCATTCTACCACTGAGCTACATGGTCAGCCACAGAACATGTTTTTTTTTTTTTTTTTTTCTTTTTTCCGCTGGGATCTGAACCCAGGGACACTCTACCATTATTAGACAGAGTCCTGCTAAACTGCCCATTCGAGTCTCAAACTTCTGATTCTCCTGCTTTCACCTCCCTCAGTCCTGGGATTATAAGCATGTGCCACCATACCAGGCTAAACACGGGATTTAAGGAGGTCCTTTCCCACTGTCCAGGTCCCTTCCACTGTGGAAACCAGAAGCAGAAATGTGGAGACTCAGTTCCCAGTGCTCAGAAGATGACAAACAAGATGTGAGAGATGGCCATTGGACTCGATTTCCAAAGAGCTGAGGACATTTGACCTCAAAGCGAGCGACTCACCTTCTCCCTCCCAGGTCCCTTCCCCACTCTGGTCCCCCCAGGCTGCCTCCCCTGTGACCGCCCCCTCCACCTCAATCTCTCTTAAGCCGTTCAAAATTTGGAGGAAATAAATCTCACTGCACTAATTCAGTGAGAGTTTGAGCCTCGTCAGTGCAGAACAAATAAAAGGAGTGAACTGGCATGACATTTTACTGCAGAAGAGAGGTCGTTTCCAGCCACTAATAAAAAGGATTTGACACAGACTAATAAAGAGAAATGAATTTCTCTAATGGCCTAATTTAGCACATTCAGCACTGTGCCTCCGCCCCGTGCTGGGAGTGCGGACAGAGGCAGGAAGGAGGAAGATACGGAGCTACGAGGCTCAGCTCAGGGAGAGGGGAAGAAGAGATGATCTCAAATAACGTTTTATTATTTCTTTTTTCTTTCCTGAGCCCCCACCCCACCCTCATCACCTCCCCACAGGAGCATCTGAACTAAAATCAAGCTCAAGATATGCAGTTCCTAAAAAAAAAAAAAAAAAAAAAAAAAAAAAAAAGATATGCAGTTCCTGTTAACGATCCAAAGAAATAAAGAAGCCCTCTCCATAGAATTGCAGTCTTGTGCTAGCTTAAGAAGGTGATTAAACCGGATGTGTTGATTTCTACGGGGGTTTAAGCCATCGTTTGGTTTAATTACTTCTGACATTTCTGCCTTCATGTCTTCTATATCACCCAAATTTGCTGGTCTGGAATGCCCCGTTTGGGGCCAAGGTGTACGGGGTGTGCCCCAGGAAAGCACATTCAAATGGGAAGGGATGTTGACTGAAACCCTTAAAGAGGTCCCACCATTGTCTAAGCAACAGACAGGCTGAGACTGCATGATGAAGACCCTTTCTCAGTCAGGGTCAGTTTTTTCAGGGCAAGGCAGCGCTGACCCCATCTCTGCTGAGGCTTCTGAGAGCACCCTTTGTGAGATTCAACAGGGCCTCTCTCATCCCTCCCTCTCTCACGACAGAGCATCTTAGCATAAATTGGGCCGATGAGTGTCCCCAACATTTCCAAAGGCCTCTGAGATGGAGATCAAAACCTTCCTGGGAACTCTTACGCTTCTGTCTAACAGGAAGTTTCCCAGTGTAGTCCCAGCACGTGTCCTTTTGTCAAAAGGGCTCAAGACAGCTGAGTCTTTTTCCACTTCCTTTCCTTCCTCCTGGACAACCTGGCTGTGTCATGTCTTTAATTTAAAACATTTCTTCCTGCTTAGGGAGGAGTGGAAACAGAAACAGAGATAGACAAAAAGCGAGACAGAGAGAAAAAATATAGAGCTTCAGAGAGGCAAAGATGGAAAAAGTAAGAGAATCAGATAGAAGAGACATGCACTCAGAAACAGACTACGTGGGGAGGGAGCCTGAGGGGGGTCCCAGGCAGGGGAGACATTAGTGTTGAGCGCTCTTTCTGGGTGATAAACCTTCTGATTCACAGTCATGCCACTCTGTCCCTTCTATCTGTCTCCTTGTGACCTTGGCAGGACTATAGACCTCAATTATGGGTCCAGCCAAGTGTGTGGTTGCCTGCCTCAGCTGTCCACCTCCTCTCCCTGCAACTGCCCTTGGAGCGCCAGCTTCTCCTGCGATGCCCCTCACAGCGCAGACCTATCCTCCTGGCAGGGGGGCAGGAGGAGCCCCAGTGTCGGTGCCTATCCCCTCCAGAGGCCCTGGGCTCCTTCCAGCGGGGACAGGGAAGTCAGAGCCTTCACCCCTTCCCAAGTGGGACAAGGATGATGATCCAGGAGGCAGAATGCACGGTAGGAGATGGAGATTTCTGGGTGGAGATTTTCAGGGATGATCCAATGAGAAGAGAGGCTCATTCACGGTCAGTCTGCTCTGGAGGACATTAGTCTGCTGATAACAAGGTGAGGCTTGCAGGGTATACTCTCCACGGACACAAAGTGGCCATCAAACTGCCTGCTTTTCCAGACCTCTGCCCAGGTGCTGGGGTTTTGACCCTTTATTTCTCATGTCCCAGGCCAGAGGCCACTGGAATTACAGACTCAGAGTGATTACAGACTGATACCATAGGATGCACTCTCGGGACAGCCCCTCAGCCCTGTCCGGGGCATCTTTCACTGTCCGTGCTGAGGACTATGGAGAAATTTCTCTTGGATGCTGATGAATCGAGCCAGCACTGCAGAGGATATTCTAGGCTCTTCACAATGGACCGTAAACCCCTTTTCAGTATTTGTCCTGAGCAGACTGAGTAGAGAAAGTTTGGAGGGACAGCATGGTGTCTCCTGGGATGTCACTCCCCTCTGCTTTGGCTCAGGTCACCTGCACTTCTTTGAGAGTGGCTATGTAGTTCAGGCTGACCTTGAACTCACTATGTAGCCCCAGGCTGGCCTTGAGCACATGGTAATTCTTTTTTTTTTTGAGACCGGAGCTCATTATATAATGCAGGGTGACCTTAAACTCACAGTGATCCTCCTGCCTCAGCCTCCCAAGTGCTGGCATTACAGGCATGCACCACCATGCCTGGCCACCTGCACTTCTGGTGCTGTCCTTCGACCTGTGATTTCCACAGCTGTGCTCTAGCCACTCCTTTCTCCTGAGCCACCTGTTCCTGTACCTCTCCATGTCCCTTCTAACCATCTCCAGAACACAGCCCCAAATGCCATCTCTCTTAGGAAGATGCCCTGTGGGTCTCTCTGGAAGAGAAACCACTGCCCTCTTCTAGTCATCACTGGAAATGCTGGAGTTTCTCTCTTGACTTCACACACAATGTAGGGTGAGAAGCAGGGGGTTCTGAAATACGCACTGATTTTGGAGACAGACAGCTATGTGACTCTGGGAAGCTGCTGAATGTCAGTTTCCTGTTTTATTTGACAGGGATAACACCTCCTGTGCAGGTTCTTGGGAGGATTAACTGAAGGGACATGGAGTGTGCCCAGCACCCAGAAAGTGGCTGATTAATGCTTGTCCCCGTCCCTTGGAATGGTGTGTGGGCACCTTCTTTATTCACAGCAAGAGTGACACCATCCACTCCAATAAATTTATCTTCCCATGTCCCCTGACTCATTTGGCTGGAAGATGAGTCCATGTACCAATCAAAATAGAAGCCTGGAAATATTGGGGGGGGGGTCCTTACCATTTTTCAGAACTCAAAACTTTATCTTTTTAACCAGAAAGAGCACTATCAGTAAGGATTTATCTTTATTTCTCTATGACACTTGCTACATTCTAGTAACCATAGTTTTTTGTGTACAGATCTGTCTTCCTCAGTACGTGCAGGGACCTCAGCTCATCTTTGTGAACCCCTAAGGGCTCAGTACAGCATGAGAAAGAGAGCAGGGGTCAGTAAGGTCTGATGGATCAGTGAATGGGAGCGAATGAATGAATGAATGCATAAAGCAAGCAATGACTATGGGAATGTAGGCTCAGAGACAGGATCCTCAAGCTCTTCCAGGCTTACAGTCTATCCATACGGGGGGACCCAGATCAGATTGGCCATCTGGCAGATTCTAGCCAGAGTTGCTACAAAAGGACCTCCACTCACTTGGGGCTGAGCTGGAGTATGTGTGCGGGGAGGGGTGGCAGGGCCTTGGAAGGAGGGGAGAGAGTGTGAAAGAAGGTGCTTGCCCACTGCTTCTCCTCCCTTCAGAGGCACCAGATGGAGAGAAGAGAGTGGGGAGCGGGGCAAGCCAGCAGCCTTGGTTGGGTGTATTTTTACTTCAGGTGTGACGTTAAAACCATGCGGGTGTATTTTTAGTCCTGCCCAGTGGGCGGTATGTTCGCCTGGGTTGCCTTGGAGAGGACTTCTTCTTGTTGCTAAATTGGAACTGCATCTGTTAGGGTTCCTGGGCTGCAGCCCAGCTCTCCTCCCCCAGGTGGGTGGACAGGTCCATTCCTGGCAAGTGTGAGACCCGGGTAGGTTGCAGTCTGCTTTGGACCCCTCCCTTTCATTCACATGCAAGCGCACACATTTACCTCCTGGCACACTGAACAAAGTCAACGAGAAATTTCAACACAATGAATGTCAGACCTGGTCCACGGGCAACAGAGAACCCAACCTAAAACCTGGTAGTGATCACATGTTCATCCTCTTCATGGTAAGGAGAGGTAACAGATGCAGAAAAGAGGTGTCTTTTCCTGAAGTTAGACTGCTAAGAGGTCATCAGAGCTCCTATTTAAGTCACCAGAAATTCATTTAGTCCAAAAAGGGATTATCTTCCATCTCCGGGTAAGAGAGGGGAGCTCTATTGCCTTGCTCACCAGCAGGAACTAAGCATACACTCCCACACACCTAGTGACATCGTTAAGTTACAAAGAGCTCTAATATGTGCTCATTAGTTTAAACACCTGCACATCTTCATTCTGCCCATTTTACTAACTAGCAAACTGACATGCTGTGTCAAATTATTTCATTGGGCTAAGAGGTGACTGAGATGAGATTTACATCTGGGGATACACACCCCAAATCTTGTACGCATCCATCTCTCTCATGTGCTACTTTTGACTCATTATTGGATTTTTTCCGGTACCAGGAACCGAACTCACGACCTTGCACTTGCCAGGCAGGCGCTTTTGCCGCTGAGCTAAATCCCCAGCCCCCTTGACTCATTATTGGAATCACTCTACTGCCTTCTGTTATCTCCACTCTCCTGGAGCCCTATGAGTCCTGTAGTTAAAGAACTGAATGGCCAGGTCCATCCCTTGAGCATCAAGACTGTTGCCAAGACAAGAAAATCTCTGCCTTATTCAATGAGAGCTTTAGCGCTTTAACAGATCTTTCATTTTCTCATTTGATGTCTCCTCTGTGGGGTGGGAAAGCTTATCCAAAGAGGTTCAGTGATTTGCCTAATGGTAGAGCCAGCACTCAGGCTGAGCCTTAGTTTATGTGCTTTCCACTTGACCATGAGATGGACCAGTGCCTGGGAAAGGCAGAGAGCAGCCTTGTGGTTAAAAGAGGGGCATGCTGGCTTAGCCCAGCCCTGGCAAGAAACTGTTGGCCAGAGGGGGCCTCAAAGCCCCAGCTTGCTGTCCTACTCTTCGATCTCACACCATCTGTGCTAGCACAAGGCACAATTGCTGACAGGCTTCCCTTTTGTGAGAGAGGCAGGTGCATTGTAGTACTTATCACAGAAACTACTTTGTAGATGGAGTTGCCATTCACGGAGAGCCTGCCGTGTGCTAAGCACTGCCAACTATTAGCGCTGGTTATCGCATCTAAGCCGGATGGAACCTTGTGATGATAAATGTCACTGGCTCCCGGACCCCTGGATCCCCTATCTGTGAACTTCATCTTGGCAGGGTCCCTGAACCACCAGGCTCTATCTAGGTCAGGCCCAAGTGCTATGAAAGCCACAGGACCCAGTGCCCTGAACCCACCTGTTCCTGGGTTAGGCGGCCACAGCCTCTGGGCTTGCCAGGAGTGTGTGTAAGGCTGGGCTTGGGGTAGGGGATTCAGACGCTGGCAGCAAGGGCAGAGAACCGGCTTTCCTCAGTACCATAGGAAACCTGAGCATGGCTTCACTTTCCAGGCTGTGGCTCCAACAGGCGCACACCACCACCACCACTGACTGTAGCCAATGGCTGAAATGTTACCTCTGGTCCCAGCAAATCCAGCTGCTCCACAAAGGGAGTGCCTGTGATGGCCCAGTCAAGAGGCCCCTTGCTTGCCCATCGTGCCCAGCGATCCAGAGACCCTGGCCTGCAGCGTCTGGGCCTGACTTCTCCACTGGGAATGGCTACACTTCTCTCACGCCATCCTCAGGCCACCACATCCAGCACATTCCAGGAGTGACCAAGCCCCAGCACAGGCAGAGGGTGAAGCCCCAGGGTCACCTTGCTGGAGCCAGAACACTCTGTGGTCATAGGGTGAATGAGTTCCCTCAAAGACACTTCATTAGGAAGCACCAGTTCCCAGGCTTCTGAGCAGGCAGCTGCTAAAGAGAATGGTCACAACAGGACTCAGCCTCCCGTCCAGGCCTGAGCCTAGGGGGTTTTCTCCCAGGGATGTACCCCTAGCCTCAGGAAGGGCAGTGAGGCTGTCATTCTCTTGGGGTTCACTTCTCCTGGGAAAAGTGTGCAACTCTCCCACACTGCACTGTGGGCAGAGGCCTTGCAGTCAATTCCACAAATCCTTTTTTGAGCCCTTACGTGTCAAGTTGATGTTACTTTCTATGTCTATCTCCCTATTTCCTGAATCCTTGTCACAGTTTAACACAATGCTTTACACATGATAGACTCAGTAAATGCTCAGTTGAATCACAGCATGAAGACCCCCACTAGGCTGGGGCCCCTTCCCATTGTCATCGCCTCTGTCACTTTACAACTAGTCTCACCAAGCTCCTCGGGCTTCAGTTTTCCCAGACATCACACAGCAGCTGACACCTCCAGCGTACCTACCCCCTGCCAGTCACTTCACCAAAAATGTGCTTGCTTTACCTCAATTACTCCTCACGACAGTCCTGATGAAGAGACAGCATTATTTTTAGTATTATTTTATAGATGAGGAAACTGAGACACAGAAAGGTTTGGTGGAACCAGAGTATGAACCAGGCAACCTATGTCCAGAGGCTGTTTCTCTAGCATCCCACCTCCCGGAATGCACCAGAATGTCACACCCTGCACAGGTCAAAGTGACACGTGCTGGCCCCTCTGCTTAGACCACCTAATGAACACGGCTCTGTGTGCCAGTATTATCCTGTACTATGTAATTTTATTCTGGATATTATTGTTTTCTTTTTTACAGTTGAGTAAACAGGCTGTAAAAGATTAGCTTGCTCAAGGTGACAAAGCTAGTTATCACCAAGTTTATTTCTATCACATTACTCTATCTCCCACTGCCTGCATGGCCACTTGGTTGTAGTCACACCTCCAGCTAAAGGACTATCAGGGTCAAGCCTGGGGCTTCGGTGACTTTTAGGGGAGTCTTCCAGGAGTGATCTAAACATTGCCCACTGCCCTATTCTGCCCCTTCTTCAAACAGATGTGGACTGGACAGGAACACAGTCTGGATGGCACAGGGTCAAGTGCAGTATAAACAGGGCTTTGGAAGTGTACACTGCTTTATTAACTAAAGCTGGATCTGAGCACAGCTCTCAGGGGTAGGGGTAGAAGCTCTGAGCACATAGTTTATCAGGAGAGGAGACTGGTATGAAGACCTATGCATGTGGTAGGAAATGCCAAGGTTCTCAGAGCTGAGGAACTAATCAAGAGGCAAAAGGAGGGTTTGAAGCAGGATTTCTGGAACTGCCAGAAAAGAGGCAGGAAGCCAGGAAAGGCTTGGAGACAATTTGGACAAGGTGGGGACACCGGGGTAAAGGTAGAGCTTTGGTCAGGCTGATGTAAAGGGAGAGTACTGGGTGAAATCTTTGGAGGAGAAAATTCACTGCCCCAGGTTCAGGTGGAAAATCCTACCTACGGACACTTATAAAACACTTACACTAGACTAGACACTGTTACAAGTATTAACTCATTAAAAGAGAACATTCCAAATGAAGAATCCAGAGTTAGACCAGACAGGAAAGTGAGACCAAGAATGTAGACCACAGCCAAAGGTGGCAGTAATGCCATCCCAAAGAATCAGCATACAGGATGAGCTCACCTTGTAGAAATAAAGACTGTGCACCTGTGACTTGGCTCCTTGTCTGGGGTTTGTACTTTGAGGCTGGTGGGAATTGGCCGTGCACATCTGTATCCACCTGGGTTCAACAGCACATACTGGTGGTTTGGAATGGACCAGGGTAGGAATATTTACACCATGGATATTGGCAAATGCTACAGATCAGAGCCCCCCCCCACCAACTACCTAGAGCCATTTGCTAGCACATCAGTCTAGAACTACAGAATTTTTATGGGTGCTGCCTAACCTAGGTAATGAATCCATTCAACAAGCTATTGAGCCCCTACTTCATCTGAGCCTCCGACTCTAAGACAAGTCAACTGTAAGGTACCGGGGACAAAGCAATGAGAGGCAAGGGCCCTGTCATCACAGTAATGGGGGGCCGGAACCATTTTTAACAGTACAATTAATTCAAGTGTGAGTACTGCTATAAAGGAGAAATACTGGGTACAGAAGCTATCTCCGCCTCTCCCCCTGATCTTGCAGCTCAATTCTCTAGTGTTTTTAGTAGAGAAGCAAAGTGCAACTGCCCTGGCTATTTTCTCACTGCTCACGCCTCCAGCCCAGTGTTTCCTTATCAATAATAGGTAACTTGTTCAGCATTGCCAGGTGGGCCACTTCCCAGGCTCTGGAGAGGTTTTCGCCATGGGGGAGACAGCCAATACCTTAGCAGAGCCGGCTCACAAAGCCACCCTCCTCCCCCACTCGCACCTGGCCAGACTCGCTCCCTGCCACTCTTCTGCTCCCCAGGACATCGCCGTTTCCATGGGAACCCACTCACTTCAAAGGGGAACGAAGGAGACTGGAGGGGAGGAGGGAGAGCGGAAAGCTGGATTAACCTCACCCTCTTGGCCCTGTCTCTGCGCAGCCGGCAACCTAATCCCTGGGTCTCAGACAGCACCTGACACCTGACCACCGTCAGGCATCTTGGGCAGGTGGGGTGTTGTGGTCCGAGTGAAGTTTGAACTTCTTGGGGAGAAAATGTCAGGGTTGCGAGGGGGCTGGGGAAGGAGAGGTCGGAGCTGGGTCCAAACCTATGACCCACCCCCACCCCACTCACCTCCCCTCCCCAGGCCCCCCTCTCATCTTCACTCCTGGGCCACAAACACAATTAGCCGGTATGTGCATCCAATCATGGGATCTGCTTGGATTAGACTGCAATCATTAATCTGAGAGGGAGCTCCTGGTTGCCTTGCTGATTAGCCCAGATGATGCTCTGGTATGATCCAATTAAAGACAGGCTCTGCCCCCACTGCTACCCCCAGCTTCCACATCAGAAGGGAACCAATACATTTCATTAACACATCCTCATACACAAATAAAACCTCAGTTCAGGCAAGCTCCCTCCCCTTGGTCACACTGCCCTTCTGCCATGCAGCAGGGACCGGGAGGTGCCTGACCCACCTTCCTTCATCTGTGGCTCTGGGAGAGGTCTTGTGATGGGGGCTTCCAAAGTCATGCTGAGAGGCTAATCTGAACGGAAAGGGTCTTGTTACATTTATTGACATGAAATGCAGACTCCCTGATGTGCTTTGGAGCAACCAGGCTGCCCCAGGCGGGCAAATCTAATTAAAATTACCTGAACCTACAGGAGGTCAGTCATCCCAGCAGTGGCTGGAGAGAGGGCAGCTGGTACTAATGGGAGAGGTGTGGCTGTGGGAGACAGCCCTGGGGCCTGGGCCAGGAGGAAGCAGGACTGGAGGGCTGGGGAGCTGGCTATGGTGTAGCTATCAGCTCCAGCCAGTTCATAAGCCATGAGCCATGCCAGCCAGGCATATTCGCCTGGGAGTCCCTCCCCAGGGAGGGATGGCTGCACACAGACTCTGAGCAAGTGCTAAGGTCTGTGGTGTGGGCAGCTCTTTGGGAGAGGGTGAGCTCAGAAAGTAAACAGGTAGAAGTGTTTGTTGAAGGAAGGTCTGAGCCATTCTTCAGGAGACATTATGGTGGATGGCTCCCCTAGAGTGGTGACCCACCCCTTCTGCAGCTTGCCTGGGAGGGGTATGAGCCTGGGGACTTGGGGAGGACTCTGAAGTCCACAGATTCCACTGGCAGTATCAAGGAAGCCCATTTGCTTTGTGCCAGATGCGGTGCCAGGTGTGCACATGGGCTGTTTAGATAATGCTTATCCAATCTGTGCTTTAGATCTACCATGAAGCTAAAGCTCAGAAAGATTAGTGCTCAGGGGAAGCAGCACTCCAGACTAGGTTTCCAGGAACTTTCAGATGGTCTCTCTAGAGCAGTGATGGTGAACCTTTTAGAGCTTTCAATAATACGAACAGCCCACTGTGGCGCGTGTGCCATCGGTTCACCACTAATGCTATAGAGTCTGTCAGAATCTATACTCACTATTGGTCCCCATCCCTAGAAGTTGATGGGTGCCCACTCCTGGATCAGTCCAGTACATATACAAATCACCCGAGACCTTGTGAAAGTGCAGATCATGAACCCTGAGGTCTGAGTAGTCCCTGAGATTGTGTATTTATAATCAGTTCCCACATGCTGCTGGTCCATGGGCCATCCTTTGAGTAACAACAATCTAAATACAGAATCACAAGCACACACGTAAGTTATCAGTCACTGGGCAGTTTTCAGGGGCTCCTTTGCTCCTCTCTTTCTCCTTAGGCCCCTCACAAAAGCAAAAGCCCTGCATATGTTGCCCAGCTGGTACTGGTAACTTACAGGTGGCCGTTCAGCCTCATTCTATACCCTACCCTTCTCCTAGCTGCTCTGACCACTGGCCTTTTCTGGACACACCAGGTTCTCTTCTGCCTATTTTTCACCTGGTAGGGTCTCAGCCTGTAAAGACCAGACTCAAATACTGCCTCCTCCATGAAGTCTGCCCTTTTGATCTGACTACACAGTATCGTTTCTTATTTGCATATCTATTGGATATTGGAGACAAAGAGAAGGCTCCATGATTTCCTTCCCATCTTACCATCTTTCCTAGGAGCCAAGCACAGTGCCTGAAATATTAATAATAAGGGTTCACTAGATGCAGTGCATCTAGTGTGAAGGAGGGAAGGGAAAGAGGACAGGAGGACATGTTCTACACTGGTGGAGGCTGGCTTGTCCTCCCTGAAATTATCCCTGACAGATACGGAGACCAGAGCCTGGAATTTTTGGGAACCAAAAATTGCCTTGCACCTGCAGGCATCTGGGCCTGGCCCATGCGTTCATGGGATAGGGACCAGGCTCCGTGTCTTATCCTCTGGGGAGTGCCAGGGTCCCTGGATCAAGTCATTGCTTTGGACTTCCCAACTGTTGGTATTGGAGGTATTCATCTCCTCTGAGTACCTAAAAACAATGTCAGTGGTAATGATAATAGCAGCAATAATTACCACAATTACCGTAAACACATTGTCACTGGGGGGTGAGAGAGGGTTAACCAGGGATCCATCTTCTTACTCATTTTTGTCTTGGGTATATCATTCCATATGTTACGGGCATTAGTTACGATATATACTCAGCCAGGGTAAGCTGCACTTGCTGATGATGCCTGGGGTCCTACGAACTCACACAAGTGAAGGTGAACAAGGGTTCAGCCTCAATGCTGAGTGCTGAGTTAGGCTTCGTATCTGCTAAGAGTGGGTTCCCCATGAATAGATGATGACTGCAGTTCCTGCTGGAGTCTTACTCAGTTCTGCACTCAGATGACCACATCTTCTTCTCCAACCACATGCATCGGAACCAGAGTTCATCAAGGCCAACACACATTTCCCTGGGCTTCACATACCTCTCTGCAACATCCAGGACCCTGCCCAGGTGCATGAGGCGGATGCAGAACAAGAGGAACAAGCCGCCATCTTGCGGGAGAGAAGGGGGATGGACACAGTCACACACAACTCCTACTGCTAAAGCACGGATGACTATGAATCAAAGTGTGGTCCAACAACCGGCTCATCAAATTCACCTGGAATGCTTTTTAAAAAATTCATACCCTTCCTGTAGCTTGACCTACTGAATTAGCATTCTGAACATGGATATTAGGACTAGGAGCTTTAACAAGCTCTTCCTGTGACCTCACACACATGGGGTTTGTGCACTAACAAGTTCTGGGTAGTTCAATCAGATATCTGATACTATGGTGGGCTTGCTGGAGTGAAGGCAGCAATGGCAGGCAGGACAAAGACAGGGTCCTGAAGCAGCTGTGTGGCTGAGCTGAGGGCTTGTCTCCCTACCCGAGATGGGAGGGGGTCCTCTTCGGAGATATTGTCCAGGCCTTCATATCCCTCACCAGTCACTAGTCACTTCCAAGAAGCTAAAGTCAGCCCACACTGTGCAGCTGGAGGTTTCTGGGTTGACTGGAGAGACAGCGAGGCTAAGAGCAGCTGCTGGCCATGTTGCTCACACACCCACCCACCCTCTCTGCCCTGTCCATCTCTCAAGGCTGAGCTGGGCCCAAGACTTGCTGGGGCTTCTGACCCGGGGTAGAGGGTCTCCTACCTGTACACAGCTCTCTTGTCAGCTTCCAGCTGGGCCTGGGGGTCAATGGGGGCACTGGGTACAGGTGTGCTGGCGGTAGCTGATGGTGCGGAGATGTGGACAGCCTGGGCCTTGGAGGGAGGCTGGGCAGTGGCCGTCATCTGCAGAGAGAAGAAAGGAGAGGTGTCAGCTTAGCTCAGCAGGCTCCCAAGCTACAGGGTGAGGCAGATGGTGTGTCTGGAAAAGAGGCTGTGAGCAAGAAGAGATCTGTGAGTATACGATCAGCACCCATTCGTACGTGGGTATAATGGAAAGCAAAGCAAGCCTTTTTTTCAAAGAATGTTTTAGAAAACAATTTAGAGCCCCCCCATCCCAGGTGATGCCCAGAACACTTCCAAAGGGATGATTTCTAATGTAGTGACCTTACCCCAGAAGTAGAAAAAATACAATGAACCATTGAAATTATGCTCAGGGGTCTTTTGGATGTCAGTAAGCTTGATTTGATGATTCTAGAGAGCAGGAACAAAAGTAGCTGAGTCAGTTCTCATTTGGGAAGAGGTTTAGTTATTCTCTAAAGCAAGCCAAGAGCTAACACTTCTAACGGTGTTAATTGACAGGCTCTCCAAGTTTGGTTCACCTGGCTGAATATAAGATGGTAATAGAAAATGGGCAGATTTCTCTTCTTGGCCAGAACAAATATTTAGAGAAGTGGTTTTCATTCTATATTATAGGTTTTTAAGGTGTCCCGAGGCTTTCAATTTTGTGTCAACCGGAGCAACTCTTTTTAATATTATATATTGGACTTTCTAAGGTTTTGTTTGAAGAAATGCTTCAGTAGCTTTAAAATTTTTGAAAACCATCATTACAGAATTTAATGTTTTTTACATTTCCTTCAGGCGCATAGATCCCTGGAAGGGTGAATGGTGATATTCCTCTACTGTTCTCTCACATCAGCCTGTCCTTAGCACCATGATAGCTCTTATCACACTGTGTTATTGGCCTGAATGTAGTTGTCTATCTCCTGCTTGAAGGCCTTGTTCACTCCTCTATCCCCAGCACCCAGCTGGGCATGCTTAATAAAAATGATTGATGCTTAATAAATATATTTGTGGAGAAAATGAGTGAATAAGTAAGTGAATAAATATACCTTGAAGGGATCAGATATTTTACAGCTGGGATGCTCATCATAGGATCTAGGTCCCTGCTTTCTGCATAAAAAAATTATATTTCTGTGAGTACAAGCACAACATTGCTGGTGTGTATGTCCCTAAGCCATGCTGAAGAGTGAATGTCTATTCTCTTCACTTATGTCTGCTCTAATGCCTCTCCTTCAGAGAAAAATCTAGCTTCTCTGCCTCTAGCTTCATTTTTCTGCAGTGCTCATACCACAACCACATATGTCCACTTACCTATTTACTTTTCCCCCACTTCTAAATAAACTTAAGCTCAAGGTGGTCTTGTAACAGTTATATTCCTATGGCTCAGGATAATTTGGCACTAGTTGGTGTTAAATAAATATTTGTTGAATCAGTGAATTAATGAATGAAGGTGGATGAATGAAGTTGAGAGCCAAAAAGAAATGTTCAGCTTTACTGTTGCCTATCAGTTTTGTTAGGATTCCTCCTTGTCATGAGTTGGGGATCCCAAATCCTATGTGTAAGAGGCACAGCAGCACAGCAGAACATCACGGTGTCTTGAATCCATCAGATTGTTACCTGAATCCTACTGTTTCCTTTTATTTGTTCTTAAACTTGGGCAAATCCCTTAACTTTCCTAAGCTCCTACTTTTTTTTTTCTTTGTTTTTTTTTGGTACCGGGAATTGAACTCAGGACCTTGCACTTGCCAAGAAGGCACTTGTGCCACTGAGCTATATCCCCGGCCCCTCTCCTACTTTTTTTTTATCAAGAAGCAAATTGGTGGCCTTTTAGGATTCTTGAGTATAAAAAAGGTGCTATAAAAAAGAAGAGTGGAGGGGCTGGGTATTTAGCTCAGCAGCAAAGCGCCTGCTTGGCAAGCATGAGGTCATGAGTTTGATTTCTGTTACCGGCAGAAAAACAAAAAACAAAACAAAAAACGAAAAAAAGAAGAGTGGAACATCCCTGTAATTCCAGCTCTCAGGAGGCTGAGGCAGTAGATAGCACATTTGAGAACATCCTGGGCTACCTAGGAGGACTCTGTATCAAAGAAACCAAAAATCACAATAGAGAAAGAAGGGCTGGGGATCTAGCTCAGCGGCAAAAGCGCCTGCCTGGCAAGCTCAAGGTCGTGAGTTAGGTTCCCGGTACCGGAGAAAAACC
>NW_004955412.1:26377640-26403622 GCF_000276665.1 Chinchilla lanigera | reverse complement strand
AAAAAAAAAAAAAAAAAATTAGAGAAAGAAGGTGGATTCAGCCCACTTCATTCATTCACTCACTCCTGGACACAATGGGCCCTTCCTTCGGATGATCTGCAAGCCCACTATGTACCAGGCACTATTCTAGGCAATACAATCACGAAGGTGGTACCTGCTCTTGTGGAGTTCAGTGTGGGGCTTTGGCATGATTCTTCCCTGACAGATCAGGAAAATATGATGCAGTTGGTCTTGGAAAGCTATCACCCATGATATCCTTGTGGAAAACATGGAGAAATGTGGCCCACTGGGCACCACGTGGATTGGAAAACTACAACAAAGGGAAAATGGTTAGAGGATAGATGTGAGCTTGGGGGAGGTTTCCAGGAATGTGCCACATTCCTAGTTCTCTTCAACATTTTTTTAACCAGTGACTAAAAGGATAGCTAAAGAAATGCTCAGCAAACTTACGGATGGCATGCGACTGGGACCCAAAAGATCTTTACAGATTTTGGCAGTCAGCAAAACCTAATAAGATTAATGTTCATCTGAAAAGTTACAACTGAACACACCTAACATTGGGCCAAAACCGAAAAATCAATAATGTTAAGTGAAGAACAAGGGAGACACGGCTTAGCAGCAGTGTTTTAGTTGACAGCTAGCTCAATATATACGAACTGTAGTGTCTGTCCAAACAACAAAAAAATGAGAGCAAGAGAGGGAGGAGGTGAGAGAGCACATAACTAATGGTGTCTGAGGGTGAATTAAACAGAAGCAAGGCCCATCAGGTGAAGAAGCTTCTGGCCCTGTCCTACTCTAATTAAGCAAGTATATGAAGGCACACTTGGAGAAGAGTTGACCAGGATGGTGAAGGGATCCTGAAGCGCACCATATAAGGACTCTTTGGAAGAGCCTAGGACATATAAGCAAGATTTGGGAGAAATGGGGAGATATGAAAACCCCCTTTAAATATTCAAATGAGAGGATTAGATTGTATCGCTTGTTCTGTGTACCCCAAAGGGCCAAACTCCAAGCAATGCACTAAACTGATAACAAAAAGCCTGAATAACCCCTTTCCAAGCCCCGCATTGTTCACGGCTGGAATATGCTGCTTCCAGGAGGGGATGGAAATGTTACCTGGGTGACCAGGTGAGGTGACATCTGAAGTCCCCTCCAATACTGACAGGCTGGGACATGAAGAGGGTGCTTTAACAATCACCAACCACAGCATCAGGTTGGCGGCAGGAGGCTCCATTAGGTGATGAAATGTAAAAGGGCTTTGGAAACTCTAAAGTGCTTCTCAGATGAAGGGGTGGGTGTTATTACGAAACATCAGATTTCCAGAATGTGCTTCCGCAAGGCACAGCTATGTCCTCACAGTTCATTTGTGAGTGGAATGTCAGAGGACTGGTATGCTCTGCCATGCCCACTAAATGCATGTTCTCATGTCCTTGAAGGAATCAGCAGGGGCTTCCATTGAGATGAGCCTCTAAAATAGAGAGGGATGTGGGGATTGCTACTTTGTCTTTCACCTGGCCCCTCCTAGGGAGGACATGAGGGACAAGTGGGAGAATTCAAGGGAATAAAAGTGTAAATCAAAGATGGTCACTTGCAGGCATCCCAGGAGGCCCCAGCTAGAGGCTGTTACTTGAGGGAGGGAGGAAGAGGGGAGCAGAGCTGGACTGAGGGGGATGATGACTCAGATTTATGTGGCTCATGGGGGCCAATTCAGCAAACTCTGCATTTCTTCCAGATTGGAGATGAATGTTTATCTCCAAATAGATTTCTTTTTCTATCCAGAGACCTCCATTTCCCAAGAACTGGAGCTGAAAGGACCTGCAGCTGTCCTGGGGGTGGGGTGCTGCTGCAGGAGGATGGAGGTAACTTGAGGTAAGTTTTGGGGGAGCACAGTCTTAAGAGCAGAGGGGGGAGGACCTGGGTGGACCAGAGCAGGGTGGACACTGCCTGTTCAGCAGTGTGCTGGAGCTGCCTCGTGAAAAGCCAGTTGTTGAAATGTTCAGGAATTTTGTAAGCTGGTTTATAGCGCATGGACATCCTGCAGTCAGCTATGGTAGGAGAAAGAAAATTAGCAAATGGTGCAAATCAGGGCCTACCTCTGCCCTCTCCACCCCCCCCACGCCCCCCAGACAGCCAGCTAATCATTTATTAGCACATCACTAGTTCAGGGGTTATCCCCAAGTCACCCAGAACCATGTGTGACATGTTTCCTCAGGGTGACACAGGAAGAAACTTGCCTCACAAAGTCTGTGAGGCCACTTGGTTCATTCACAGCTGGTCCAGAACTGGCCATTCTGGGCTCAGCACTTCCTCCAAGGAGATCTCAGTACCCTGCTTTGGTAGCTCCCTAGGGACAGGTTGGGTGTATGGCCTTCATGCAGGACTGTCCCTTTTCAGTCAGGGGAAGCTAAGATGCTGGGTGATTGGCAGAGTTGAGCAATGTCCTGAGAGCCAACTAGAGGGACCAGAAAAGCCTCACAGAGTGGAAGCAGCTGCCCCAGGGTTTGATGTGTCCTTGCTGATTTTTAGTACACATTTTGAGGCAAGTTATTTGACTTCTTTAGTTTCCTAACCTGTAGAATATAGGAGGTATTACCTATTTCAGGGGTGGTGAGGATTAATAACTAGTGGATGGGACATGGTGGCAACCTGCCACTGCCAGCCATGGTTCTGTGGTTTCCATCTCTTCTCTTAGCCTTGGGTCCTTCCTGGAGCTAAGATCCTGGGACCAGTACCTCCACTGCTTTCCTTCCTTGGATACTACAACCACTGTGCTTCTCTCTGTCCCCTAACTAGAATCAGCCCCACCTGAAGCCTGGAGCTAAAGGAGCCTGTCCAGCTTCTTGCTTTCTGACATCTTGAGATGACGTTCTCTGTCCCCCTATCCTATTAGGAGTGGGACAAGTTGGGAGTTGTAGGATGTATGGTTGGAGCTCAACATCTGGGGGGCTGAGAGCCTGGTCTCTTGAAATGAATGAGTAGAAGATACTCCCTGGAAAATGTAGATGGGGGCAGAAGATAGTCCCTGGATGTCCCTACAGTCACCCTAACTGGTATTTGAATGACCTTCAAGATACCTTTTCTGTTAAGGATTGTTCTTTTTCAGTTGTGAGGGAGAATGACCCACTAGGTTCTAACTAGTTTAAGTATGATACTGTGATGGATTTCCATGTCTAACTGTAATCCTGGGCAATAAGGCAGCATCATCCCATTTTACAGGTGAGGAACCAAGCCCCCAGAGTTGGGGAAATGCTAGAGACCACAACCAGCTCGTGCAAAGCAGGAGTAAGAAGAGAGGGCTATGTGAATTGGTGCATTTAATTACTTTTCTTTTAAGAGAAGAATGGAAAGACATCCCAACTCCTATGAAAAGAGGAGCAGGAGGAGAGGGGGGCTAGAATTGGAATGAATCTTCACTTCCTAGCACACATCCTTGAGTCTCTAGTTAGTTTACCCCATCCTCGATGCAAGTACTAGCTTCTCTCTGTCCCCCAATAACCTCACACAAAGCTCAAGTCAATTCCCTCAACAATGTGCTCAAAACATCCTTCCACATGGAACTCAGGCAAGAAGGCATGGAGGGCCTATTCATCAGAGTGAGCACCTGGTGCACTGACTTCCCTTGGAGGCCCAGGAGGCATCTGGAGATGCAGAGACGAAGGAAGAAGCTGACCTTGAGGAGCTTCAAGCCTTCTGGTGGCAGGCCCTGAACGGTGTCCACTCAGAATTCTGTGACTCATGGTCGCAGGAGGTGGAAGCAGGAGGCTGAGAATGGGGTGGGGGTGCAACACTGATGTCTTCCTCGCATGTGAGGGAGGCAGTTTGCATGGGCGAGAGTGGGGGGTGTTGACATCAGATCAAATTAGTTTCGAATCCCACCCTTGCCAGTGACTGCTGGGCTACCTCGGATGTGTAACTTTGTCTTTGGTGGCTTCATCTGGGAAAAGGAGCGATGCTTCCCGCCTCCACCCCTGCCGTGAGGGTGGGGCCTGGCAGAGAACCCGGCACAGGCAGGGCCCTCTGTTCTGGGCTTCCAGGGCCTTGCCACAGGGCTTCTCCATGTCTGCTCATTTGTCTGTCTGCTCTGCTAGACTGGAGGACCCTCAAGGGAAGGTCTTGTTCATGTACTGTCGCAGCCCCGGGTCGGACACAGAAAATACCCATCTGTGGATATGGGAGTGACAGGAGGGAGGCAGGTCTTCCCAGCAGATGCTACTTTTTCAGCTATCCACTTGTCTTCTTGACCCTGAATACCTTGAGCCACAGTGGGGGAAGGCCACAGTCCTTGACACACATTGATTGAAGCAATGTCCTCCCTAGACCTGGATTTAGATTTGTCTCTGTCTTTGGCTGTGTGATTTGGGCAAGTTACACAACTTTTCTGATCTAGGGTCTTTATCTATAAAGTAGGACTAATTATATCTAAGGGAGGGTTTGTTAGAATAAGGTATGTACGGCAAAGCAGCTGGCACTTATGAGGTGCTCTGTGAATGTTAGGAACCCTTAATGTAGTCTGCACTGGCAGCCCTGGCCCTGAGGTTCTGCTTGTGTGTGTGGGAACCTAGTCTATATCGCTCCTGGGGAAGCAGGGCTTAGGGCAGGAAAGGGGGCTGAGGTGTGGATGGAGACAGACTTTGCTAGTTGTCACCTTGGGCAAGTGACTCAGTTCCTCTGGGCCTCAGTTTACCTATAAGGTGAAATTGGAGGTAATAATATATCTGCCCAGGGCCACTGTAAGACTGTATGGGAGAAAACACTACAAACAGCGGATGCTCAATAAACTTTGGTTTTGGTTTCTAGTCCTTGTTTTTCTTGTGCTGGAAATGGAACACAGTGCCTTGAACATGCTAGGGAAGTGCTCTACTGTAGAGCCACACCCCTGGCTCCTAGAATACTTTTTTTCCCCTATTGTACTGGAGACTGAATCCAGGGCCTTTGTGCTGAGCTACATTTTCAGTCCTACTTTTAAATTTTGAAAGAGGATCTCACTAAGTCACTAAGTTGCCCAGGGTGGGCTTGAATTTGTGATCCTCCTGCCTCAGCCTCCCAAAGGGCTGGGGATACAGGCTTATGCCAGCATGCTCAGCTCCTCTAAGCACGTTTAAATCTTCCTTTTGTTAGTCTTCGCCTATGAAACCAAACCCAACCCTTACCAGACCCTGCCCCACAGGCTCAGCACCCACACCTCCCCCTCTACAGTTGTGTTCTCTGACTGTTACAGCCATATTCTTCTCTCAGGTCTCTTTGTAGCGATACCTGCACCTGTGCTCTTTCCACACTGACATTACCCTTGAGGGGCCGACCCCTCCCCTGATGGGCAGAGAGTGAGCAGGCTGACAGGGGCGGCAGGGGTGGGGTGGTGATGTGGTGGTGGTAGAGGCCCCGCCCATCAGGGGGCGGGGCTAAGGCTCCAGCCAGCAGCTGGCTCTTTCCCTGGTGCTGGGGCAGCCTGTCCCGGGTCAGTTTTCTGGCAACCAAGATAGTCCAAGGGCCTGGGAGGAGGTCAGGGCTTGAAGCCACAGGGCAGATATCAGGTGTGACCTGGACAGGCGGGAGGCAGCCGCAGGCACCACCAGTGCTGGGGGTGCCGCGAGCCTGAGCCTGTTCTTGGATCCCTGGCAAGACAGTACACATTCTGCCCCTTTTCTGACACCCCACTGGGCCCTACTGCCTTGGGCCTCCCCAACACCCCCAATGGCTCACATCTCTTTACACCTTTGCACCCACAGCCATCTCTGCAGGAAGTGTCCTCATTTGCCCTCCCAGCCAGGTGGAGCCCCAGCTCTCCCAAGAAGCCCTTCTGGTTCTTCATAGCCCACAGGCCAGGCAGCCTTGGCCCCTGCCTCATCTATATCCTTGTCTAAACGCCGGGACACTTCAGGGCCCTGCAGTGCTGTCTGCACAGCACAGTTTCCTGGCTCCTGTGCCTTGCCCCAGTGTGTTTGTAAATGACTAAATGATGGACTGCAAGAGGGAATGAATGATTGATAAGTGAATGAAGTAAGGATGGGAGAGGCAAAAGAGGGATCCTTAAAATATCCCCAACCCCATCAGCACCAGGAGAAAGACCAGCAGCAGAGCCAGACCGCCAAGGCAGCTCGAAGGGGCTACTGAGACAGCAGGCCTCAGCCCCCCTGAACTCCTCCATACCACATCACAGCTCCATCTGGACAGGCCTGACTGACACAGGAGGGTCACTCAGTATGCCTGACAGAGGCCTCAATGACTTAGCTGCGGAAGGGTTTGGAGGCTCATCGAGGTTCCTGGGACCTAGCTACATGTCCTGGGGTATTGCTGGGCTGTCTTTCATTCTCAGCTTTGCTCAGTTCCTGGGAACTGACTGCTCCCCACTCTGCCCATCCATCCACGAAGGACCCTCACTTTTGTCATACTCCCAACAGACCCAGGAGGGGGCCCCTGACAGGACCCCAGCACGCACACACTCTTGTGTGCATGGCGCTGTGGGTGTTTCTTAGACGCGGAAACACATTCGCTAAGCCTATTGTGCTCCAGAAGTAATTAAAGTTCAGTGCAATCTGGGCTGCTGGAGTTGTGCAGAGTGGTTCAAGAAGGCAGGAAACCCTGCACAGCCATGCTTCCACCAACCCAGAGAGGCAGGAGGGAAGACGTCACTCTCATCTACCAGTGCAGAATCTAAAGCTCCAAATGGATGACAAGCTCCCCTGGGGCAAGAACTCCATTAGTTCTGCACCCCGGGGAAAGAGCACAAGGTCTGCAAGACCACAGGAAGCAAAATGGATGACCAAATGGAAGGAATGGTGTTGAAGCCAGCAATGGCGGTGCATGCTTGTGATCCCAACACCCTGGGAGGCCGAAGCAGGAGGATCACAGGTTCAAGCCTAGCCTGGGCAACTTAGTGAGACACTGTCTCCAAATAAAAAGTGAGAAGGGCTGGAATGCAGCTTAGTGTGAAGGCCCTGGGTTCAATCCCCAGTGCCACCACCAATGAATAAATAAACTAAAAAGAAAAATAAATGAGTGCTGAAATTACTTGCCTAAATTTGTGCCACTCACCAGCACTGGGGCCCAGGGCCAGGCCCAGCATTTCTGAATTTCTGCTGGGCTAAGTCACTGTACTCTTTTCCAGACTACCAATTCCAAGGGCAACAGCCTTCTGGGTCCCTACTCGCCCCAACTCTCCCCCGCCCCCTGCCCCAGCTCTTGGGAGATCGCATGGAGGGGGAGGCAGGCTGGGAAGTGCTCTTTAGCCCTGCTGCCGACTTGGATCACCTGTTCCCCAGTTTATTTTAGGCTTTGTATCCTTGGGCTGTTGACTATTTTTGTGGCTGTCACGGCACTTGTCCTGCTTGGAGACAAGAAGACAGACAATAAGATCTCTGTGTTTTGGAAACTATCAGAATTAAGGTAGTGAGTTCATTAAAGGACACCTAGACTCTGGTAAGAGTTCCTTTACAAGCTTCAGACTCCTGGGGTCAGCCACCATCCCTACAGAGGGGACAGAAAGGCCTGAGGGTGGACCTGGAGGTTGTTATCACCTTCAAATTAGACAATGAACAATCTGGGTCTGGGGCGAGCTGGAGTCCAGGGATCTGTCCAGTAAAGACATGGGTGGCCCAAGCAGGCAGGGAGAGAGGTCACCACACACAAAGAGAAGAAAGGCCAGCAGAAAATAAAAAAGAGAAGAGTCTGTTTTGATGAGTCAAAGCACAGGAAGGTGGGTCCCCCACATGGTCCCTGGGGTGTTGCCCCCAGGGGCAGAGGAGCAGTCAATCAGAGCTACAGAAAAGGCTTAGGGGAACTTTCAAAGTGGCTGAATTAACTCTATTGCTGCAAAGTGAATGTTGTTTCACAGGCAGCTGAGCAGAGGGCCCTGCAAGGCAGGGGGCTCCGGGCCTTAAAGAGATGAGAGGAATGTAAAGGAGTGAGAAAACATCTGAACCCGCTTCTGTCCGTCACAGCTGCCCAGCCTGCATGGAGGCCATTCACAGCCAGGGGCCCCTGCCACCCGCTTCTGCCTCCAGTTAATGAAACCAGCATGGGGACCGTAATGACTGATCAAAGCCCAGCCAGCTTCCCCGATGGCACTCGGCCCTCCTGGAGTGGGAGCGGTAAGCAGATAGGGATAGAAAGAGGTACTCAGGGGAAGGAGGGACCTGTCTGGGTCCCCCTACCAGACCCAGCCTCAGCCTTGCCCTGGCAGAGTATGTGTGACACATCACCTCAACCTGCACTCAGATCTGCACGCATGACTCTCCTGGGGTTCGGAACACCGTTCTCCTCACCCCAGGGTTGCTGGGGGATGGAGCAGTGTAGGAATGTGGCTTTTTGCGAAAGGGCCCCAAGAAAATGCTTGACTTCCTTCTGAAGTGAATATCCCATACTGCTCTGAATCTTGGTCTGTCTTGCTGTCTGGTCAGTAAAGAACTGACCAGTTCATCCTGAGTGAACTTCCAAAGCTTTTTGCCTTTTTTTTTTTTTGAGAAAGGGTTTTGCTATGCAGTTCAGGCTGGCCTTGAATTTACTTTGTAGCCCAGGCTGGCTTCGAACTCACAGCAATCTTCCTGCCTCAGCCTCCTGGGTGCTTGGATTACAAGCGTGTACCACCATGTCCGACCTTGCCAAAGCTCTTTGGGTATGGCCATGTCAAGTCACACTACATAAACGCCTCACTACCTACCAATTTGTTCTGAACTACACTCTCCACATCCACAGGGACTGTGCCCAATGGGTCAGACCAGGATCCACTAGGAGTTCTGTTTTCTCATGCATCCTGACTTGCTGGGGACATGCAGACAGAACTCTAAACATCAGATAGATACACAATAGACTAGATAAAATGTGTGTCTTGCCTATACACCCAGGACAAAGATATTCATGGCACATTGGTAAGTCTGTGTGCTCTCTGCAGAGGAGCAGAATACAGGTGCTGATAACCAGAGTCTGTTTCAGGTCCGTAAGAGGTGGGTGAGAGGTTGTCTGTGTTAGTAAATCCCAATGGCTTCCTGAATTTGTTGGTGGGGCTACAGAAGGGAGAGCCTTGCCTGGTGGGTGCTGCAGCACACAGAGTGTTATGGGAAGTGGGAGGACCTGGATGGCATTTCTGAGGTGGAGAGAGAGAATGTGAAGGAAGGGTAGGTGCCCAGAAGCAAAAGGGCGGTGGTGACTGAGAAAATTCTAGGAGGAGGCTGGAATGACATTTGCAGCAATCCTAAGCATGAACAAGAGAGGGGAGCAACTCAGAGGGTGCCACTGGAGTGAGTAGGGTGCTGGGCAGTGCAGGAAGGGTTGTGAAAGTCCAGGTGACAGTGAGAGCTAGGCCCACTGAGGCAGAGTCGTAGGACAGAAAGGAGTGATAGAAGAATTAACACAGTGAACTGAACTGAGAGTGATACACACCCAGCTCATCTCCAGGTCTCTCTGGAGACAATGTTTTCATTACACAATCCTTGCAGAACTGCATGATCTTTGGTGGCTCACTTCTACTTATTCAGGGTTTCAAGTGAGGGTCGGCTTGGAGGACCCAGCTCCAGCATGCTGGAAGTGAGGTGTTTTAGTTGGACAGTAGAGGGCGCTACGACCTCATCAGAATTTGATAGGAAGCCACCAGAAGGAGGAGGTAGTCTACAGGAAGGGTCCCAGTGGGTTATCGCTTTTGCACTTTCCAAACGCACAATCGGTCTTTATTGCACAATAAACACAGAGCGATGTCCTTATGAGTAATCGCAGCTTCCCCTGGCTGGACTGAAACAGAACTGAGGGGTAGAAGGCATTAGCCATCCTGCTACTTGGCTCATGCCCAAATAGCATGGGGCCATAATCATTAATGTGTTGCTACTAAAATGGGAAGAAAAAAAAGTCTCCCTCATTTTTAATAACTTTATTCCCCAAACTTAAAAAATTGAAATTGCCAAGTTAAGAACTTGCCTTGAAAAAAAAATTCTAATTTATTATGAAGAAGGTCCGGGGCTTGGGAATTTTTTTAATGCAGATTCCTAATTTTCCAAAGTGACACTCTCCTGTGCATTTGAATAGATTATGCTCAGTATTGCTAGCCCTTAGCACAACGGGAACATTATTAAAACGACTGCATGGGTCTCAGAGGAAGGGCTCTACTTCTCTCTTCCTTTTTCATTTTGGGGACTTCGTATCAGAGACTGTCCATTTCTCGCCTGTGGAAGAAACTGGATTTCTGAGGAGGTGATGCACAGATGTGCTCGGTTGGGTGGGCCTTGCGGAAACAAGTCACACAGGGGCCAGAAGGCGTGAGACTAGACCTGAAGGTGAGAGGAGGGAGTGGATCTCGTTTGCAGAGGGCTCATTTAGGAGGTAATTCCCTGTGTCCCTGACCTGTTCCTATTAGTCCGTACTTTCCTGAAAAACAAAAAAAAACAAAAAAAAACAAAACAAAAAAAACAACTGAGTGTCCAAGAGCAGCTGGTTCTTTAGGATAATGGCATTAGGGGGGAATGGAGCAGAGCGTTCCCCTGAGGAGCTGGAGTCGGCTCTTGGAATTAGACAGGGAAGAAGGAAGGAAGACCAGCCCAGGTTTCCAAGCTCTCCTACACCAAGGGTCAGTGACCAAGTGCACATGAGCAGCCATTCCTCAGAGGGAGCACTGCAGGCCTGAAGGAATGGAGAGGGGCTGTCGGAGCCAGGTGGCCTCAAAGGTCTTTCCCTCCCCAAGCGGGAAGCTTAGTTGTGGGTCCTCACCCCCTCCTCTCTTCACCCACTCCACCTGGGCTCTAGCTCCTCTCCTGTAGCTCCTCATCCGGATCCCCTTTCTGGGAGTCAGCCTGGCCCCGGAAAGGCCAATGACAACTTACTCACAGTCTAGTAGCTTAGCCAAGGCCATGAAGACCTCAAAACCTTGGCCTGGTCACTTCCTGGCAGTCACTGCGTTTCTGGATCTCTAGGGTTACAGACAGATACACAGCTTCCACAGGGCAAATTATCCCTCTGCTGTAAATGAGAATATTCTCGATAGTGTAAACCTGGCAGATCTCACAGAGGAGTCTCAGGACAGTCCCCACATCTGGTTTCTGCTTGAGCTCCCTCCCTTCCCCAAAGGCCGGAGCGGCTCCGCAGTAGTGGGGGAGGGGACTGAGCCCCTTAAGGCTCCATCCTCTCCCTTGGCAGCTGGGATTTATTCATCCAGCTGTACGCTGAGAATTAAATTAGGCTCCTGGATCAGCATTCTTGGAGGACACAGGCCCTTGCTGCACTCTTCTGCTAATCCCACCAAGCCAAAAGTTCTCCCAGCTGCTCAGGCAGGCAAAGCAGAGAGGGGCAGGAGGAAGGAAGCAGTGACTTGCAGCTGTGCCCATCCAAAGCTCCCTGACCTCTCAGCCTGCCCTCGTACGTCCTTGAACCTCAGCTTTACACTCACCACCTGCTAAACAGAGGAAGTATCCCCACTCTTGTTCTCTCTTCCCACTGTAGTTAGGAAAGCAGCGTGTTGTTGCAAGAGAAATGAAGCCGAAGTTCCTGCCTCTTAATACTTCAGGGGAGTGGGTTCCTAACAGTGGCTGAGCAGAGGGAGGCTGAGTTTTTGTCCTCTTGGTGTCCTCTCCTCTTTGTTACTTTTTTCATTTCCACCAGTGAAGGGCTTCTGCTCAACTTCAACTCTGGGATCTAAGACATAGAAGGAAGTGTCCGGATAGAGCACAGACGTCTGGAAGCTTCCAAATAAAAGCCAAGTTCAGCCCTGCAGTCACTGGTGGGAAGGTGCTGCTGACGTGGGCAGAGGGTTTGCTGGATGAGACTCATCTGGGGCAAGAGCAAGAAGTTGCTCTGTGGAGCAAGGCTGGGAACTCAAGAATATGTGCTGGACGGTCGGTGAATGACAAGCGCCTTTGTGAGAGAAGTCAAGGTGGTCACTCCACACAGCGGCCCCACATCATCCAGTCATTTCATGGAGCAGGGGGATGCCTAGGACGTGGAGAGTAGCTACTCTGTGCTCACACTAGGCTGGGGGCACCAGGGCCACAGGGCCTCATGTGGCAAAAGTCTCACTCCTTCGCCTGTTGCCTGCATCTTAACAGCCTGCATCTTAACACTTCGTGCTGTGCAGACCTTCCTGGAGGTCTGTGAGAAGGGCTGCGTTTGAAATGCTAATGAGCAAGGGAAACTGGGAAGGCGGAGAAAAGCTGCTGGAGAAGAGAGGGGCAGGCCGACACACAGTAGGCACTTTCTGCACAGGGGTTCAGCGAATGAGTGAACATTCTAGTGGGTGCATTTCAATGGCAGATGCTCAATAAATAATTATTGAATTAATATTGACCCGAGAGACCAGGCTGGAGAGAACAAGAGAACATGAAGGTAAAGGTCAGAGAACACAGCCTTTGTACAAAGGATCAGCTGCAAAACTCAGGCTCTGGAAGATTGGAGCGTGAGTGGGGGTGCCCCAGGGGAAGCAGAGGTGGAAAGGGATCGGTCTCCAGGACAGCAGGAGCCCACCCAGAAAATCCAGGCAGCTTCCAGGAGGGGCAGAGGGACAGGACAGGGCCAGAGTGAGAAGACAATGCCCAGGAGGGGGTGGTGCAACCAAGGAGTCTCAGAGGAACACAGCTGCTGAGCTGAGCGATGGGAGCTGGGAAGAGGAGGGAATGAGGTGGAGTATGCCGAGAAAGAACCTGGCTTTCTCTAGGTGGAAGCCCAATAGAGTCCCAGGAAGAACACAGACCCTTCCAGGCTGGCGAACAGGAACTTTCCAAACACTCAAAGGTGGACTCTACTTACACCTTGTACCTGTGTCTCAAGTGTGGATTTTACCCTGACCACGACAAAGGGGTTCAGCTGCACATTCTGAACCCCTGCAGGGTGGAGGCAGGTGGGCAAGTCTATGAACACTACTCTAGGTTATGGACCTGGTGACGGATGGAATTATCCAAGAAGGGTGTTTTGTCGAAGGCACTGGTCCCTTCAAGGGTCTGTGTTCATGGGACTCCCTGCAGACAGTCTCCCAGGGTAAAACCTGGGCAGGACTGGCCCTGCCTATCGCCTTGGAACCTCCCCACCCGCCTCCCACGGGCTTCTTAAGGCCGCAGCACTCCCTCCCAGCATCTTCCCTGGCACACTCACCTGCGGGCTGTCCTGGTAGGGTGGGGGAGGGACATTCTGCGTGGCCATCATTGTCAGAGCTGGGGCTGGGGAGGCATGTTGCATCATGGGATTGATTCACATCGAGGATCTGTGGGCAGGAGAGAGGGGCCGCACTGTTAATGCCACCGAGCGAGCGCGGGCGCGGGAGCGCCCTGGGACCAACCAGCTCCACATTTTTTCAGCCCCGGGCCACCTGGACTGGCAGGATAGAGCAAGGGTAGGAGGCCTGCAGGGGAGCAAATGAGAGCTCAGGGGAGAGGCCTGGTGGGGAGGGGCTTGCTGTGTTATTTTGACTCGAAAGAAACAATATTCAAATCATATGTAAAACAACCTGTGCCCCTGCAGCGATGCTTTGTTCGGCAACAGCTCTGGCCTGGTGTGTGTGGGGGCCTGGGGCTGGGGAGGGTGGCTGGGCTGGTGGCAGCCTGGTGGGATTGGAAGCTATTTGGATACTCTCCTTCCCCGCCAGCCTAGGAGAGCCCTGAGCCTCTTCCTGACCCCTCATGACAAGGGTGTTCCTTGGCAGGCACACCATTTCCCGAATATATGGAGAGGTCACCAGCACTCAAAGGAGCAAGAAGCCCCCACGCCCTCTTCCCCACCCCAGGGTCTCCAAGCGCAGGTCCTTCTGCCTGAGTGTGCTCATCACACCCCCTAGTGGTGGCACAGGATGTGGGATGCTGGCCCCTCACACTGTAGCCCAAGAGCGGCCGGTGGCCAGAGAGGGCTTGGGGCGGGCAAGAGGCAAGGGGACGAAAGTCACCTCCTGGGTTTTTAGGTGCAGCCTATGACTCCAGCACTTCCTTTGCCCTGGCATCAGTCTAGAACCACAGGCACGCGGGGCCAGAAGAGCTGTCAGAGCCAAGTGGTTGGCTTACCTCTCACCGAAGGGACAGAGATCATGAGTGTGTGCGTGTTTCATGTCTGTCCTATTATATCACCTCCCCCTCCACAATCAGTAAAGGAGCTGCCCCCATGGGGCCTCGAAGTTTCCTCTTGAACCAGAATGTGGTTCGGCAAGTGGAGACAGCCTGGCAGTACCACCCAAGGAAACCAAATGCCCTGAGAGCTACTGAGCTATAGCAGATGCCCTGCCATAGTTAGAACCAGAAACCACAGCTACCTGCTGATACAGGGCAGTCCATCACGGCAGGAGAGTCCTAAGAACCTCTGGGGTGCAGGACCTGTGGGGAGCTGCTGATGAGCTAGAAGTGTTTAGGAGCGGAACTCCCTCCCCTCTCCCTGAGAGCCCTTGGGGAGCCTCCATCAGCTTGACCCTCCACAGGGACTTTTAAAAGGTCCACATACCCAAACTCTGGGGGACATTGAGGGTGTTTTAGAGCTGCTGCTAAATAAAAGGGTCAGTCTCCAGGGCCCTGTGTGTGTGTGTGTGTGTGTGTGTGTGTGTGTGTGTGTGTGTTCTCTTGGCTGTTTTCAGAGAGGTGAGGAAATTTCCACCCTGGCATGACCTGCATCTCCAAAGTACTAGGCCTGCAAATGCACATGCAAAGCAGTGGAAATTCATGTTTCATTCAGGAGATGTTTATCACATATCAGCTATGTGCAAGGCATGGTGTGAGGGGCTGAGGCAGGATGGATGAATGAAACCAGGTCTTCTTTCCAGAGAGTGTGGTTGGTAGAAGGAGGTGATAATCTGGCAGGAAAGAAGAAGGTAAGGTGGGGGTGTTGGAGCATGTAGTCGCTTTTCCTATGGGAGACAGTCCCATTGCCTTTGGCCTGTGCCTCTCCTCACACAGACTTGACCTCAGGAGATGGACCATCAGGATATTCTGTGACAGAAACAGGCAAGATGTCACCCATCTTATGCACTGTGGACATGGAGACCCAGACTTTCCCTTTAGCACAGGGGCTCAGTGGGGAACCACGAGGGGAGGTGGGGAGTCTCTCCCCTCAGGTAGGCAAATTACCAGTGTGAAGGCTTCTTTTCATTCAGGGGCTTCCATACTGAATGAAAGAAAGGAAGAGAGGGGGTTTTTTGGTTAAGGTTTTTTTCTTCTCCTGAAGAAAAGGAAAGAGGGTTGTCTTGTTTTTGTAGTACCAGGGACTGTACCCAGGGTCTCCTTGAGCCTTTGAGACAAACTTTGCACTACTGCGCTACACCCACAGCCCAGACAGATTTCTTGAGACATTAAAAAGAACTTCCAGAGTTAAGACTTGAGATACTAAAATGGGTGTGGAATCGCTCCCTTTTGGACCCTAAGAGAATAGAGGAACTAGGGATATTTCGGCGGCATGTTAGGCACAGCCTTTCCAAGGCCAGTAGATAAGGCACATTGGACGCAGACTGAGGGTCAGGATTCTGGGTCGCTTCCTGGGAGCACCAATCCTAGACTCTCATTGGCGGGGAAACGTGAAGGGCTGCAGTTCCGGAAGCTCCCAGAAGAGGGAGCCTGGGGGCAGAGTTAGGGCTAGAGCAGCATTTAGGAAGGTTTTTTTTTTACGCGCCCTTGTTGGGGCAACGGGTTCTCTTTAACTCTGGGGTTGGGTCTTTCGGCAACTTCATTCCGTTCACCATGAAGTCCCCCACCCAGGACGGGCTTATGTTAAGAGTTTGTTTATTGTTTTTTAAGTGCTGAAAACCTTTATTATATGACAACTATGAGGGAGAAAAAAGAAACTAATGCAACACCCAACTCTTCAATGATCTCCAAGAGAAAATAATTTGTGTCACTGATATTATCATTAAAAGAAGCTGAAGATGACATTTTATAGCGCTCAGGAGCCAAGTGAGGCCTTGAGGGACTGGAAGCGGATGAAGGACGCAGGACACCCCTTTAGGAAACAGCCGTGTGTAGTCCAGGGGCGCTCGTATTCCTCTGTCCCCTCAGCTCCAGCTCCCCACCCTGCTCCATGAGGACCTCAGCAGAGCCCAAACGCCAGCCAGCGTGTTGACAAACAGGCTTAGGAAAAAAATGCCAAGCTCGTTAGAAGGAGCTCATTAGGACTTGTTGACATGAAACCCATTAGACCAATTAACATTCCATTAACATCCTAGGGCACCAAGGGGTTAATGCTGCCGGGTAGTAATTGGGCCAGGGTGCCGGGGTTGGGGGCTCAGGGCCCTAAGGATGAGAAACAAAGTCTAATTGGGAACGGTCTGGACAGCCGGCCCAACAGCATTTGTTCCTGGCCCCTGATCCTAGCTGCCACTAAACTGTATCCGGAGCTGGAGTGCGAGAGGTTGGGAGCCCAGCTTTCCACTACCCGACCGCCTGCTGCAAACTGCAGACTGGGCTGAGGGCTGGCACAAGGGCAAGGGGGAGGGGATACTTCCACCCTCTAGGACTCTGAGAGTCCTGAGCTTTGCATCCAGGGACTCTCCCTTCCCCCTTTCTTGTCTGTTTCTTGCCTAGAAGAGTGAGTCTCCTGTCTCCAGGGACTGGTTTTCTGTGATGTTATCCACTCTTAGGGAAAAAAAAACTCTCGAAAAGCTGGAATCCTTGAGGCCTGGGAGCCTAATGTGTCCCTGGAGTATTGCAGTGAGGGCAGGGGGTAAGGAGAACAGTCCCGGGTCTCCCTTCCTCCTCCTCCCTCTCTTTCTCGTTGCCTCCCCTTGGAGCCCTTCTCCTCTACCCTAACACACACACACCCACACACACACTCACACACACACTTGTGTTAGAATGTTTTCATGATTTCTTCCCGTCAGTACAAGTAGAGGCCGTGGAAGGCCCGTGACAGGATTGTGCCTGAAGTCCCCATCTGTGAACTCAAATGGACCAGAACATTCACGAGGTCACCCCCAGCTGTCAGTCTCGAGCTGGAGCCTGTGTTCAGGATCTCAAAGGCTGAATTCCACACCCAGTAGAATCTGCCACTTCTCTGTGGCTCATACAAGTCACTTTCCCTCTTGTGCGACAGAATGAACGGATTTCCCCAGGATACTCCAAAAGTCTCTGCCTGCAGTTAGCGCTCCACACATGCTTGTTGAATTGAATGCCAACAGTTAGACGCAGCTTCTTTCCAAGGGCCAGTCACCTCTTCCCTTCTCTTCCTCCGGTCTTGGCTCATTTGCAAATGGAGAGGGGTCTCCCTGCCCAGACTACCCAAGGCAGCCCCTCCACCCCCATCGCTGAGCTATCCCCTCTGCACAGCCGCCCTAGCGAGGTTCTGGACATCTAGACAGATTTGTGTGAGACTGAAATAGCACAGTGTACTCACTGGGAGGGGCTGAAAAGCTGCATTAGTAGCCTGGCTGGTTTCTACTCCCTCTGGGGCAGTCACCTCAACCCAGGTGAAATGCCCCTTCTTTTTCTTTCCCTGCAAATCTTGTCCAGTACCCTTCCCAGAAATGGCCTGTAGGTGGTGTCACAGGGCCCCTCTTTAAATGCATTATATAATATAACCTGTTTACTAAATCATGTAATCAGTCGCCTTAGGATTTACAGCTTCAGATGTGTATGGAGAATTGGACTTTGAGTCAAATTTAAAAACAAATAAAAATGAGAGGCAGCTGTTGCTGATAGTGTGATATTCATCTTTTGGAAACAAATTCACCCCAGTGCTATAAATTATGCCTGGAAAAAAAGTGTTGTTAGTGGGAAGGAGTTGGCTAGGTCTCCTCTGCTGGCAACTCAGAGCGATGAATCTTGAAATAACGGTGTCAACCTGTCACCGATTTCATGTGACTCTGTGGATTTATCTAAAGAAATGCAGGCGTGTGGGTGTGCGTGCACACACACACACACACACACACACACACACACACACACACCCCACAGGTCTCTTTCCAGAGCCCAGGCAGGGCTAGAACTCACAGGCCGAAAGCTGACTGTCTACAGGAACGTCCTGGTCCCCCTGCAGCTGGGTGCGTGGAGTTATCGCTGAGAACTGGCGGATAAGGATGAGGCCAGTTAGGGGATGGGGATGGAGGAGGATGGAGGGGAGGGAGCGTGCATGGGGGGCTGGGAAGATTTCTAATATGAGCAGGGATTTTACTCCCAAATCAGTTTTTCTGGTTGAAATATTTTAAAAGGAGTGGGAAGCGAAGGGTCCTTGGGGCCAGGCGGGGGCTAAGGAAGGGTAGGAAGACAGCCAGGCACCCCAAGAACCTGCTGCACCTCACAGTTCATCAGACACTGTGCTGGGGGGGTGCGCAGGAGGAAGTGCCATGGCCTGAGATTTTGGTAGCTGGAATGTGGGGCCCAGTAGGTGCTGCCTTCTGTCTGCCTGTCTGTCTGTCTCTGAGTCTCTCTCTGTCTCTCTGTCTCTCTCCCTTCCTCTCTCTCTCTCTCTCATGGTCAGATAGGGTTCTGGGAGCCGCAGACCATACCTATGTCTGTGTTATCAAGGAAAGAGTGGGGAGAGGAATGGAGCAGGATTTGCACTCAGTTCTGACCCCCTTGCTGTGTGCGTCCTTAGCCTGGCTGGCTCAGGGTGAAAAATGAGGTTGACATTACTTCGTCCCAAGACACACTGCACCTGACCCGGAGCCCAAGGCCCTGCAAGACGTCACATCCAGGAAGACCACTTCCCCAGTGGCCTTCTGGCTCCTGTCTGGAACAGTCAGTGGAAGATAATTCAGTGAGGAGCAGAGATGACAACCCAGATGATGGGCCCCCCCATAGCTCTCGAAACTGTCATTTGCTGCCTTTGTGGGACACCCCCTTAGAAGGTGGTGCCAGGTCCTGCGCTGGTGTCATGACTGGTCTCCAGGGAACAGCACGGGGCAGAGGGGCCGCCAACCTGAGCTTTGGCTCGGACTCCCTTGGGAGATGTGACAAGCTCCCTCCCTCCCTCCTTCATCAGCTCTTAACTGCCACGTGGCGGAATGGGCTTTGGGATGGTGACACACGCCCCTCCCTGCTCCCCAACCCAAGGAGTGGCCTGTGGCCCTACTTCCAAGGGCTCCACCTCCACCCTTCCCCACCCTCAAGGCGGTTTTACTGCCTGCTCTGTGTCTGGAATAGCATGTCCCTGTGTGGATGAGCACACAGGTCATTTATGCACACTCATTTATGACCCAGCCTAGAAATGAGCACGAGGTTGCTCAAAAACCCCCTGTGGTCCTATTTTCAAGGATCTCCCCCTCTTTCCGTTCCTCCACCCCCAGGGCTGTTTTACTGCTGGCTCTTTATCTGGAATAACAGGGTTCTACGTAGATGGCAGGGAGGTCATTAATGCATACCCGTTTCTGACCCAGCCTAGAGATGAGCACACGATTTCCCCAGAGACCAGTTCTGGAGTGTGTGTGGGGTGCAGTGGTGGTCCTCACCCACCTTAGATTCCACTGGGTCCCAGTTTAGTGTATATTTGTGCAGGAGAAGTCTTAGTGGTCATGGGAAGTGGAGCATCTGTTTGGGGATGGAACTCTACTTCCGGTTATGAGCAGGGCTGCTGGCAGTCACAGACTCTACCTTCACCCTTAACCCCTCATTCTTGCAAGGGCAGTACTTGTCTCCCTTGAGCTCCAGCCTGGTCAGGTTTCCCAGAGAGAGCCTGCCATCTTGCCTGGTTGCCGACTGGCCCAGGGCCCCGACTCATGGGTGCCCGGGCACCTCAGGGACCAGAGTTCTAGGTCTACTGCCTTCCTGCCTTTCCCCTCCGGCTCAGCTCTTCTGCAATCTGGTGTGAAAATATGGACCAGGTCCCAAGTCTTGGCTCGGCTTCCTGCTTCTCCACACTGAGACCAGAGAGTGGTAGAGCCCCACTCGCTTCCCCACCTTGCTGTCACACCTTTGTTGGCTTCAAAAAGCTGCTGATATATTTTACAAACTGAAACAGCAATTTAATTCCCCCTGATAGCGGCAATTGTCCATTAGATCTTCCTACCGAGGAGCTTAACAATAATTCCTTTCATCCAACTGCTTGCTTCTTCTTGATCTGAGAATCAATCCCATAAATAGCAGGCAAGAGTTTTCACATTACTCTCCCCCTCCAGCTTTTAGCATTTTGATGAAGATTCTCATCTCTTCTTTAAGCACTTTATAACTTGGCAATTTTTCCCCCTTTGGTTCCTTTAAACAAAATAAAACAAACAGGAAAAAGAAAAGCTTGTTGGCTGTAAGGGGAAGGATAGCTTGCGTCCTTCTCACAGGGAGGAGGTCTGCACTGTCCCCTGCCAGGGGTCAAGGTGGCAGTGGTGACCTCAGATGGGCTCAATCTGCTGACAAGTCCTGCTACTCTGTCCCAGAGGGGCGTCCTTAGTGTCTTGAACTTATGTTCACCCACCGTTGGGTTCTGCTTTCGTTATTAAGTTTGACCTACAATCTTTCACTTCCAAGACACCCCTCCCCTTGCAATACCCCAGAACCAGAAGCTAGGGGTCCCCAGGGCTGTCCTCCCTCGGGTCTTTTGCTCCAGTTCCTGCCCACCCCTCGGCAACTCCCTGACCCGGAAAGGGGGCTCCGCCCTGTCTTCCTCGTCCTTGGGGCCCCTTTCTGGCTTTCCAAACAATGAGAGCAGGAGAGGTGGGAGGCACAGGCAGAGACAGCATGGGTCTTTGATTCAGTTATTTGTCTTTTTTTTAAATCTTCAGACAGTGGCAGTGATCAGGACAGAGGAGGGCTTGCAAGCTCTTCCACGGGGTAGCAGTCAGGGCGGATTCCTCCCAGGAGCCCTGGTCTGGTCCCCTGAGACACCGTCACATGCTCCCTTGTCTGCACATACACACAGAGAAACAAATCTAAAAATGAACCCAGGGACTGAAGTCCCCCTCGACAAGCCTGATTCCCAGGTTTATTATTATTTGTCAAGAGCTGACAGCAGCCGCTGCTCAGGAGCTGAGCTGAGAAAACAACACAGACCCGGCCCCTGAGGCTCACAACTCAACAGAGACAGACAAACAGCTCGGACACTGGGGACCCTCCAGGAGAGCAGCCAGGCAGCCCTGGCCCTGCCTGCCTCCCTCCCCTCTTCCCTGTACTTCCCTGCACTTCCCAGCACAGCGTGCTTCCCCAGAGGGGAGAAGCAGGCAAGCAGACACGGGGGCTGGGAAGCTGCAGACGGAGAAAAGCTGGGCAGCGTGGGTCCACAGAGGTGAGCACCTGGAAGCCCAGCCAGTCCATCTTCTGCGATGATCTCAGATTCTCCGGGACCGAGTGGCTCCTAGAAGGTGAGCCAGAGCCCTCTCCTTTCTGAGACGGATGGATCCATATTCTCTGGCTGGACGGTACCCCACCCCATGTTTTAAACTCATCTCCAGGGAAAATAAAAGGACCAAGAGTCAGAGTCGTGGAAACAAGTGGTCTCTGGGCTAGGTCACCTTGTCACCGAAAATCTACTTGTCCCCAGGCAATGGGTGACCTTCTCTGGGGTTTTTGTGGT
Source organism: Chinchilla lanigera (assembly GCF_000276665.1). Taxonomy (NCBI): domain Eukaryota; kingdom Metazoa; phylum Chordata; class Mammalia; order Rodentia; family Chinchillidae; genus Chinchilla; species Chinchilla lanigera. The sequence continues at coordinate 26,382,256 of NW_004955412.1, read as the reverse complement.
GGCCCAGACATTGCTTATAAGAAAAAGAAGGAGAGCTGGGGTGGAGCCTCATGACCAGTTGGAGGATGAAAGGCGCCCTGGCCGTGCTCCCTCCACCCTCAGTCCCCACTGCTGCTGGAACGGGAGCAGGTGCAGTGGTTCTGCGCTCCTGACCTGCTGAAAATCCCCTACCAGCAAAGGCAGGGTGACAGCTGTGATTTGGGAGGGAGTGATATGGGGCAGCGAGCCCAAAGACTCACACTCCAGCAGGACGGACACGCCCTCTCTGACCACCACATCCTTGCTGTCTTTCTTGCCCTTTATTCAGCATTGCATATTACAGGACCACACTCGTATTACAGTTTTCCCTTTTCAAAACTGTGCTCCAAACCCTACTCTTCCATGAAGACTTCTTTCACTTTCCTTTCCACCCAGTCTTACAGCAGATACATGGCAGGCTTGGCCATTGTGCATGCTTCTGTGTTATGGAAAGTCTCCTGCTCATCCTTACAGCCCATCTTGCCCAGTGACCCCTAAGTTCCCCAGGACTCAAGAGCGGGGCTCTGTCTGGCTTTTTCTTTGTGGGGGGCACGAGCATGTGCAATATGACTTCACAGTGATGGAGCCTGAAAATATATATTGCACAGTTGCAATTCAATTTCCTTGGCTTACTATTAGGATGTAAACCAAATAAACAAGTCTGAGAGGGATAACCTTTTAAGTCCTAACAGCAATTTAGGCCCCAGTGAGAATGAGTTTGTTAGTCCCTTTCCCTGGGGTGAATTTTGATGGTGTTGAGACAATAATACAGGATGAATAACAACTGTGACTTCTTAAGCCCTCCCCTCACGCCAAGCATTGTGATATGCATACATGGGAGCCTTGTCTCCTTTTCTCAGCAACCATATAGACTTGGCATTATGGTTGCTCCCATTCTTAGAAGAGAATACTGAGGCTTAGAGAAGCTGAGAGCATTTCCAGATGTTACACAGTCTAATGCCGGAGTCTGAACGTTCAGGGGCAAAGGCAAGAAACATCGGAGGAGCACGAGACCTTAGAAAGTAGAAAAGTCACAGTTGATGATGAGAACAAGCTGCCCACTTGGCCAGGCCCCCTCACCTAGGCGGCCCTTTGACTTCATATGGCCCGAATTACTAAGAACTGCTAGGAACCGTGCTACGCAGACACCACTAAGTGTCTTCTGCACGTCACACGAGGGCTGCTGTTCACAGCTGAAGTGTAGCTCTTTTCCCATGGGGCTGCTCCAACGCTACAGTCCTTTGTATCGGTCCTGGTGCAGAAGTGCTCTTCCAAATTTATCTAAAAATCTTATTGCCTTTTGTTCATATTATTTTATAAAAAATGAGTGAGTGGGAGATAGAAAAATGAAAGTGCTGATATCAGCGATAAGAAGTAGGGGGTCTCAGAAACGTAGTCCAACCCTGACAAAGATGGAAACGTGGAGCCTGCTGATCGAGGAGAATCTCGAGTCTTTCACAGACTCACTGGACTGTGTGTTCAATTAGGAGGGGAAAGAACAAATTTAAAGAACGAACATGAAATGACGGAAATGTCTGGTTGGAGATGGCATCTCAAAGGCAATGTGTAATTGGGAACCCAACTCAGTCATGTGTTTTCACTGTGTGGGAGCAGACGCACTGCCGGAGTGGACCCAGGCTGCCACTCCCTGACCTGCACTCAGCTGTTGGGGCCGGGACTCTGACTCACACTGACCAGGAACTGCTAGTGTCTCCTTGTCAGCCCGGACCAGGGAACACCCACAGCTGCAAAAAAGTCCCTGTTCTAGGATAAAATCCTCCATGACTCACAAGAGAAGAGGCACCTGGCTGTCTCTTTGGAAAGCCTGTCCGGTTGAGCAATAGTCATTTGTTCAAGGTAGGGTACTCCTTCCTTCGGTAGGTCCCCTCTTGGTCATATCTTCCAAAATTCTGGTTTTGTCCTTTTGCAGAAGCCCTTTCCTGGACATCTTCATTTCAGAGCCCTCTCCTTCCTCTCTCATCCCAGAGAGATCCAGGCAGCAGGCTACTCAGGCAGCCAATGCAGACATCTTTGCAGGTCAGCAAAGGGTTATTACCCACAGTCTCCAAGGCAGGCAGCAATCAGACAGAGGGACAGGGCACAGGGGCTGTGTTCCACCTCCCACTGGCTCCTGGCTGCCTCCTGCCAGCTCCTACTCCTTTGACCTCCAGCCTTGGGAAGGGGTCTGTAGTTCTCCGGCTTCTACTAGGGAAAGTTTTATTCATATGCTGGCCCTTTCAGCTATACTCAGGCACAAAGGAGAAGTGTTGCATATTAGCAACGGAATGTTTGAGGGCTAGCAACCTGTCTGAAAAGTGTAACTCCCATGGAGGCTTAGCGCAGACTTTCACAGTGACAATTCATTTCCTGTTATGGGTGGAAAGGAAAGTGCCTTGCCTTCAGTCGAGTCTTTGTGCTTCTATTTCCTCCTCTTCTTTCCTGTAAGATGGATCTGACTTGTCATGCCGGGGCAAGGATCAGAGGGTAAAAGACGGAGAGAAGACTTTTGCACAGTGGCCCTCAAGGATCAATTAGGATGCCCTGACATAGAACAGCTACTCCTCTCCTGGGATCTGAGTACTTGCTACTTTGGATCTTCCAGGGTCAGGCTGCCCAGGGAAAAGGAACGCAGAATCTTGACTCCTGGACTTGGAGGTTCTGTCTCGAGTGGGTTGATCCAGGTAGGCAGGGGAGTTTTGTGGCAGATGTCACCACAATGAGCTCCTCATCAAAGATGACTCCCCCAGGGCCCAAATTTGCCAAGGCTGGGGCAGATCTCCACCATCTGCAGGCTCCTGTATGCTTTCTTCTCTTTTGAGGGGCTGGCCGCCTCTGCTTTGGGGCAGTAGGGAGAGCAGTCTGCCACGTCTTTGTCCTGGAGTTCATGAATGGGAGAAAAGGATCTCACATAATGGGCCACTTGCATGGTCAGGATTATTCCTAACAGAAGCTGTGTGTGTGGTGAGCTGAGAAGTGTGGGAAATAAGGCCAGTGGGAAAAGGGAGAGGAAGAGGTGGGGGAGACCACTTCAGAATGACTGGGAAGCTCAAGGAGAGCTGTCTTCCAGGGCCACACAAGATGCAGGAGAGATGGGGGTCCATGGGCCAGGCCATGTTGGGAGGCTGCTGCTGTCACTGTCCTGATCTCTACCTCAGTGTTCTCTCTACTCAGAAATTGACAGCTGTTTCCCAAGCCAGGAGCGGTGGGGACTCAAGGCTCTAGAGCTGACTGTCAAGGGACAGCTAGAAAAGTCCTGAGCAGGAATGAGTTCTGACTTCTTCCCCGGACAAAGGAGGAAACTTGCCCAAGTTGAGGGAGTGAGCTGGCCATGGTCTTCACTAGATCCCAGGCTCTAAGCAGCAAGCTCAATAACCACTTACTGTTTGCCACGCACTGCTCTGGGTAGCAGAAACAACAGAAGAAAAGAAACGGAGGGAATGAGTAAGGACACAACAGAGTGAAAATTTCCCAGAGGTGAAGCCTTCAGGTTTAAGAGGACCCCCAAGAGCTAAGAGAAGTGAAAAGAGAGAAGAAAACAAAATAAACCTCAAGCTTCAGGACATAGAGATGAAATTTCAGAATTTTAAAGAGAAAATGAAAGGAAACCAAAAGTTCCCATGATCTTTTTTGCAAGAACTGAAATAAGAAGTCAGTGGGCCCAACTGAGATGGCACACACTTGTAATCCCACCGGCTTGAGGGGCTGAGGCAGGAGGATCACAAGTTCAAGCCACTTACCAAAATTATCTCAAAATGGAATTTAAAAAGTGCTAGGGAGCTGGGCGTGGTGGCACATGTCTATAATCCCAACACACAGGAAGCTGAGGCAGGAGGATTGTTGTGAGTTCAAGGCCAGCCTGGGCTACAATGGGACTGAGACCCTGTCTCAAAAAGATCAAAAAAAAATTTTTAAAAAATTTTAAAAAGTGCTAGGGAATGTAGCTCAGTGGTAGAACACTTATATAATATGTGTAAGGTCCAAAGTCTAATCCCCAGTACCATAAAAAGAGAAGAAAAAGAAGGAGAGAGGTGGAGGAGGAAGAAGAAAAGAAGAAGAATAACAAAAGAAGAAGGAGGTGGAGGAGAAGAAGAGGAAAAAAACAAGGTGGAGTGACATCATCAAGAGAGATGGCTGGGAGTGTAACTAAGCAGTAGAACTTGCCTGGGATGCAAGAGTTTCCTACACAAAAAACAAAGGACGGGGTTGGTGCAGAAATGAGGAGTTATTGTACCATGGTGGTCAGAAGGTTCTGCTGCAGCAGCCAGGACTATAATGACGGGATTCATCTCCTTCACAGCCCAATCACACTGTGTTTATGTATTTGAATAATATTTCCATACCTACATGGGGTTAAATGCTTTTTAACATATTTCCACATTGATCTGTAGTTCAAAATGGGATGTGAACTACAGTTATATGAGGGAATATAAATCTTATAAATCTTAACAATTTTAAAATAGATTAAAATAATAGACAATTATACTGTAAAATAATATATAGTATAACATATTATATATTATATAGTAGTACATGGTTTAATATATATTATTGCATGTATAATTTAAATATATACAATTATACATAGTAGAGATAATGTG
>NW_004955412.1:26322234-26377093 GCF_000276665.1 Chinchilla lanigera | reverse complement strand
ATTAATATGTACTAAAATAGAATATTAAATATAATTTGATAAAAAAATCATCAAATTTGTGCAAACGCAAGGAGAGAATGGGCAGTAATTCCTTCAACTTCCCTAGCAAGGTATGGATAGATAGATGAGAAAGGAACTTTGGTGCATTATTTAGTACAATAATATTGGCCACCAAATAACTAAAATTAGAAGTTTTTCATTGTAGTTAAAGAGGTAGAGGAAAGAAGGGAGACCTCTTATTTTATCTGTTACATTATTTGCCTTTTACTCACACATACTTTAATTCTAATTTTACAAAAATTAGATTACCCATATGAATAAAGAAATGATGCAACAATTGGAAATAATGAGACTAGATCTGCTTATTTTGACCTGGAAAGCAGCACAGCATATAATCTAGGTTTAAAAAGCAAACCTTACACAAAGAAATGATAAATATTTAAGGAGAAGCAAGTGCTAATTACCCTAATTTAATCATTACACATTGTATACATGCATAGATTTCTCACATTCTACCTCATAACTATGTGCAATTATTATGTCAGTTTTTTCAAAATGCAAGTTTTTAGGACAGTACTTAATTCCCCCCTCCCCTTCCCCTTTCCCCTTCTTTCTTTAGTTTTGTAACCCAGGGACTTGTGCATGTTAGGCCAGTGCTATACACTGGACCACACCACTCTCAAAACATAACCTTTCACTGTGTAATAACCCCCCGGAATGAAGGCATAGACCCTCCTTTGAAGACCTCCCTGACCACAGCCCCTTCCGTATTCTCTGCTCCGGGCCATGTGTTCTGCTCAGGGAAGTTCCTCTCTATCCAAATCTTTGTAAGACGTGTACCTCTTTTTGCAATAGGTAAGGGTGATCTTGTACATACTGTATTTCAAGCAGCAGCTGTGAGTCCTTGACTATGTCAGCCTGAGGACTAACCTGGAAGAATCTGCCCAAGAGACGGACAGCTTTCTACACAAATATTGCTGGAGGGGAACTGAGTAGGGAGTGAGGATCTGAGGCTCCTGCTCTCAGGACAAAAAGTTCCTCAGAGAGCTCCTGATTCACCACCCTCATTCACAGATAAGAAACATGCATGGAGCTTGGCTGGTGGGTGGTGAAAAAATATCACCCCATTGAAGAAGTGCCTAGAAAAGAGAAGTGAGCTTGTGAGAAGCCAGTCAGGCAGAGACCCAGAAGAAGTGGAAGGCTAGGCCAGAAGCCTGGTTTGAAGTCTGCAGAGACTCCAGTGCAGAGGGGTACATTCAGGAGCTGCTTGGGATACAAATGGCTGGACTTTGAGGCAAAGCCTGGAGAAATCAGACCACATCACTCTTCCTGAGTGTCCCTATTATATCTAGCGTATAATACGAGGAAGAGAAAGCATCTTGGGGCTGCTGGGGAGGGTCTGGGGCAGGAGCCGTCCTTTCTGAGCATTTCCCATGCTCTATATGTTGCATGAAGCCCTAGGAGGAAACTATGATTTTTCCAATTAGATAAAGACAACGATGGGAAAAGGCTCCAGTTCTGCAGTTTGCCCAAGTCCCACAGCCAATAAATAGTAGAATCATGATCTGAGCTTAGTTGGTCCAGATGCAAAGCCTAAGCTTACACAGACATCAGAGGCCTATAATAAACGTGCCAACTCATTCATAAGGAGAGAAGTGTCTTTCCTACATGGTGAATCGATGAATGCTCTACATTTTCTGAGCTCTGAGTACAAAAAATCACCCTCTTTACACAACCGGTGGGCATCCAGGTGCCTTGACTGGCTGTCAGGGACTGGGACCCACCTTTGCCCAACAGGACCAGGGAGGTCATCAGCAGCTGGGGTCCCACTGCTGAGTTCTGAGCACTGATGGTGCTTTCTGAGGATGGAGACTGGCCATGCCAGGACTCAGCAAGATGGGCCAGGGTCCCACCTGAGCACAGGGAGGAGGAGAGAAGCTGGAGACCGTGGTTTCCATGTCCTCAGTCCCACCTCTGCCCTCAAAGGCACATGAATTTCCCTTGCTGTCCCTCAGATCTGAGGTGTCTCCCTGGGAACTTCTGCCCCCACTGAACCTCTGGCTGGGGGGAGGCAGCAAGCAGGCCCAGGAGAGAGCAAGCGTGTGTGTCAGTTAAGGTTTGTCATTACACGTGGAGATCATTAACGAGACTTATTTTTAAATTGTAATTGCAAAATGTAAATGCTCCCCAAACTAATGTGTAATTGCTACCCCTTCCACCCCAGCCCTTCCCCTCTGGTGCCAACTTTGCAAGGAGAGAATTAGAAAATAAAAAGGGGGTGGATTATGTAAGCAAAACGATTTTAAAAAAAGAGAGCAAGAGAGCTAAGAATTTAAGTGAGACAGCTGGCGGCTTCTCTGATTGCCACACTTCCAGCATTAACTGCAAAAATTGTCCTTGCCAATTGCACCCATCCAAGCAATAGTTCAACTGTGTGTAGTCCCCAGGAAGGACCACAGTGTCACTCATTTGGAAAGGCAGTTCAGTGGTGTGTGTGTGTGTGTGCGTGTGTGTGTGTGTGTGTACATGTGTGCTGGTGGAATGAAGAGACAGAGGTCAAGGTGATGTGTGAATTAGCTTTTATCTCATCCGTAGAAGCCTTCCATTCTCCAGAAAAACACAGTCCATGCCAGGAGTCAGCAGCCGGTCGACCCATTTTCCCACATTCTATTATGTAGGTTGTGGTGGTGGGTATATCCTTTCTCCCAGGCACAAGTGGGCCGTTTGCACGAGAAACCATGGCCTCAGTCTGGAGAAAGTGGAGCTCTACCAACTGGGTAGCTCCAAGGAAGACCTGTTGCATTTCAGTCCCAGAGCAAACCATGGGACTCGGGCAACATACACTTGTACTGGTTCACTAGGCATCTAACCCTTGTCTGTCTCTCCTTTTTTTGGGCCAGGAATCAGACTCAGGATCTTGCACTTGCCAGGCAGGCACTTGTGCCCCTGAGCAAGATCACCAGCCCCTGTCCTTTGTATTTTACTCGCCTGCTGTCTTCCTCAAGTCCTCACTGTGCACAATGAGCTCTGTGCCATATCACTGTCCACACAGGACCAAATGTTAGAAAGTGTCACCTGTTCCCCAAGTGGGGCTGTCCAGATAGGGGAACTGGAGTCTTGACTCTCTGAAGATAGCCTTCTCTCAAGCAGCCACAGTGTGCCCGAGCATGTTGGCCATCCCTTAACACACCTACGGCACAGAGCTCCCCAGACAGGAAGCAGGGCAGTCCCTGCTGCCAATTCTCCCACACTAGGGCATGGGGTCCACTACGAACATCGGTGGCTTCCCTAGCCACCTGCTTGCTGAGCTGGCCAGGACCGTACCATTCACCTTTAGGGCTAGCTCTTTCTTCCTGTCCCATTCTGCAGAGACACCAGTTTGTGTGTGGAACATGGCCATGATTACTGTCCCCAAAAGGGAAGCTCACAAACTGTAAGGTCATGGTGGCCCTAGGACATCAGGGAAACTTACAAAATCCTGAGCAGGGGCCTTTGGAGTCGGGGCCTGATGTTACTGTAACAGCTGCAGCCCTTACATGTGGCATACTAGGAAGCAAAAAAGGGTTGTTCTGGATAATTGGCCCTCTAAATCCTGCCTCTTGCTGATACTTAAGTTTGTGAGATCATGAAGTTACTTTAGAAGATTTAAAAAACAAAAACCTTACATTCCTGTTTGATAAGAGGATTAAATGAGATTCTCTATTCAAATACTTAATGTATTCTAAAGAACTATTTCTCCAAGTTCATCAGATACACCTCGGATGCACTTTCCCTGGAGTTCATCATGAACCCTTGGGGTGCAGATTCATTGGTCTTCACCCCAACTGACAGAATCAGTGCTGCATTCATTACCAGCACCCCTAGGTAATTCCCAGGTGATACCCCTTGTGCCAGAGGGTTATATAAATGTGGTGTCCACCTCTCCCAGCAACTCGTTGCCCAAGGAACACATAGAAGAACAGAAACACAGGGACAAGGCCTGGCCTTAGCCCTGAAGGAGCTAAGCAGGTGACATGAAAAAAGCAGAGTTTTGTTGTCTAAAGTTGCCTTGCAAAGATCAGCTGGCCCTAGAAGCTTTCAAAAGGGAGGAAAACTTGCCTGGAAGATTGAGCTGTGTGTTCAAGGACAGAAACGCATTTCTTACTGTTGGGTGATCCCGGCCTCTGGGGTGGTCTTCAGGAGCCTCACTCCCCTCTTCTTACTTCCAGCTGGGTTAGAATTGCTTCCTGGCAGCTCCAGCCCGAGCACCTGTGGGAGGGCAGAGGGGCACTCAGCAAGGGCACTGCAGCACAAGGGCCTCCTGGTTCTGTTCACCCCTCCGCTCCCCAGTAGGTGCTGTTCTGGAGGGGGCAGATTCTATTTCATCTCCAACACATTCCTACCATATCTGCCACTTGACTCTCTCCCAGCATGGTTACAGAGCACCCTCTCTCCCCACCATCCATTTTTGGGCCCAAACCTTTCCACCACTGGCAGCACCCTCTTGTTCCCTGACTGGTTCCCTGACTCCAGGTGCGCCTGCAGCTCTGTTCCCCAGTGTGGCAGGTCTCTGCCAGTGAGTTCTGGGTGCTGGGAAGACCAGCTGTTTGGGGATTTCAGCAGAACTCTCAGGGAGGGGTAGCAGCTCTGGCTCTTTTGGGGTTGCAGATGAGTGTGGGATCCCCAGCAGGCCTGGGCTGGGGGGTCTGGAGAGACATGGCTTGGGTGGGAGGGTGGTGCAAAGGGTAACCAAAAGCCATGGGGAAGAGAGGAATGGGCCAAAAGTAGTGAAGGACAACCTGGGGTCCGCAGGTGGCTTTGGCTGAACAACTTACTTATTCACCTTCAGGATTAATTTTGTTTCTCAATATCTGACATGAACCATGGTGCCTGCACATGGAGGCTGGGTGGTCAGTGCTGTCATAAGTTCCGGCCGGATACGCTCTGCAGCAGGCCCATCAGTTTCTCTTAGGGGATGAGTTGTTAATCTGGCTCCAGGAGGCTGTGCCTGGAGCCAGGGTAGCAGAGTCTTGGGGAGGGGGCTGCACTTCCTGCTTTCCAGGCAGCACTGGACAGCGCCTCCAGCCAGGGGCCCCAGCCCTGCACCAGAGGTAACCGCATCTTTAATATTAACAGTTCCTCCCTAGTTAACACCATCTTAGTCTCCCTGTAAAAACACATTTGCACCTCGGTAAAGAATGTAATTAACTAGTGACATGACAACAAGAGGAGACGCAGTAGCCCAGGCTGGGAGCTGCAGTGGGGAAAAGGAAATGTAGACACAACAAGGCTTCCCTGCCTCCCACATGTGCCCGCGTGTGTGCGGGCTCCTGCACACGCACCTAGGTGCACACTGCTGGGGAGATGAGGGCGGCAGAGAGATAGCATCTGGAACGCTGAAAGAGGCTGAAGTCCCAGAAGCAGGAAAGAGGAGGCCCTGAGCACCAGGAGTTCCTGGTCTGGCTGAGAGAAGCTCCTAGGCTAAGCAGGGCAGCTCCTGCATTTCCTTGAACAACTCAGCCTGTTCCCTGTTCCTCAGCCCAGACTCGTTCCAAGAGGGGACGGATATAGAGATTCAGTTGCAGGTCCCCTGGGGCAGCCACGCCAAGGAGCCGAGAGAGGGTGGTTTCACAAGAGCCAAATCACTCCTCTTTCTCCCTGCACCCTGCTCCTCCTCCAGGTGAACCTGTCTGTAAACTCTGCAACAACTCCCAGGACACTGGCCACTCAAGCAAACCTGAGATATAGTCCAGTTCCTCCCTCCTCTAAGCCCCACCTAATTTCCTTTCCCTGTCACTCTCTCATCTCATCCCTTTCTATCAGGGTGAAGGTTATCCTTCCTTCTTTCCACTTCCAGTGTCACAACCTAGAGAGGTCCCTGGCCTTGCCAGTCACAGCTCCTCCTCATCCTCACCAACAGCCCCCAGCACACAGGGGCACCACAGCTTTTGAACGGAGCTTCCCAGACAGGCAACTCCTTCTCTAAGGAGCTTTCGATGATACAAACAGCCCTCTGCGGCACGTGTGCCATAGGTTTGCCACCAGTGAGCTAGGGCCTGGTTGGGTGGAGACACAGAATTGGAGCCCTGAGAAAGTGGAGAAGGAGTTGCCTGTCTGGGAAGACATGCCCTAGCCATTCTTTACCGTTCATCTTAAACAATCTGCAGCTGCCTCTGCAGTCAGAGGTAATTTTTCCTCTTGTGTGTTTCCAGGTAACATGGTGTTTGTCCTCCTGTGAAAGCTCTTGTCACATTCTAGCTCACGCTGCAGTCATCTCACATACTTGTTCTGTCTTCCCAGTAAGTTTCTCGTGGACAGAAACCTGTATCTGTATAATCGTTCAGTTTGCAAAGTACATTTATGTCTATTATCCCTGTCAGTTCTTAAACTTCAGGAGTAGATATTTTAATATAATACTTTTTATATTTTCATAAAACCAAACATGCTTATTGCAGAAAATAGATAACTAAGAGACTAAAAGCTAGATGTAATTCTATAATACAAAGATGACTACAGCCAATACTTCAAGTAAACTGATTCTTTCTTGAAAATACATACTGTTCAGTAGCCAGGCTTTTATACTTACCAACATATCAAAGCTTTTCATGTAAGGGAAATATATACCCTAATTTTAATAGTTACGTAGCATTGTATTTATGGATGTACTATAAATGTTCAGCCAGATTTTTATCATGTATCATTTAGATTATTTCCAGTGTTTGCAGTTAGAAAAGAAAAATGCCCTTTTCTTGCAGCTGACTTTTGCACTAGACTTGATCATTTTTCTAGGGCAAGTTTTTAGACATTAACTCACCAAATCCAAAAGTATGTTTGTTTTAGAGTTTTTACACCTTACATGCAGGACTGTCCTTTACATCCAGCTAGAAGCATATGAGGAATGTCTTTTTCCTTGCCAGATAGTCATTCCCATTTTATATACATGGATAATTGGGTTTAGGAAAGTAAAGCACAGGTCTTGACCAGGAACATGGCCAGCAAGTGATATTGTCTTCTGACTCTGGATACGTTGCTCCCCGCCTCTGTCTTTGTTCTTGTGTTTCTTACAGATCCAAAGAGAGTGTCTGCAGTCTTAAGTACCGAATCAACATTGGGGAAGGCAGAGGTGGATGTGATCTGAGTGGTGAGGTGGGCCATTCCTTGGAACTTTGCTAATGTCACTTCTAGATGTCTGAGGCCAACATGGCAGACTGGAGAGCTGTTTTGGGTGGGTTTGTACTATTCTTTCCTTTCCTCTTCTGGGCAGATGCACATTGCTTCAATTAAGCCACAGTATATTAAGAATCTACCATGTGCCCAGGCCTGACCAGCCAAAGATGAGACACACACACACACACACACACACACACACACTCACACACACACACACACACCTTCACACCCTCTCCTTGTCTCCAAGGGGCTCAGAGTCGAGTGGGAAAGATGGATGGAAAGGAAATCATTGTCACCTCAGTGTGTGTATGATGCTGTTCCTGGCTGTCAACTTCACCATCCCCTCCTTTGCCAAAGCCTGTAGTGAAGGGGCGGGGGACAGAGTCACTGTCAGTGCTGGAGAAGGGAGGAAGCCCTGCCTGCTTTGTATCGCCTTCTGTCTCTCATCACACCCTTTTCGGCCCTGCGGGGTCAGAGCTGCCCCACCCAAGTCCTGCTGCAGCCACGTGCTCCTCTTCTTCTCTGTCCACACTTCTGCCAACCCCCAGCCCTGAGACAGCACGGAGGAGCTGGGACTCCTGGAGAGGAGTCACACCAGTGTCAGGGAAGAGAAGCCAACCGGCTTCCCACCCAGGGATTAATAAAATGCACATCAGCAAGAAGAAGGATGATCAGAGATGATTCCAGCATGCCCCATGCAGGGCACCGCTTCAGGGCTACAATCTACCTGGGTTTCGCCTTTCCCAGAACTGACAACCCGCTAGTTCTACTTGTTTCCCTACTGCCTGGAGAAAGCTTCGAGGCAGAAATATTGTCTGTAATCTCCTTTCTGTCGCTGCCAGCAATTCTTCTGAGCAGAAGGAGGGCAACGCACATGTCAGAAAGCATGGAGGAGAATGAAAGACAGTCTGGGGTTGGCAGCGAGAAGGAAAGTGCTGATGGGTGGTGGCAGTTTTTCCTAACTCAGCCCTCCTCTGGGATCCACCCTGCCTGGTCCTGGAGGAGGGCACCTGGTACACCTTTTTATACCACTGGCAGAGACCTCAGCAATCCCATTCATCACTATGCAAGGTCTTTTCCTCTGATGCCTAACAGGAAGCCTGCAGAAATATTTCCCGATCTTGGGTTAAGCACAAGTCCCACCAACAACAGGCTAATAGGTAGGGCCGGGCACAGGGCAGAGAAAAGATACCCACTAATTGGGCGCTGTGTGACTTGATGTGACACTCCAGATGTTTTGGGAACAAGGAAGAAAGCGGAATCTTCAGAATGAAAATAAAGTTCCTTCGGTCCCCACTTCTTCCCCACTAAATGGAGTGTCTCTACTCCACCTCTTTGGTTCCCATTAGACCCCTTCTTGCCTGGCCAAGTACATTTTTTCTGGGCACCTTCTCATGGGGATGGGCAGGCTTCTGCAGGGAATGCCTTTGCCTCTTCTGCCAACTCATCCTAGGACCTTCTGCAGATGAGTAGGACAGACTCTAGAATTTCTGGCCAGAGGCCCAAATCAAAGAACTTTTCCTTCTACTTTGGGGAAGTGTTCCACCCTGGGTTTATCCCAGGGGCAAAAAGCACAAAGGATCTTGCCCTGGTTGGCCCAAGAGCCTTGCAAGGGTCTATCCTCACTCTGGAGCCCACCCAAGGATTCTTTCTTCTGCAAGTGCAGCGATGGCAGTGTGGTTTGCCTCTAAGCACTCTCCAGCATTTCCCGAGCAGGTATTTCTGAGAGTCTGTAGCCTCCTCCCACCCCTGCTGGGGTGAGCAAGCTAAGGAGGCCAGCCAGTGGCTGCTCTGCCTGCTACAAGTGTGTTCTGTGACCTTAGAACCTCAGCAGTCTGAATTCTGTTCCGTCATCACCCTTATCATTGACCTTCATCACTGTCATCTGTAAACAAGAAGCTGGGCCCAACAGGGTGACATTCTCCCATCCTGTTTCCTAAGGACACTTCATTAGCTACTGAACTCAACTGTTCTCCCAGAGAAGGGCTCCCAGGAAGCTAACATAGCACACAGACTTGTTGTCACTGTTTCTTCCCTGTGCAGAAGTCTATAATGGCTTGCCAGGGCCTGTAAAAACAAATTTCTTAGCCTCTGTTCTTGTCCTTCACAACCAGCCTGGACCATCTTCTCTTACCGAAACCCCTGATGCTTTTGAATCTGAATCTTTTCTCCTGCAGACTCAGGCTGCCCCTGTCCCAACACCAAGCACACACTAAGTCTGAGTCTCTGTCACTCTTCTGGAGGACCTGATGCTCACCTCTCCTCTTGCATCCATGCCCTTCCTACCCAGTCCCCAGAGGCCAGCTGCAGCCCTGCCTCACGGCAGATGAAAGATCTGCCTCTGTCTCTCTGCTGTATGACTGGGCCTTAATCTTACTTCCTTTTCTGAACTTCTGCTCTTTGTGTTAAACTAAGTCTCCTCAATGGCATCATAAACTTCTGGGACAACCTGTGCCTGCATTTCTCTTATTCCCTCCATATATACCTGGATTAGTACTGTGCCCATGAAGATCATTGAAAGTATCCTTGTCACATGGAGACAAGTCACTACTAGAAGATACTAACTCAGATCAGTGCTGAGTCAGTTCAGCCAAAAATTTGCCTCTTTAGTTACTATATTCATTGCCAGGGGCTGGGGATATAGCTCAGTGGCATAAGCACCTGCCTGGCAAGCACAAGGTTGTGAGTTCAATCCCCGGTACCGCAAAAAACAAAACCAAAAAAAACCCAAATCCTTTCCCACTATATTCATTGCCAAATGCATTGCAGTTCTCTATATTTCAATGTATCCCTGAGTCAAGAGCATTTGCCTGAACTGTGGGTTATTTCATATGCTTTCTGTACTAATCTTAAGTGAATGTTGGAGAGATTATACAATGGAATGAGATCAGTCAAACTGGGATTCAAATGCTAGGCCTATCTCTGCCTCACCATGTGATCTGTGTACATCTTACAGTGATTGTTTTCCTATTTCTGAAAAATGGGAATAGTAATACTTGGCACACAGGGTGTTTCTTAGGATTTTATATTATATCACATACAAATGTGCTTAGTGGATAGTAAAGGGCTCTGCAGTGACTTGAACTAAGCCTTTAATAAATGTTGACTACTGTCACTGGTGATAATGGTAGTAGTAACAGTACATTTAGATCTTATTTAGGAAAACGCTAATCCTTCAAGATTCAGCTCTCCAAAGTTTTCTTTCTCAAGGCCATTCTTCCTCACACAGGTATGGTCATTCTCTCTTTTCTGTTCACCCAATAACTGTGACCATCATCTAAGATAAACTCCAAATTTCTTAGTCATGAACTTCAAGCCACATCGGGTAATTATTACCATTTGTTCTTGTATGTGTCCTTCTATGAAACTCTGAGCTTCCCAAGCCAAGGACTAAGTATCTTCCATTTTGCTTCCATCAGTAGACTACTCAGTGGGTGTTTATGAAAAGAGGGACTGGATAGATCAGGAGGGATGCC
This sequence comes from Chinchilla lanigera, assembly GCF_000276665.1. Classification (NCBI taxonomy): domain Eukaryota; kingdom Metazoa; phylum Chordata; class Mammalia; order Rodentia; family Chinchillidae; genus Chinchilla; species Chinchilla lanigera. The sequence goes on along the minus strand of NW_004955412.1, from coordinate 26,366,468 downwards.
AAAAGCATCAAGAGACCTGGCTAGAGTTTGACCAGATGCAGATTTTCTTTGTCTGGAGAAACAGGCTTGGGGGGACACTGGGAATTTATCAGGGAGAGTGATTATGTCTTGTAACTCAGCCAGGACCAGCCCTAACTTCAAAGAAGTCCTTTACCTTACTCAGGAGGATTTTCTTCCTTGGGGAAACTTTCAGTCTCATCAGAAGACTCTGACATTGAAAACCTGTAAATCCCTGTCTGTAACCAGCCCTCCTTATCCTAGTCTCTCTCACTCTTCCCTGACATTTCTTTCCCCAGCAGGCAGGACGTCCCACCCTCCACCCCATTCCCTCTCTTAACTAGGCTGGATGACCTTGGGTTTTGAGGCAGCCTGCTCCAGAAGTGCATCTTGGTACCAGCTAACCATTTCTTTTCCTGCCCTACCCCAGCTGAGTGAGCTACATCACCCTCTTCTCCATGTCCACTTCCACTGTAGCTCAGCAGTGGCCTCTGATACCTAGCCCATCCTCTGCATGGCAGCCACCAGGACAGTTCCAGCAGCTTAACGCACACTATGCAGTTTTCTTAGCACTTAGCTCACCAAACTGTGGTTGTCAGTGTACAGTCTGTCTACCCTACCGATTGTATAACCCTAAACAGAATCTCAAACCTAGATATCTCTATATGTATTTTGTATACACCAAGAGATCAATAAAGATTTGTTGGATGAAGAGGTAAATAAAAGCATATGTTCAGCAGAGGACAGACAAAGTAAATAGCACCCTTGTGCTGATTTCCTTAACAAGGAATAATTCTATTGAATTTAATATTCAATCCTTGAAATAACTCTCTGAAGTAGGTATTATCACTCTCACTTTTATATAGGGGAAACAGGTTAGAAAAGCTAAATGACTTGCCTGCAGTCACAAAGCTAGTCAAGAGTCCCAGGGTTTTATTATGGCCTCCTGGCAGCAGGTCCGTGGCACCTGCTTACCTGCCCACCTGTCCACCTAGCCAGGCAGAAGGTGTCAAGAGGCCGAGCTGTTCTGCCTCACTAGGGAAATAAACAGGAAGAATTTTTCTTCTCATCGTTTGGTGAGTCGGTGACATTTCGTTTGACAAAGAGTCTAGGAAAAGCCTCTCCTGGGACTAGTTTTGGGACCAAGCTCTGATAATATGGCTTTATTGAAAAGGGATGCTAGGAATTGAGCTCTGGATGGCCTTTTACGTGGAATAACTTATGCAGGAAATGAGAAACATACGTTTTTTTAAAGAAACATACATTAATCTACATATAGTCACAAAGATAGCAGTGAGGACAACACACACACACACACACACACACACATGCACACATGAACATGCACACACATACACACAGAGAAAATCCTAGATCCACAAGGGCACAGGTTCTCGTGCATGTCCACGGTCCTGTCTGCACACACAGTGACAAGCCAAAGGATTCCAAGTCAAAGGGATACACAGCCTGCAGATACGCCCACTTACAGCACAGTCTGACGACCCTCCCTCTCCCTTCCATGCCTTCCAGGGAAATTTGCAATTTTCCCCACACATGTAAATTTCAGTCATTAAGGAACACAGAGGAAGCGTGACATTGAAGAAATTAATCTCTCTATGCCCCCTGTGTTTCTCAGGGTCCTGCTTCCTCCCTGTGATCCACTTCACGCGGAGATGGTGCCAACCCAATGACCTGCTGCCCAAGGCACAGCTCCCACTCAGGAAGATTTGTACCCTGTGCCTCGAGGAGGCACAGACACAACCAGCTCTGAGCAAAGCAGGGGAAGGATAACAAGGAAGGGATATGAAATGTCCGTGAAATTCTCATTCGGATGCCACTCAGAAATGGATCTCAGAAATGGGAGGGATGGTAAGAGGATTTCATTCAAAACACTTCCTTCCCCAGGCTGTTTGTAAAGGGCTGGGGTTTGCCAGGATGTTTGAAAGTCAGGAATTCCTTCCTAGTGATGCTGATGATTTTGACCTAGACTCAAAGCAGCATCTAGGATCCATGTTCCTATGGAATTGGCCCTTGAAAATTCAGAGGCCAGAAAAATTCAGAATCTGCACTGGGGCTGGAGGCAGCTGGCTTCTATCCGCAATTCTAGGTGCTCTGGGCCTCAGGTTTTGCATCTGTGAAATACAGAAGTTGGGACTGGATGGTCACTTCCACTGTGGTCTGTAGCAAGGACGACCTTGCTCTGCCTTGGTTAATAAGACTTTACACACCTCTGAATTTGTAAGATGCCTGTATATTCCAAAACATGTCCAGCCACAAATTAGCTCTTTGTTTAAGCTTCACAATAACTGTGAGGTTAGTGGTGCACCCATTTCACAAACAGAGTAATCAAAACTGAGTAATCAAAACTTAAATGTCTTGGTTAAGGTCACAAAAAAATCACTGCTGATTCGAGGGATATGTAATCACTCCCTATTTAAAAGCAAACTGCCAGTAAAATGCACCTTGAAAATCCTGGAGTTTGTGTTGAAAAAATATTTATTTTTTTCTATTGTCAAGGTCAGATATGTTAAACAATAGCTTTAATTTAAAACCTGCCGGCTTTTTTCTTGGTTCAGGGTGGAGGCCCAGGGAAGATGGCCCTCTCATTTAAGAAAAAAAAAAATTAATGCTCTTTTGGCTATTAAAAAGTGAGGCCTAGTCTGATATTAGAAAGATGAAAGAAAGGGAACTAAATTGTTCCTCATTCATTCAACATGTGTTTATTGAGTGCCTGCTGTGTGCCAGAAACTGTTCAAACTTCTGAATAGGACTGATAAACCCACCAGCGTGCATAAGGTTTGCATTCTGGTTGGTAACAAGACCATGAACAACTTATATAAATAAAATTCATAGAGTGCCAGAGAATGTTAAGGGCAAAGGACAAAAGGTAAGGAAAGGGGGTGAGGCACTAGGAGTTTAAAGTCTCTCTGCTGGCTTTCCGGGGAAAACAAGCTACAGTCTCAAAGATGGAAGGGTGTAAAACTCAGGGCAGATAGGAGACGGAAAGGTTTGGGTTGGAAAGCAGGCTGCAGGGAAAGGTGGAGGGCCAGACAGTGCAGGAGAAAGCGGTAGGAAATCCTTGTACGGGGATAGGAGGGTAAGAGGTTCTCTCACACGCAGAGCTTAACTTGTTCTTGTTCCATGCCCCGTCTCCCCTGTCATCTCCCCAGGCTTGGCCTAGAGAGAGGTGAGGAGGCACTTGCTTCAGGCACCAAGTTTAAGAGGAACCCGAAACCTCAAGAACAGAGACAAAAACAGCAGTGGGGAGACAGTGCCTCGCCAAGCCACGCTGGGGCCTGAGACTAAAGATCACTGCCCTGTCTCCATGGATACACACCCAGAAATACCCCACACACCCTACAGATGTGTACAATTGTTATGAGTCAAGCAAAAATTTAGTTTCTAAATATTTTGCTTATTTTATATTTTTGCTATTAATTTTGATTTTAAAGACTATTGCAGCCAGACCTGCATGTGTAAGCAACGTATTGTCTCACTACTGTAAGAACCTGAAAGAGTGAATAAAAACTAGGAGGTACGAGAGACATTGTGAAATGAAAGGAAAATGCTCAAAAGTGAAGGGCAACTGGGGTGTGGGAAAAGAGCAGGGAAAGAAGGGGAAATTATGTATGTATGTATATACAGGATAGCTAACATAGTTGTACTACTGTCTTCTCTTGCTTTACTGAAAGGAACAGTTAATGATTACTTGATTGATCAGTCTTGCATGTCTCTATTTGTTTTCGTGAGAAACCACTTGGAAGATAGCGATATGTAATACAACAACCATTGTTAATTTCCTACCACTTTGTCTGTAACTCTGTATTGTTTGTATTGTTCTTACACTCTTTTGTAAATGGATGTCTGTTTGTTAATGTTTTCCTTCTTTTATTTTTAAAATAAATTAAAAAATAAAAATAGAGACTATTGCATTAAAATATTATTTCACTTGATTACTGAGTTTCTGGGGATTCTCCCGAGCACTTAAGTTTTGTGCCCGAGGTAAGTGAGTCCTGGCAGGCCTTGCTGTATGTCTCCAGTGAGCACTGTACATGTGCAGAGGCTGTACGGTGGGCAGAGGAGACGAGGCCACGTTCCACGAAAGGGAAATCCATGCAAGGAGCAAGAAGGAAGCCCTGCAAGCAAGATGGAGAAAGGTGGACAGGATGTCTTCCCAGGACATGACCACAGGGAGCTGAGCACCCGTCCTCTCCTGGAGTCTGGGGAAGCCGTGGGCTTTCTGCAGTGCGGGAGGAAATTCCAAGTTGATTTTTTTTTCTTTTTTCCCGGTACCGGGGATCGAACTCACGACCTCACGCTTGCCAGGCAGGCGCTGTGCCGCTGAGCTAAATCCCCAGCCCCCCAAGTTGATCTTTTGGGGTGTTCAATGGGAAGTGACTGCTCACTCTTGAGGGCTGGGGGCTGTGAGAGCCATGGCAGGTGGCTACTGCTCCCCCATTCATTCCAGCTCTGCAAAGAAGCACCCTGTAATAATTAAGTGAAGGTACCAGAGGCCATGGGCAGCTCTGGCGGGTGAGCTCTGGGGTCTGAAGGATTAAACCTCCATAAGCATCTGTCCTGCTCTGGCTTGGGTGGGTGGGGAAGTTGGGCATTAATTGCTGTCACTTTGTGGGAAAGCCAACGAACACCTCCTTGTTACCATGTCTGCCAAAAAGAAGGTGAGGCCCCTTAGCATCCTTAGAATGGCAGGCCAAGGTACAGGGGTTAATGCAGAACAAGAGGAAGATTCTGGAAGGATGAGTACTGGCTCTCTGACCTGCCCTCAACGGGAGGCCCAGGCTCCAAGCCAGTTCTTTTCCTTACTGTGACTCCCTGCTCTTCTCCAGCACCCTCCAAACCCCAACAATAAATCCTAGGCCCTCATTTGATCCATTTCTATGCTCAAAAGTCTTAGTATTTTTTTAAAAGTAAGATACATTTTTGGCACTTGTAGTTGAGGCCTTTCATGACATGGCCCCTACCTAACTCAGGATTATTGCTTCTGACTCCGTTTCAGTCCCTAGAGGGGCTGACAGATTGCACTGCTGTGTTCTGAGTGTGCCCCTTCTCAACTCAGAGAGTGATTAAGTTCAAAGGTTCTGCCCTTATGAAAGGCTGAAGGGAGCTTCTTGGCTCTTTCACTATGTGAGGAAACATAGAAGGCACCATCTATGAGGAACAACCCCTGATTAGGCATCGGGATTTGCTGATTCCTTACTCCAGTCTCCAGAGCTGTGAGAAATATATTCCTATTATTTAAAAGCCATCCAATTTAAGATATTTTGTTATATCTTTTTTTTTTTGGTTTTTCTCCGGTACCGGGAACCGAACTCACGACCTTGCGCTTGCCAGGCAGGCGCTTTGCCACTGAGCTAAATCCCCAGCCCCGATATTTTGTTATATCTTAACAAATAGCCCAAATGGAGGAAGGTATACACTCAAACCAATCTGAGGTTGTCTGCTCTTATAAATAAAGTTTTATTAGCACACAGCCACACCTACTTGTTCACTACTGTCTGACCACTTTCCATTATACGGCGTGGTTGAGTACAGGAGTTTTGTAGTAGCAGAGTTGAATAGTTGCAACATAAAACCTGAAGTGTTTGCTGTCTGAACCTTTCAGAAAGTTTGCTGACCCTAGTCTAGGTCATGTTCAACTACACTCTCTGTCCCCTACACTCCACCTGGTCCCCCCAGGCCTTTGATTTTTCCTAGGCTGGGGTGCCCTCTCTCCAAGCTCTCATAGCTGAAATGCAGCTCATTCCTTAAGGACTCAGCTCAAACATCATTCATTTTGTGAGTTTCTGATTTCCTACAAAGAATCGCTCCTACCTCCTCACAGCCATGTTCGTTCACGCTTAGCGTGACCACCTAATTTGTCGCTCATGCCGGAATAACTGTGAGAGTGATGGAGAGATGATTCCAATTCCACAGCAACTCCAGGCATCACCTGAGACCACCCCTGGCCCAGCAGGTCCCACAGTGACACTGCCCTCGGTGCCAGTTTCCTTCTGCCTTCTCACGGTGGAATGCTTACTTCTCCTGCTTCCCCTAGCAGGCAGTGTGCTGAAGGGCCAGGACAGTGTGGGAGCTTTTAATCCTTAGAGTGTCCTTGTGCAGAGGGTATGTCCTTGTGCAGTTAATATTTGTTGAAAGAAAAGAAGGCAGGGTTTGGCCCCCAAGCACTTTCTCTAAGAGCAGCAAGCTGGAATAATGAAGGCTGGGGGAGCCAGCAGGTGGACGGAGAGGAAAGATTTGCAGTCGTGGAGGCTGCATGGTTGCATTTTTGTCATTGTGCTGGTGTGCCAAGCTCCAAAGGCTGTTGTATGCCTGGGACATCTGGGGTAATCCCACCTTTCTGGTTCCCTGCAGCCTACTTCCTTCTTTCTCCCAGATCTGCCAACCCATTCTCTCAGCAACTTGCCCTTCTGACCTGTGGTTTCATGAGAATGGGCCACATCTCCTGTTATGCAGGGTCCCCTGTGCATCCAAATGCTGGCTTAGAATGGCCAAGGTGGTCATGACAACTCTAATCCCTGCTGTATTACTCAGAAAAGGAAGAGAGCCAACTCAAGGATCATAGCCTATTTCTGTGAGTTTTTAGCTGAGGCTGAATATGATGATCAGAATTTAGATATGCATCTCCCTTTATAAGACTCCAGCACATTCTATAGACTTCCGCTCACTAAAGCGGAGATAGGAAGCAGCAAAGGACAAATGACCCATTTAACATTCTCGGAACTCTCCATCTGCTCTTCCCGAACAGCCGAATGTGAAGTGAAAATCTCATTCTACTATGCCCCGTACCTCCCATGTTCCCAACATATCACTAGTTTCCCAGTTCTCTGGAGATCAGCACCACATCTGTACAGTGGCCACAAAGGTGCAGTCCGGCCCTTTCAACCTCTCGAGCTCCTCTGACTTGCTCTTTGCTTTCCAGCAAGCAAGGCATTGCTTCTTCCTACCACAGGGCGTTTACTCAAGCTGTCACAGCTCCCAGGCAGATACTCTTCTTCATCTACTTTCAACTAGTAGGAGCCTGTTTGTTTTCACATCTTGGCTCAAGACTTTCTCCGGAAGCTAAGCTGAACTCTCTTACCAAGTAAGGCTTCTTTGTTATACTGCATTTCCTAAGCACTTGGCTAAGTTTGCAATTATATAAGCATGTGTGATTGTTTGAGTAATGGCAATTTTCCTCATTAGGCTGTAAGCTCTATGTGGGTAGGGACCCAGGCAGGCTTTGTTTACCTTGAATCTCCAGTACCTGGTAGCATTTCAAATACTGGTTGAAAGATCATCTTCACCAATCTAAGTCGAAGGCTGGGAAGGCAACCTCTGACCTCTTGTCTGTGTGGTATAAAGTGATTGGAAATAAAACCTGGGGGTTAAATTCCCCTTTGTTCTCACCCTGCACTTGCAGCTCTTTCTCCTTATCTTTCTTGCAAAGATGTCTTTAGAGGCCCAGTACAAGCAAGGCCACATGACAGAGTGGACATGCACTCGGGCCCAGACCCAGGTCAAGACAGGCAGCAAATGTGGACAGACCCATACTAGAGCAGAAAGACAACCAATAAAGAGGCACGAGCCACTACCAGCCAGCTGTCAGCCAGCGATCTGCAGCAGGTCTTACGTGTTTCATGCAGCTTTCCCATACTAGGCTCAGCAGGCACCCAAAGGAGCCTGTTCACACCCGAGCTTCTCTCTCCTTCCCTTCTTGCTATGGTTTGAATGTTCCCCTCCAAAACTCATGTTGAAATTAAGTTGCCAGTGTAGCAGTGTTAAGAGGGAAGGCCTTCCAGAGGTGATTCGTCCAGGAGTGCTCTGCTCTCAGGAGTGGATGAATCCTGTCATCTTGGGAGCAGGTTTGTTATCATGAGAGTGGGTTCCTGATAAAAAGGATGAGATCAGCAGGTTTCTCTCTGTCCTGAGCATGCACCCTTGTCCTCTGCCATGTAATGGCATAGCCAGAAGCCTTCACCATGTGTGTCCTCCCTCTCTTGGACTTCCCAGTCTCTAGAACTGTGGGCCAAATAAACTTCTGTCTTTACAAAGTATCCAGTCTGTGGTGTTCTATTATAGCAGCAGAAGATTGACTAAGAGCCTTCTTCCCTTTCTCCTTCCTTCCTCCTCCCTCGGCTCACTTGCTGTTGCAGTACTGTCCTTCTGTGTACGGACAGCTTGCCCATTACGATGCCATCTCCCCTAGGATAGCGGCTGCACCTTCAGTGTCTTTGAGCTCCCACACCCAGAATGCCAGCTCAGTACATGGTCAAGACTGAGGTTTCCTGCTCTTATGGAGGCAGAAGGCGGGCCGTGTAGGGGCACCTGCCTGGTGTGCAGAGCCAGAGGAGAGCTTTAGGCGCTGGGACCAGGGTGCAGGAGGGAGGCTACGGGGGCAGTGCTGCCCCAAGTGTGCAGAGCTCTCTGCAGAGCAGTAAAGCCTTCCATACCCAGCCCACTGCTGGGCTGAAGCTGCTGCCCGAAAGCCTGGAGTGGATTGGCCCCCGGGTGAAGCCTGGAACAGGTCAGCTCCCACTTTCAGGTCTGCAGAGAGACACCTTTGGCCTGGTTTTCACTCATCCTGCCCCATACTAGCCCAGCCGCAGCTGGCAAGCGACACCCCTGGGTGGGGCTGAGCAGAGAGACCCCTGTGGGCTCTGACCAGAGACAAAGCACAACAGCTGCCCCGTGCCGGTGTCAAGCCCACTCTCCATGAGGGGTCTCTCTGCGCTGGGCCAATAAATAATAGAAAGTCCAAGGCCCGAGGTAGCGCACTCATGCCGCTGAGCCGCGGGCAGCATGGCGGAGCAGCCCACCAGGTCAGGAGCACAGGGATTAATAACGCATCAATTTTAATGCAGGGAGAGGGTTTTTTTTCTGCTTCACAAACAGCAAAGTGAATGTTTGAGCATCCTGGCAGGGGGTTAATGAGGACTCTGATTAGTTATTCGGATTTCTCCACACTGCCTCAATCCATCCTCCTAGAGAGGAGAACAGGAAGGAGGTGTGTGTGTGTGCGGTGGGGGGAACTGCACAGAAAGGCCGGGAAAAGAGGATCCTCCCATCTTTGAGCAGGTTTCAGCCTGAGGAAAACTGCAGCCTACCTCCCCACAGCCCACCCTGTACACACTGCGGCAGAACCAGGGCCTGATAAAGGCTGGTGATGACCTTGTCCGGCCCGTGGTGTGGGAGGCCAGAGGGGTGTGATTCACTAGCCATACAGAAAGCGGTGAGAGCCAGGACTGTCCTTGGGGTAGGGGACCAAGAGGCATCCTCATCAGAAATCTCTGCTTTTTGGCCCAGGTGATTCACCCAGGGCAGGGCAGGGCAAGGATGGGGAAATGATAAGGAAGGTGACAGCTTCTCAGCAGCACCCTCAGATCGGAAGCAGCACTGCCTCCTTGGGCCCCAGCTCTGAGGCAGCCCCACTGGTGGGGCCTCCTCCATCCTCCTCTCTGACTGACTCCCAGTCAGCGATGGGTGCTGCTTCTCTGGCCTGACATGGAGGGCACAAGAGAGGGGTGCAGGCACCGGAGAAGCAGCTTTTCCGTCCTCGGGGAGAGAAGTTGCCAGGCCATCTGGACGCATGCTCCGAGTCTTCCCCACACCATGACGCAGATGGACCTCTGAGCTCAAGCTCCCCAGCCCCTGCCCACCCAGTTCCCAGCCCATCTGCTGCAGTCCAGAGCTGGATCCAAACCTGCCACAGTGACGTCATGAATGCGTGACATGATGGCGAAGGCTCACACTGCAGGCCTTCTGAGATCATCTCAGTGTCACTGAACTCCCCAAGGTACATCCCTCTGGAGGTTCCTGAGATCTGCCCACCTTTCATCCCCAAATTCTCAGACTGCATGCTGAGGTCGCTTCATCAACTCTCCCCAAGGTCAGGGTCAGCATCCTCTTCACATCCATGGTTTCCCTGTGGCCCTGAGTCCTCTGGGGATTCACAAACAATGCTGCATGCCAGAGTCTCACTATTCTCATTCATTCAGAATGACACAGCCGGCACCCATTGAGGGGTTGTTGTGTGCTGGCCACCATGCCCTGGGCTCCACGGACCCAGCTCCCAGGGCCTGCACCTGGGCCTCTGAGGCAGTACTAACACACATCTGCATGGTGGCCTGGTGGCTGTCCTACAGAACATTCTGCAACAGTGGAAATTTGTCCTGTCATCACCTGCTATGGGACACTTGAATTATGCTCTGTGTGACTGAGTCACTGAATTTTTAGTTTAATTTAATTTGTTATCTACATACATTGGTTAGTAGTGGTCCTGTATGAGACAGCACAGATCTGAAGGGCTCATGCAGGCAGTATGCTCAGTACCACACAGTTAGCAGTGAGCATGGCTGGGATTCAAACCAGGTTTGTCTGCTTTGAGAGCATGCGGGCTTTTCCGTGGCGCGGGGCTTTCAGGCATTATCATCCAGTGCTAGCAGAAACGAAGGTAAGCACACAGAGGGCAGTCAGCACGTCTGCGGGGCTCCTGTGTTGCCATCCAGCACTAGGTGTGTGAGGGTGGGAGGGAACATTGAGGGGAACAATGATGAGTAAGACTCCATCTCTGTCCTCCAGGTGCTTCTAAATCAGTTGGAAGGAACAAAAAATTCTACTTGGGCAGAGGCATTCAGGATCCAAGCTGAATGGAGTAGGATGCCAGCCGGATTTCCCACAGCACCCACTCCAACTCAACCCTGCCCAGCTACAAGGTCCATTCTGTCCATCCCACCCACCCTTCCCGGGGTTGGTTTCTCCTGCATTCCTTTCTTTCTGATGAATAGCACCGCCGTTGTTGCAGGAATTCACTAAGAAAACCGGTGCAGCCTTCAACCTCTGTTCCCTTCCTCCTCTTTTTTCTTGTACCTCAGTGACACCCTGATAGTTCCTCCTAAATGCACATTAAGTTCTCCCTCCCTCCCATCTTGCTGTCTGTGCTCCCCACTGCCCAGTGGAGGGCTGCACGCAAGGACTGACGAGGCCCTGGCCTCCTCTGTCTGCTTCTCACCACCATCTGCTCTCGGCCTCCCCCAGAGCTCAAGGCGCTGTCTCCCTGTGCTTTGCCTCTGCTGCACCCCCTTCCTGGAACACTCAATCCTGCCTAGTTTCCTGGGACCTCCACACATTCCTAAGCCTTGCCTGTGGCAGATGGGGACTCCCACCTGTGCCCTCCCACAACCCTGAGCACACCCCTATGATGCCACTTACCCTATGGAATTGGAATTAACAGTATGTGTGTCTCTGCTGTCCAGTGACACTCTTCCAGGTCAGATGGTGGCTTTGTCTTCCTGGTGCTCAGAGTGCCCGAGACTGTCAGACCCATGGTAGGAGGTCGGGAGGGTGTGAGTCTGTCTGCACTGCACTTATCCTGCAGGTCAACCACTTTATGCTCTCTGCTCCTCACCCCATGACACTTCTCTGCATGGAGTGGCTCGTAGGGAAAGACACCTAAGAACATTCCCAATTCACCTCACAGCCTGCTCTCCTAAGGCATGACTGGGGGCTCCTCATAGAACCTAGTGCTCCGTGTGAGTGCTGATGGGTGTCCGAGACAGAACCAGCCACAGCCTGCTTCAGCCCCTATCAAAATGGCCTTGGCTCTGTAACTTACAAATTGCGCCCCCCCCCCCCCATGGCTTGGGCCTTCCCAGTCCTGACCCCCTCCAGGCACATTATTAACCATGACTGTCAGGCCATGCACATCGCGAACCTCAGTTCCACCATAAGGCAGTTGCTACATGGTGCATGGATCTAGGAGCCAGACCATGTTGCCATCATCTTTACCTCCATTTGTACTTCCCAATCTACAAAGCAGGGCTTTCCACATGTTCTCATTTGATCCACAGCACTCCCTGTGGCAGGAGGGAAGCCATGGACAGTTCCCATTTTACAGACAAGGAAGAGAGGAACGGAGAAATTAAGGAGCTCCTCCAGTCACAAATGTTTGATCCTAGATTCACACTCAGATTCAGAATTTTTATTTTAAACTCAATGCTCAATATGCTGGGAGAATAGAATTATCATTTTTTTTTAATTTAAAAAGGATTACAGAGGAAGAACAGGTTTGGAGGAGGTACTGATGGGTTTATTTGAGAATGCACTGTATTCAAAGTTGTGATGCACAGTGCGTAGGGAAAGCTTGAAAAGAGTGTCCAATGCTATACTGCACCCCTGTGTACCAGGTACTCCTCCCACACGTGTTGTTCCCAATACAATTTCTTTTCTCTAGGCTTGTGCCTTCTGGGAAGACTTTACAGACTTCTTTACACCACTGACTTCCACTATTCTACCCAGACTTTGGAGCCACCTTAAATGCTACTTCCTTCATGAATCTTCCCTGGATCTTTCCAGGCATCCCTGGTCTCTTCTCCCTTTGGGTTTGTTCTCACAGCACTTTGTATATTTCAGTATTCTAACTTTGTCCCTTTCTACCTATGGCTGTAGTAATTTGTGGGTCTGCCTCCTCCATGGGGTCTAAGGCAGGGATAATTCTGGTTCACTTTTGTGTCACTTACAAAGTATCTAGTACTTGGGCATAAGAGATGATTTAAAAATTGGTTGGGTTGAGCCAGCTGTGCTTGCACACGCCTGTAATCCTACCACTCTGGGAGGTTGGGGCGGGAAGACTACAAGGCTGAGATCAGCCTGGGCAACTTAGCAATTTAGTGAGATTCTGGGGATATAGCTCAGAGCCAGGGCCCTGGGTTCAATTCCCAGTACCATAAAAAAAATGTTTGTGTTGAATTGTGGTTCTAAGGAGAGCTGTAAGTTTTAACTCATATCTTCCTAATGGGAAAATGGAAAATGTAGCGGGTATCACAGCTTTTTCTGAATCTTCATTTCCAAACCTGAGCTTTGTAATAATCTAAAAGCACCCCTACAAGAGATGGAAGGAGGGGTTATAAACAAGAAGTAATACAAAAGAGTAGCTGAGACCTGTTGGAAATGTTGTAAGAAAGCCAAAGACAGAAGGAACTGGAGTCTGAGAATACCTCCTGCTCCACACCCACACACCCACGCACATTCCCTTTCTCCTTTCTCTCTCTCTCTCTCAAAGCCGTACTTGAATCAAAATGGAAAGAAAAAAATAATAAGGGATTGAGGCAGCTACTGCCTGGGGCAGACATGAGGTTACTAGATGACAGAAGGAAAGCAAATGATTTAACTCCCACTTTGCTTTGTGTTTTTCAAGGACAATGATCATGAAACCACAAAGATGATTTTACAAGAGATAGGTGAGGGGATGGTAAACGCAAGGCTGAGGATATCTCAAATCGCATCTTAGAGTGTGCAAAGAACTTAAAGGTGGGATTTTGGAACCATTGTTAGCTATTTGTGAACCAATGGAAACAAACAGTGCTCAGAAACAGAAACGGGTAAAAGTTGACAATTTTTATAACATGACAAACATAAGATTCTGGAAGCTACCTGACGGTGCTTGACATTAACTGCCCACAAAAAATTCTAAATTGATTTGTTTATAAAATGAAGAAGGAAAGATCAAAACCCAGAATGGCTTCATTGACAAACAGTCCTGTCAAACTAGCTTTACCACCCTTTAAAACAGAATTTCTAGGTTGGTAGATAAAGAAAATACTGAGGGGTAGCTTGATTTCAACAAGACATATGATAAAAATCTTCCATGATATCCTGAATAAAACAGGAAAATAGGTACGTGATTTTTTTAGTCAGAAGAGTGATTGTCCTCATTTGATAGAGGAGTAGATTTCAGTCTGGAAGGAAGTTTTCATGTTCAAGTAGCCAGCTCTGTACCACTGCACAATTTTTACCAAAGACCTGCACAACATAGTAGAAGTCACACTTTTCATTCCGTACAGCGGAGTGGACAGTTCATGTGTTTAAAGAGAAAAAAGACTGAGAAAGAGATTGTGAGGCAGGAATGACAGGCAAGAAGCAAGGAGGGAGATGATGTTGAATAGAGATAAATATACATTTATCGGTTAGAGTACAATGCAAAGTGTATAGTGAAGGAGACAGAACTTAAAAGCATTTCAGATAGGGAAAAAAATGAAGGGACATTTGACTGAAAATGTAACAGGTACCAGTAGAACACTGGTTTAGATTACTTGCCAGAAGAAAAAAAAAAGGAAAAGCAAGAAAGAAAGAGATAAAAAGGCTAATTGCAATCTTAGGCTACATGGTACAAGGTCTATGTCCAATAAAGCAGGCCATAGTTCAGACCACACTACAGGAACTTGTGTTTTGAAATTATTAATTGCACAAGAGGGGATATAATTATATAGCTCTTTTAAAATTTATTTTAACTGATACATAAAAATTGGACATATGTGATGAATATGATACAATGCTAAGTTATATGTATACCCTGTGTGATGTTTAAATGAGGTTAAACATATCTATTTCCTCAAACACACACACATACACACACACACTTTATTCCCCCAGTGCTGGGGATTGAACCCAAGGCCTCCTACATGCTAGGTAAGAGCTTTACCATTGTGCCCCACATGCAGCCCTTTTTATAATTTTATTTTGAGACAAGGTTTTGCTGTTTCCCAAATTGGCCTCAAATTTGTGATCTCTTGCCTTACCCTTCTGAGTAGCTGGGATTACAGGTATGTGCTGCTTTGGCCAGCCATGTACCTTTTCTTTATGATGAAAACATTAAAAATCCTTTCTTTGTTGTTTTTGAAATATACAGTATGTTACTGTCTACAGTCAGCATGCTATAAGCTAACACAGCAGAGCATCGTACTCCTGACTATAACTTGGTAACCAGCGACCGACCTCTACACATCTCTCCCTCCCTCTGGAGGAAAGTGTTTACTTCAGAAGAGGGATACTGATGGTACGCATCTTCGGAGGAAGGCTAAGATGCTGGGGAAAGGAACACACCTGCAGAACAAAAGGCCTTAGGAAGGGCTTGACTGTCACCTTCAATACTTAACCATTATGCAGAGGAAGGCTGGCTTTACTTTGTGCTGCCCAGAGAGCAGGTCTAGGAGGGAAGGATGGACATGACAAGACTCAGATGTTTCCTTTGTATGAGGGAGTTTTATCATTAAGAACCGCCCACAGAAAAAGAGTTGCTTTCCCTAGGAATACTTAGGAAAAGAATGAGAGCCTGCCAGTTGGAGATGCCTTCCCAGAATGACAGGTTAAACCAGTTGACCTCCAAGGCCCCTTCCAGCTCTAGGCTGTTATGAGACCCTTGAGTGAGGAGGATGTTTCTGATTTGGACAAAGCCTCCCCAGAGTCCCTTGAATATATTGCAGAGGTCATCATCTCCTTGGCCAGTATCATAAATCTCTTCCTGCATTCTGGAGAACTGCTCTTGGGAGAAATCATGGTGGCCATGACATGTGGCATTTGGAAAGGAGCCAACATTTTCCCTTCTGCTTTTCACAGAGATTTTTCTCCCTCCCAGGATTTCTGGAAGAATGCGACTCCATGCAATCTTCCCCTGTGCCCAGCCCAGGCACAAGCCAAAGCTGACTCTCGTGGTCTCTGGCATGATCCACGAGGAAGGAGGTGCAAGCAGCAGTAATGGGCGCAATCTAAGGAAGTCCTCGAAATCCACAGGCACACGGTATTGCATCTCTGAGGAATTCTGCTTTCGCTTGTCTCCGTGCCTTTGCCCACACTGCCCCTCTGTGGTTACATTTCTGGGTCTCAGTCATCCTCCCAGGCCCTTAACCTTTGTGGCAACATTTTAGTCTCCAAGTTGAAGATATGTCCCCGGCAGCACTCGCTGTGTTCTTCCTTCACCTATGGTGAACTGGGTTCGTGCCTGCTGTGATTCCTTCACTGGGAAGCAAGCTCCTTGAGGTAAAAGGTTTTTGTTTTTGCTTTCTGCATATTATTAGTCTTGCATATTAGTGGCAAGGTGGCAGCCAGGTACATACTGAACTGGTGATTCAGAGTTCTGGCCCTGGCTTGGAAACCAACTCCTCTTGTTCTTTTGTTCCTTGAGAATAAAATGAATACAGCAGCACAATCCTAAGATCTATTCAGGCTCACAGTCTTATGCCTTTGAAAATGTTTTAGGATATTTTTCCCTATCCTGTTTGTCTTATTATCTGCTTTCATTTCAGATGTTTTTCTGTTGTCACTTATCCATCTATCCATCTATCCATCCACCCATCCAACCATCCATCCATCCACCCAACCATCCATTCAACCATCTCCTCCTCTCCCCTTCCTCCCTCTTTCCTTCCCAATCTCCTTTCCTTTCTTCTATCCTTCCCCTCCTTCCTTCTTCCCTCACTCTCTCCTTCCTT
The DNA here is from genome assembly GCF_000276665.1 of Chinchilla lanigera. Classification (NCBI taxonomy): domain Eukaryota; kingdom Metazoa; phylum Chordata; class Mammalia; order Rodentia; family Chinchillidae; genus Chinchilla; species Chinchilla lanigera. The sequence continues at coordinate 26,350,209 of NW_004955412.1, read as the reverse complement.
CCAACCATCTGTCCATCCTTACTTACAACAAATATTTGTCGAGTATCTGTATTGGGCTAGGTCACCGAAAAGCCTATGATGTGTATACTGCTCTTAAAGGAGGCACAGTCACGGCAAGGGACATGGGCACAGACAGCACATAATAAAAGTACAAGGTGATAAGTGCCGTGTGAGAGGTGAGTGTAAAGTGTGCTGAGCCCACAGGGAAGGAGGAATGGAGAGAAGGATGCTGCTTAAAATACTAAAGTTCCTTATCACCGTCTCAGCCCTACCCTATTCTCCCAAGGCCTTGAATTCTCTCTCTTGGCAAATTTTCCAAATGCAGCAGTGGGAAGGAAGGAGGGATATGTGTGAACCGGAAGCAGAGGGGCAGACAGGTCTAATCACATGCTCCCCAGAGAGCCAGTGGCCAGGCCTAGACTGAGCCCCAGATTCCTCCAGAGCATGCCGGGGTCTCTGAGGTCCAGAGTCTGCATTTTCACGCTGTTCGCCTCTCCCCCGCCCCCACTGCAGCAGCACACTCGGCAAGTCATTTATTCCTCCATAACATTTGCTCGAAGGAACGTTACCGCTGAATTATAGCCGGGACCATTATCTCACAATAACTGTCTGGGAAATGTTAATGTTAATGCATGGATCATGCAGAATGCCACATTAGGGGTTTTATGGTGGACATAACATTTTTATGAACTTTTTCTGTGGTAGCACTAGGCTTTGATGGAAAGAAAAGGAAAAAAGAAAGTATGAGAAGGGAGAAAGAAAAGCCAGCCCAGGGGAAGTGGCCCTAGGAGCAGAAGTGGCATTCGATAGCCCGAAGGCTGAGTCACTGACTAGTATCCCCCTGGGGGCAGGCCTGCCCTGGCCGCATGCCAGTGGGTTGAATATCTTTAGCATTAGATATTTGTGAGTCGGGGAACAACTGGGCAACTTGGCAACTGGTGGGAGACAGGGTCTGTAGGGGCAGACCCATAAAACTTTTCAGCCTTTTCAGCCACCTGTCACTGGGCCAGCTTTGGTGCCAGTGGGGTCTGATAGGGAGGTGGAAAGGGGTGTGAAAGGCTTGGCGGGGTGGCAGCCACACCTCTGGGTGAGAGAAGAGGTCCCTGGCAGAGCTGCATTGGGGGCTTACCTTGGGGAGTGATGGCTAATGGCTTAAGGAGATCTTAATTTCTGCCATTAAAGAAAAAAAGGCAAAACACAATCTTGGGAATGGCAGGATTTTACACCTGGCTTTTAAATAGGACCAATAAATGCAGGGTTTAGCATTTTATATCCTTGCTCAAAAATAACGATCTTTGGTTCTCATCTCAGACATATTTTAAGTGAGCTTGTGTCTCCTGCCTCCAGAATACTCTTTCAGGAGGCTGGATTTATAGCTCTGTTCTTTACCTGCCCTGGGCTCAAATTTAAGTCTCATAACCACCTCATTTCGGTCATCTTGTCTCTTCTCTCCCCTTCCCCTCCCACTTTGGTGGCTGCCCCTAGTGCTGTTACTGTAATTTTTCTTCCAGACAGGGTGCTGCTTAGCTCCTGCCCCTCAAGACCCTCTTTACAGACAGTCCTTTGAGCACTGCAAGATGTGGGCTATGAGTGGGTGGCAGGGCTCTCTATTCAGTAGCCTCTATGAGTTGAGCTACGCCCAACTGCTGCCCAGGGTAAGCTGCAAGAACCGGTCGCTGTCCAGACCCTGAAGGCCTCTGACCTGGGACAGGTGAGGGTGTAGAGGGCCTGTGTGCAAGGTGGGTCTCCAAAGCAAAAAAGGACACAAGGAATCAGCAGGGAACCAGTCCTTCTGGAGAACCCATCTGTGGGCTTGTGAAGAAGACCCAAGCAAGTTAGCATGGTTAAGTGGAGAGATCTTTTGTTACAAGTCAGGCCTCCAAGCTGTGTGACCTCAGACAGATCACTAGGCTTCCAGTACAAGGCTAAGGCCAGAGTGGCAATCTCTGAGAGCTCCTTTTGCCCCAGGAGTCTCTGAGTGGACAGCCATCAGACTAACTGGAGCTTATCAGGGTGGGCACTTTGTCCATTTTTAAGGCAAGGTCAATGCCATGGGCATTGGGCTAGATGGGTTTAAATCCAGGCTCTACCAAGGAGAACTTGAGCAGGCTTTCCAGCAACTTTTTTGGTTTCCATATCCTTACATTTTTTTTTAAAAAAAAGGAAATTGAAACATACCATCCCTAATTGAAAAATACAAAATCCGAAATGAGAAAAATTCCAAACACGTTGAAGACCCACATGATGCTACAAGTGGACAATTCAACACTGTCACACTCACAGATGTGCCACACTAGAATGAAAACACCAGGCAGGCAGGGATCTCAGTTTGTTTTCTTCACGGATAGACTCTAAGGCCTAGGATAGCACTTGGCATGTGTTAGAGCTTCTGTTAATATTTAGTGAATGAATGAATGCCCAGAGGACCCAAGTAGATATTAGTTCCCCAGTGTCCCTTACCCTAACCTTGGATCATCCCTAGGTATTTGCCCTGAAGCTTTCCATGGAAGGACACCATCCAGGTATATAGGACTTTCCAAGTCTCTTAACATAAAATCCTGATTTAGGGCACATTATAGTGCATTTGTGGCCTGATGCATAAGGAGCTGGCACCAGCCCTCATCTCTGTTCCCTCCAGTACTAAAAGCAGGTGTACCTGGTCCAGACAGCAGGCTCTGAGCTCTGTCTTCTTACACCCCCTCCTGTGCCTCCCAGTCTGCTCCCCTCCTTCTTGGGCTGCCACACGCTGGCTCCTGGGGACCCCCGCCATATGTTCCATGCCAGCTCTAAACTGCATGCTAATTGTTCTGAAGAACAGCTCCAGCTGGAAAAGCAGGCAGGCCGTTTACAGACCTTAAGATAACACCCAGCTTCCCGTAAGCCAGCGGGTTTCCAAGAAAGGGGAATGGAAAGTCTTCCTTGCAGGGCCAGAGCTCAGTGAGATGGGGCCCTGGGGCTTGGGCTGCCATCCAGGGAATCAGCTTTGCTTGGTCTCTACCCAAGTGAACCCATTTCAAAGCAGCCCTACCTGAACAGCCTTCTCTGCAGAGGCCCCGGGGGCATTTCCTGGACCCAAAAGGCTGCTGAGGCTCCCTGAATTGCGGAGGGTGCTTTCCAACCAATTCCTTTGCTGCTCCCAGAGTCCTGCAACATTCCTGTATCCTCAAAGAAACGCTTTGGCATCAGCCACTGCTGTGGCCCATCACTGCCTCTTTGCTCAGATGGGTCACACAGCTATCGGGGGAAGTGAGGGGAGTGACAGTGAAGAAGGGGAGGTTCTGTAGTGGACAGGAGAACATCAGCACCCTCTCTGCTCTGCCTGTGAAGCACAGCCTGATCACCTGTCTTTCCCATGTCCTGCAGCAGTAAGGGGGGTGGTCCCTTTCCTGTGTCATTCTCCTAATGCCTGTCCCTCCATGTAGGCCCAATTCCTTCCCCAGTTCTATGATGCAGATACACAGTTTTGTCCTGCATTTCTGTCTACATTTCCCAAAAGTGAAAGGAGAAATATTGAAGTAGCAGTTTCCTGACAAAGGAGGCATATGAAATGAGCTGTAGGATTGGATCACATTGAGTTGGAAGGAATCTTCAGGGCCATGATTCCTGCGAGAAGTTGGAGCAGGGCTCTGGGGGTTTACTGCCTACATTCCCACCTTAGTGCTGGCTGTGACGACCCACCTGCACCCACATCCTTTCCCAGGCCTGGAGCCTGCTTGGGGCCATGTGAGGGTGCTGGGATTGTGACCAGAAGCTTGGAGTCTGGGCCCCAGAGCCAGCTCTGCGACCAATTAGCTGTATGACCCCAGGCGCATCACTCAATCTGCACCACCATCCGCTCCTCTGCAAAGATGAGGTTGGTGCAAAGGTTGCTTTGCTGGCCCCTCAGGATGGCTGGAGGGGTGGAAGAAACATATATGTGAAAAGCCTGGGAAAACTGCAAAGCACAGCTCAAAAGTAAGGGGTTTAGGTTACGGTTATTTCCAGGGCTTGAGTCCCTCTTGTCCAGCAGGGGTTAAGACGCTAGAAGGTTCTGAGCCAACTGTCTGTTTGACAGGGAGTGTCCCACCTGTCTTGCAGCATCCAGGCTGTGGGTGGCAAGAAGAGCTGCAGGTGGAGCTCTGATCCCTGAGAGGCAGGGCATCCTCTCCAGGTTTACCTCTGGGGGTCAGGGGCCAAGGCAGGGGGAGCTGCAGCAGAGACTCATGCAGAGATGCTGCCTGTGTGAAGGGTGAGCTGGGGGCTAGAGCAGGGTTGCATTGGCAGATTCTGCATCCCCCAGGGTTTGCACAACTCAGATATTCCCTGCTTTATCTCTGACTTCCCAAGCCCCACTGGGAAGAGAGGCAGAGGGGGCGTGGAAAAGCGGGTAGAGAGCCTCCTTTCTGGGGAGTGGCCAGACAGAAGAGGACAAGCTGTGTGGGCTCTTGGCCATTTGCCCACACAGGCTCAGGTTGGCAGGAGAGCCTTCATCTCATCTACTTCCTTGTCAGATATGGGGATGAGCTTAAGACTGGCAGCTCCTCACAATGAGGTGGAGTCGGAGACCACCTTGTTTTAAACACCACACAGTGCTCTGGAGGGCCTAACTTGACCCCTTGGGCACATGGCGCCCCCAGTACAGGGAGTGGCCAACAACTCTCAACAGCCAGCCTCTCTCTAGGTAAGGGAGGTGGCAGGAGAGTGAGCCAGAAGCTAGCTTTGTCCCTGCAGATCTGCAAGCCCGATGCAGTACAGCCCAGCCTGTAGAAGGTGGCAAGGGGGCAGCGGTCAGCAGGAACATCACATTCACACCCCTAGCAGCATGAGGACAGTGTGGGCAGCAAATCTCTGATCAGACATGGCCTTGTTTGTGGATGGCCAAGGGCTAGGCCAGCTCAGGGCCAGAGAGGCGACTCAAGTCCTCTTCACCTCTCCAGGCCCAACTTCTAGGTCTGATGGTTGAATGTGTCCTTTCAGTCTGTGCCATCCATGCAAATCACCTGTTTGCTGCAAAGCTTTCGCTCCTCTCTCTGCCAGTAGAACATCTACTTGTCTTTTAAGGCCTAGCACTTTCTCTAGGAGGCCTCCCTGACCTCCTTCAGGCAGCAGAGCCACCCTCAGCTCTAGAGCCTGCAGGCAGGCAGAGGAGTTGTGTCTGAGATGCCAGACCTGCTCTTAGCTCCCTGTCAGATGAGCATCAGGCCCCTAGTGCCTTGCAGCAAGGAGCTCGCTAACGCATCCTGCCACGATATGCTTGAACCTGCACCCAGTAGGTGCGGGGTAAATGGTGGCCAGAATGACTTAGTTGATGCAACTAAATAATTGCATGCTTTTCCTGGCTTAAATGCCATCTGTGAATTCAAAACTCAGCAAGGGAGAGCTGGCAAGACAGCCAGGCCTCCTGAAGCTTGCCCTGGGAAATCACTGTCTTCCTCCCCACGGCCTCTCTCTCCCTGCTTTGTGTCCAAGCCCAAGCCCTGAGTCCACCAAACCCAAACTGTTTCTTTTTTTTTTTATTAACGACGAGACAATAGATGATCTTTTGACATTTTCATGGCTGTTTGGAAGAAGGAAAGATAATATGTAATAAATTCATATACTTCTGTGTGTTTCTTGGCTCTGGCAGCTAAAATTTCCATCTCTTTATGCAGGAGTCCTGGAGAGCTGAAATCCTTGATAATGCCAAACAATTCAACACTTTATTCTCTCTTTACTCTGCCTGCACCACAGAAAAATATCGACTTGATGCTGCCAGCTGTGGGAAGTGAGATCAGATGCCACATTCTTTCTCACACGTAGGAAAAGTCTGTCCTGCCTGGGCAGCTCTGTCTGGGGCTAAGAGTTTGGGACCCTATTGCTGATTTATTGAAGACAAAGGACAGTCTGGCCCTGCACACACACACACACACACACACACACACACACCGGTCAGAGAAGCTCACACACCTGAGACACTTTCACTCTGCCTTTTTCCCAGACAGGCCCCAGCAGCAATTGGCAGCCTCTGATCTGAGCTGCAAACATGCTTCCGAGCCGGAGCCAGCCCAAGGCCCTGGAGGTTAGCAGAGGCGGCAATGCCTTCAAGCTCAGACTCTCAACTCAGGCAGCACATTTCAGCCTGGGGCATAGTACCAGCACCCTCACCTCCTGGAAGGGGAACCACTGTAGAGGCCAAGGCTTGCCCTGGGCCACACACTGCAGTGTGAAGCTGTGCTTCCAATCACTAGGACAGAAATGTATCTGTCTGTCCATCTGTGCCCTGAGTTTCCAATAAATATTAAATGCCTGTGACATGCCAGGTACTGGGTTCAGGCCCCAAGTAGCTTTCCCTTCAAGAGGGGGGCTCAGGTTTCAGGTTTCACCATAGACCAAAATGCAGAGTTCAAAGTGTGTGGATTTGGGTTGGTTCTCTTAAGACAAAACCTGGCTTCAGAGTGCATTTTCAACTCCCTCTTTCCCATGTCCCCTGCACATGCCCCCACACTCCCACATACTCACTCACTCACTCACCTGCCCTCCAGCCACCCTGAAACATACTAAGCACTCACGCCTCCTTAACATTAATGTATCATTTCTTCACTTCCTTTTCATAGTGGTTAACAGTGTGAACTTGACCAAATTTCTGAAGTTTAAAATCTTGGTTCTACTATTTGCCAGCTGGAACCGCCACCTTGCTGTACCTCCATGGCCTCATCTAGAAAATGGGGACGGTAATTACAGTACTCCTAGACAGGATTAAATGACATAATACTGTCACCTAGAAAACACGGTGCTAAGCACATAGGTCAAAATATGCGAGCTGCTTTGCTGTTGTGAACTATTATTTTAACTTTTATTTTGCAGTGCTGGAAATGGAACTGAGGTCCTTATACATACTAAGCAAGTGCTCTACCACTGAGCTATAGCCCAGCCCTATCATTATCTGATAGGAAGTGGCCAAAAGAGAGGTGAAGGGGCTTGGGCACAGAGATAGCTACCACTTCCAGCTTGCCCAGCTCTGTTTCCTCCAAAGGTGTCATTCCGCAGTCAGGGTGTGAGCCACTCACTCAGCCGCTTGCTGTCCCTCCCTACTCTCTGCCCTGCTGTGTAGGACACTCAGAGCTCAGCTGCCAGCTGACCCCTCTGTCTCTCTTGCAAAGTCTGGGCCAGGAGCAGAGGATACTGCTCCCAACCCTGGGCAGTCAGGGCAGGGACAACTCAGTGTCGTCCTTTGTGGAGGAAGTCACACTGTCTCCTACCGAGGACAGGTCACCTCCAGCATGGAACCGTCATGAGGAAGGCAGAAAGGAGGGATCAAAACAGATGGAAAGATGGGGAAGAACTAGTTGTTTCCAGTCCTTCTGGGTAGGCGCCACAGCTTTTGGGGACTCCCACAGCCACTCAGGGCCCTGAACCTAAGCCTGGGAAACAGCATACCCAGGCAGGAGGATCCTCACTGCCCAGGTTTGGAAATATGAGGCCTTGGGTTAGAAATTTGACCTCTACCAGTGGTATTTGAAAGAAGCTTATTATTTAATTGCTCCCAAGAATCCTTTGAGATCAACATGGCAGATATTATTAACTGCAATCAATAACTATGTTGAGACCCAGAAATGCTGAACGACTTGCCCAGAGTCACAAGTAAGTGGTGCTGTTGGGGTCCAAGTTCACTTATCCTGATTCCTAGTTGAGGCCACCTTTGTATCACTCTGCCCTTCCCCGGGCCTTGTCCCTTCTCACTTTCCCGAGGGAAGGGTCAAGCGAGGGAGGTAAATAACCACAGCCATACTCTCTGCCCGGGACTGAATTTATAGCATGATCCTGAGTCAGCCGGTGGGGGTTTCTTGGACTCTGACATGACAGCCAATCACCAGGTCAGGTATAAAAGGAACAAACAGGGCCTGACCCACAGGTATACCACATGGATTGAACAGACCCTAGGAATGTATTGAAGGTCATAAGCCACAATCTAAGGCCAAGGTTTGGCCTCTTCTGACAGCCTTGAACCTTAACTTCCATCTATCCATCCATCTATAATGTTTACTCAGTACTGGACACTTTGCCACCCTTCCAAACACTCCAAGCTCCAGACCTGGAGACCTCCCTGCACACAGCCCAGGCTCATGCTCCCAGGGAGCCGGGGCACTCAGGGAAGGAGGCAGTGGCTAAGCTCTTCCCACCCTAGAGTCAGGGTGAGCCCTTCCAGCTGCTGCTTTGGAGCTCAGCCCAGTTTTAGGAAGAGCCCTCAACTCAGGCACACACCTAGCCAGAGGGACAGGCCAGACCAGGTGTGTAAGAAAGGGGGCAGTAATGTGCTCACAACTCCATGATCAATCTGCTGCCCCCAGGATCCCCCTTTAGGCCTCCAGCCCAGGAGACTTGAACAAATGGCCCACAAGCTTGTCACTTGGTAGGACGCTTTGCTTCTCCACTGCCCCAGGTGTTCCTCCACCTGTTTCCTTAGCACCACCCCTTAAGGTGCCTGAGCAGCCATTCACTGCAGCTTATCCAGCCTGCTTGATGAACTGTGCCCCAAATGCCCTCATTCTGCGCAGGGCCAGCAAGCCTTCTTCTCTCTTCTATCATAGACTCAGTACTGTTTAACAATCAAATATCCTGTGCCCACTCCATGACAGGTCCCATGATGTCACACACCAGCAGGCATGAAGGTGATTGAGACGTGCTCTGGTTTGCAGGGAATTATGGAAAAGTGACATCCAGCAGCTCTATAGGGAAGGTAATGTGGAGGAGACGGCACAAGGTTCTCCCAGGGGAGGAGATGACTGTGGGCTAAACCTCATCAAGTAAGAACAGGTGGAGGTGAGGGGAGAGTGTGCCAGGCGAAGGAACCAGCATTTGGAAGGGCAGGAAATAGCACTGTGCAGTAGGAAACAACAAGTTTGTCTTTAAAATGGATGAATGAACCTAAACGTGATTTCTTTTTCTTGTCTTTATTCTCTAAACTACAGGGCCTACCAGCTCTTTACAGAGCACTCACACTGCATTAGATATTACAAGCGATCTGGAAATCATTTCAAGTATACCGGAGGCCTGTGGTTTCTACGCAAACGCTACACTATTTTACACAAGGAACTTGAGCACCCACAGATTGCGGTACTGGAGAAAGGTCCTAGAACCAGCCCCTCATGGGTACTGAGGAACAACTGTGCTTCAAGCATTGTTGTGAGGACTAAATGATAAAACATACGTGCACATGTTTCAAGCACAGCTTAACACGTAATAAACACCTTGTAAACGTTAGCTTCCCCTTCTCTTTCATTCAGCTCATGTTTATTCATAGCCCACATATGCCAGGCACAGTCCTAGGCACTGAGTTCAAAATGTAAATAAAACAAACTCCTGGTCTTCCCAGGACATACTTCTAAGTGACTGAGATAGATAGTACGGAAATGCATAGTGTGCCAGATACAGAGAAAACCATGGAGAAAAATAAGTCACTGCAGGGGACAGGCTTGCTGTATCGTGTAAGACTATTAGGGAACCTCGTTGGTGAGATGACACTTGAGCAGTGCGGCAAATGGGTGACCTGTGTGGCCACCTGGAGGAGGTGCAGCTAAGGCAGGGCCACATGTTGGGGCACAACAAGGAGGCCAGTGTGGCTGGAGCAGAGTGAGCAGGAGATTGGCACAGCAGACACAAACCCAGATCAGCAAGGGCCAGCGGGCCACGGGGAAGACTTTGAATGTTCTCTCTGAATGAGATGAGAAGCGCTCGGGGGCATCTGAGCAGCCTGTGACATGATCTGATTGTCATTTTAAATGAAGGCTCTGGCGGTTGGCTTGAGCACAGGCTGGAAGGAGAAAAGGTGGGAGTAGGGCGCGGGGTGAGGAAGCTGCCGCGGTAATCTAGGCAGGAGCCAGATGCTTGGGCTAGGGTGGAAGCAGGGGGGTGGAGAGAAGTCAGGTCCCACGGGGCTTCTGAAGACACGAGTGAGAGGGTGTGGGGAAGAGAGAGGAGTCTGGATGATCCCGGTGGATTTGATCCGAGCAGCCAGAAGCATGGATTTGCCCTTTACGGAGATGGTTAAGGTTGCCTTCTGTGTGCCGAGTGGCAAGGGGGTGGAGAGAACAAAAGAACATTCTCAGAGAGCTTTCAACATATTGGGCAGGGAGAGCGGCCCATGGTGCATAATGAGGGAAGAACAGAAGACAGACATCTATGAAAGAAACTGAGCGGAAGCCGAGTGCCAAGGAGCTGCAGATGAGAAGGGGGCTGGAGCTGGGGATGTAGCTCAGCAGTAGAGAACTTGCCTAGCATATGCAGGATCCCGGGTTCAATCCCCAGCACCCACCCCCACAAACACAAGAGAAAGAAAAGAAGAAGAAAAGCTGAGCATAGTGGCCCCTGCTGAGGCAGGAGGATCTGGAGTTTGAGGGTAGCTTGGGCTACACAGTGAGTCCATCTCTCAAAAAATGACAAGGGAGAGAGGAAAAAGGAAGAAGATAGATTTTCAGGAAGGGGTAGTTCATGTCAGCTCAGGCTCTGAAATCATCCTCTTTAACAGGCATCTTCTTGCAGGTCCTGTGAGCTTGTTTCAGACCTCATTTTCCTTTAACTCACCCTTTCCCTTGACACTAGGATACTGTATGACTCCCTCCCAGTACACTTCCTTGCTTCACCCTTCTCCCACCGTGTCCTCTAGCCACTGGCATCCATCAAAGACCACTCCTGAGTCCTTGCTCTGCTCTCTGGCTCTGAGAACTGTACACACACACACACATACACATGCACACACACACACATACACGCGCACGCATATGCACAGATGCACGCACACACTGATCTGAGCCATGTGTATATCTGACTCAAGTTTCTATGGGTAGAACTGGCCATGCCACCCCCAGGACTTTTATCTCAATGGGACACTGCCTCTGGATGTCCAGCTGTCACTCCATGTCTAAGCTGGGCTCACTTCTCCCACTGCCAGTGCTTCTTCCTGCCTTGCTTATTTGTGAGTGGCACTGTGGTTGCCCCTACTCTAGAATCACCTGTAGCTTTTTCTTTACAGCTCATGACTAAATGTCTGCACCATTGTGGCCCTGCCTCTATCTTCGCTGTCTGGTCAGTCTTCCTGATGGCTATTGCCAGGTAGATCAGGGTAAAGCATGACCTCCTTTATTTCACACCTTTGCTCAAAGTTCAAAACCCTATGTGGGGCCAGGGATATAGCTCAGTGGCACAGTGCCTGCCTGGCAAGCACAAGGTCATGAGTTCAATTCCCGACACCAAACAAACAAACAAAAACCCTATGTGGGTCCTCACAGCTGATCAGGCAGAGTCCCAGTTCTTTATGTTGGGGTTCCTTTTTCCCCTTAACCCTTATGCCTCACACTTGGGCGGTCCCAGTTCTCCACCTAGGATAGAGGGTAGAGGAGCCAGCAACTGCTGGCTTTAGGGTGGTGCCAGTCCTTACCTTACCTTGCAGCCTTGAAAGGTAGACTTAGACCTGCTCATTTTGCAGATTAAGAGGTGGACTCTGGGTAAGTGTGACACCTTGGAAGTCACAGGGCTGGTGAGCAGCAGACCAGGGTACGAGGCTCAGGCCTTTTCTACTTTCAAGCCCACATCTTTCCCATCTCAGTACCTGCCATCCTAGCTCTGGTACTACAGAGGCTGAGGCAGAAGGTTCGCATGAGCCCAGAAGTTAGAAACCAGCTGGGGCAACATGGGGCAACATGTCTCAAAAATAAATAACAAACAAAAGACCAGAGATTTGTCTTACGCTGCAGTTCACTGTTAGGTCCAGAGATGTTCATAAATAATCATGGAATGAAATAGGAAAACAACTACTTCCTTAGCAAGAATACTGAAAACAGTTTCAAGCAGGAATCATTTATATTTGTACTTAATGTGTTCCTTTCCTCTAGTTAACACAGAAATAATTGTCTGAAATTACAAGTTAAGTAGAATAGGGAGGTTAGGAAGTTCTGTGATTTAAGAAAAATATTATTATAACATTTGTGGCAGTGAACTACAGAGTTCAGCTGAGGAGGCAGCTTCTTTCCAAACATGCAGTTTTCCATGGCTCAAAATGTTCTGAAACATTCTGATTTCCTCCTACTTTAATCAATGTCAGGGAAAATGAGATTAAAGGTAACATCCACAGCCATTTTGAAGGCATTTGAGTAAGAAGTGATGTTCTCCACACTGTGCCAGCTGTGTGTGTGTGTATGTGTGTGTGTGTTTATGTGTGAGACTGTGTGTGTGAGCGTGAGTGTGAGACAGCTACCACACTCCAACCAAGGAACTTTGCCTGAGGCTGACCAAGGATAAGGATTCTTCCCAGAGTTTAAAGAGACAAGATTTGCAAAAGATAAGCAGGGATATTTTCTGGAGAGTCATGAACAACAGCAGCAATTAGATGCCCAGAGAGTAAGAGGATGAAGCCGGCAGAATCAACATTCAAGACGTTTGTCTGAGAAAACAAGAAAATTGGCTGTTGAAAATGGAAGACCTCTCCCAAACAAAAAAAAAATTTCAGCCACTAACACTTGGCTGAATGCCCCAGGGACTGAGGCCTCTCTACTTCTCCGATCTCTTTCTGAGAAATGCTCACTGACAGAAATCAGAAGGAAGGGATAGGCACTAAATGTCACTCCCTTGTCCCACTAGCGGTCCACCTCCCCACTTACAACACATAAGGTTGGGCTGAGAAAATGTTTCTGTGATTAGGCACAAAAAGCACATGGTAAAGAACTTATGCAGTATAAAACTTTATATATATGTTTGTGTGTGTATAGATACAGTGTATATATAAGGAAATTATATATGCACATACATATCCACACACTGATACTTATTCCTCTTACTTCAGACTCTGAGTCCTCCATTCTCCACCTCTCTCCAGCAAGCAATTACTGTTATACGTTGCAGGTCTACTTCCCAGGGATGTTCTATGCACACATAAACATCTGTGTTTTTAACATATATGGCAGTATACTCTATAATGTTGTTCTGCAGGTTACTTTTTCTTATTGGCCTATAAACAAGCTGAGGTGGTCTGGGATGTGTACACTCCTTTCACTCCAAAAAAATCAAACCAAGTAACACCCATTCTCCCACTCTGTGGGTTCCGGTTCACCTTGAATTTTCACTTGACAATGCACATCAGAAATGCGGAACTGATATATATTTCAGTGTGTGTGTGTGTGTGTGTGTGTGTTGGTGCGGATCAAACCTAGAGCTTCATGCATGCAAACTCCATGCTGTACCATTGAGCTACACTCCCAGGCCAGTGTCCCCAATCTTGAACTGATACCCTTCCTCTCTTTTAAGATAAACACTTCTCAGGCATATGGTATTATGGACTTGGTCCAAGGGAAACCAAAGCCTGCTTTCGAGGACTGCAAAGTTGTTGGTAGGGAACAAAAGGAAGAGAGAAAGAAAGGTTGCTTCCGCTAACCTCATGAATGAAAGCTGCCTTCCCACACATACTAAGTGCTGCCAGGCCTACCCGGAGTGCCACTGTGTACCCAGACTGGCAGTCAGAGCTGAGGATTCACAACTCCCATTGTTAAAGGACACAAACCCAGCGCCCCCAGGTTTGTGGGGAATCCAGAACCAACATCACTGCCAGAAAGAGGTCCTTGAACCTGGACCAGCTAGGGTCAGCACCTGCGCCCCACAGGCCCCTGAGCACAAGACCAAAGGGGTCTCAGTCGGGAGCAGCACTCACTCATCTCCTGCTGTTGTCATTGTCACCTCCAAAGAGCCTGTCATTAAAGCTTTGTCCCTGGCTCTCTGATTTACATGTACAAATAATCACTGTCAGGGGCACAAGCCCCAGAGAGCAATAATAGATTCTGGTGGTAGCAGATGCAGATGCAGGAAATAAAAACAAAAATGAAACACACCCGCCTGGCAGAACTCAGTGCTGAGAGGAGTCCTGAGGGGGAAGCAGAGCCTGCCAGGGAGGTGGGCCAGAGAGGGCCATCAGATAAAGTATTGACTGCTGGGTTTTCTGCAAAAGCCAGCTGAGGATTCTGTACATTGTGGTAACATCTATAACTAAAATATGCTATTTTAACCACTTTTTAAATGTATAGTTCAGTGGCATAATTACATTCACATTGTTGTGCAAGCTTAACTTAAAACATTTTCATTACCCCAAACAGAAGCTCTGTACCTTTTAGAGTAGTATCTTCCCCCAGCCCTTGGAAATTCTAATTTACTTCCTGCTTGATGAATTTGCCTCTTCCAGATATTTCAAAAAGTGAATCACACAATATTTGTCCTTTTTAGTCTGCTTTATTTCTCTCTGCACAGTGCTTGTCCACATTGTAGCACACATCAGAACTTCGATCTTTTTTACAGTGGAAAAATACTTCATTGTATGGATATGCCACGCTCTGTTTATCCATTCATCAGCTGGGAAACACTTGGGTCATTTCTACTTTGTAGCTATTGTGAATAACCCTGCTCTGAATATGGGTGTACAGTTATGTGTTTGACTCTGCTTTCAATTCCTCTGGGTTTACACGTAGGAGTGGAATGGCTGGTGCAAATGGTAATTCTAGGTTAGTTTCGTTGAGGAATCATCAGATGGTTTCCTGCAGCGGTGAGCCTAAGATTTAACATATCCACGCAGTCCCAGCCTAGCAGACAGACGTCCGTGTACCTTGGTCCTGGGAGGCCACGCAGCCCACTCAGGGCTCAGAGTGGGAAGAAAGAGCACCAGTCCAGAGCCAAGAGTGTCAGAGGAAGCCTGGCCCCATACGCTGCTCCCCAAGTTGCTCAGCCAGGTCCACTGTAAACCGGGTTTTGGCATCAGCAAACCTTAGGGTTCCCCTATGTGCTCAGACCCGTGAGCCCAGAAAGCTAGTAACACCTGATCTAACACTGTCCCTTGTTCTTTCTGCTGTGCCGTCCTGCAGAGCTGGGCTGTCACCCTTCTGGCCTTAGCTCAGACATCATTGTGTCACCCTTCTATGCTACGCCCTGTTCTGTCTCCTGAGGGGACTGGTGGGCTCTCCTCTGTTCCTACAGTACCCTGGGGATTTACACTTAAGGCTGTCACCTACTTCTTGTTGCTTTCAGGTTGGTGACCCATTTCTCCCACCACACAGTG
The DNA here is from genome assembly GCF_000276665.1 of Chinchilla lanigera. Classification (NCBI taxonomy): domain Eukaryota; kingdom Metazoa; phylum Chordata; class Mammalia; order Rodentia; family Chinchillidae; genus Chinchilla; species Chinchilla lanigera. Next base: position 26,335,163 of record NW_004955412.1, on the reverse strand, counting down.
AGCATCTTGAGGACAGAAAAGGAGCATTTTATCTTTGTATTCTTGCTCTGGGATAAGTCCAGTACCTGGTGCTTGTTGAGTGAATGCATGAGTGAGAATAAAGAATGAATTAACCATGCTGCTTAATGAATGTTTATTGACCAGCTATGAATGAGTGGATGATGAATGAATGGGGTCCCAAGGACTGAGATGAGCCTGTGGAGTAGCCTCTGGCTCACAGCCAAGCCCTCATTCACTCACTTATTCATTTATTCATGCATTTAGTACAGTCACTGCTATGTGTCAGTCTCTATTAGGGTCTGGGGTTCAGATGCAAATAAGCCCCAGCTTCTGTCTTCAGGAAACCCACAGAAGAGCAGACGGAGACTGAGGTAAACAAGAACTGCTCCAAGCCACTCCATTTCCCCAAAAGCATACAGGGACTTACATCACATCAAAAGCCCGACCAGGGCTGTCTGGGCTCCACCAGTTGCTGGGCACAGCTGGCTGCGGGAGGAGTGGCCAATTAGCATCCCGCACACACCTGTCCGCGGCTGCGCCAAGGATCCAGGGGCTGGAGAATTAACGACCACGAGGATTTTTGGAGCTCCCAGAACCCAGCCCAGCTCACATCAGAGACCTCGTTCCCCTTCAGGGATTCATGTACTCTGCACAGCTGGTTAATTTTTCATCAAGGGGTGGGGTTGGGGGTTGGGAGAGAGCTCTGATCCTCTACTCTTTCATGCGGTGGGTAGGGGAGCAACACAACATCCTGTCCATTTTATTTTTTTAGATGAAATAGGAACAGATTGTGGTTGCCAGGCAAGACCCAGCCCTCACAGGGCTTGTGCTGCTGCTACAGGCTGATTAATGGTTATTGGGCAAAGGATAAAGCATCCAGACGGCAGAGGCCGCCGGTGAAGGTGCTTACACATTTAATGAGTGCCGGGTGACATGCTAGTGGGGAGCAGCAGTTGTTTTAGGAAAGAGATTTAAGGTTCTAGTCTTCTGTCGCACCCTCACCCCCTCTTTTGTTAGGGCCTGGCCCAGCTGAGTTCCTGCTCTGACCTGCATGCTATCTGATCCGCCCCTTTATGCGCGCCCCCTTCTTCCACCGAGACAGCTGCAGGGTACCTGTCTCTGCTTTACTTGATCTTAGCTAAAAGGCCGAGAAGCGATTACCTGTCTCTGCTTAAATCTGACTCAGAACCTGAAAGCTCACGGCTGAAAAGAAACCTCAATTTGCTCATCCAGGAAATGAGAAAATAGGAAAATGACCTTATGTGTTAAAGAGACTGAAGGTATGCAGTGTGATAAAAACAAACAAACAAACAAATGTTTAAATTAAAAATTTTCATTACAGTAAAAGACACACTGCCCCTGAAAATACTCCTCCTCACTTTGGACACATTCATATCATTCTCACCACTTGCTGAGACAGTTCTGGGTTCCCCTTTCGTAAGCATCTTCAGCGGAGCATCACAGCAGCCTTGATGTTGTCAGTCAATTCAAATCATTCATGGCAATTTCCATCAAATAAAAACATTATGGTGTGTCCTCGTCCACCTTATTTACTGGATCTGACACCATGTGGCTTCCGCTCTTCCACAAAGTCAAGATGACCACGAAAGATAAAAGTTTTGAACTGATTGCACCACATTTTTAGCCAAGTAGCGAAGAACAGACCAGCTAGATCATAAGATCTCACAGGAGCTAGGGCGGTCAGACGGTGCCTTCGTAGAGGAGGTGCTGGTGTGCATGATTTAAGGAGGGAAGGGGCATGAACTGGAAAGTAAAATAAGCAAAGCAGAAGAAAAAAGACAAGTGCAATCCTCCGTAGGTCCCCCAAAGGGCCAGTGGGTTGTGGGGACAAGGGAGAAACTGCCATCACGGCTGGGGAGAGCAAACTCTTAGTTGGGAGTTGGAGACAGTCACTGATCCTCACTGTGTGACCTTGGGGTGGCCACTTCCTCAATCCAGAAGTGTTTACAAATGAAGAATTTAGTGGGTCTCAACCTGGGCAGCACATTAGAACATCTGGGAAGCTTTTAAAACAGGATCTGGGCCTCTTTCTGAGTGACTTTTATGTAGTTAGTGATCTGGGGTAGGGCACAAGCTGAGGTAGCTTTAAAAGGCTCCCTGTAGTTCTCACGTGCAGCCTGTGATGAAAACCACGGCCTTGCCTTGGACAACCTCTAAGGTCCTGCCTAAATTCCTGATCTTTTCATCTGCATAGAGAGGTACCAGGCCTCCTGGTTTATATTCCTGGGCATGCGGCCTGGAGCAAAGGACAGGATCAGAGAATTCCTGAGGAAAGCTTCTCTACCAGGCCAGAACTCAGCGGTTCTGTGCAGGAGGCCAGGTGGAGGGGCTGCCCTGCCCATCTGGTTCCCATTAATCCCGAGGCATGTTTCACATCGCCTGCAGGTACTTGGAGCTGGGAACAGCCCCCTGGGTGGCCCTTGGCGGGGCCCTTTCATGCCAAGCCCTGCTGACAGGCTGCAGGGCTCTGTGGGGCCCTCCTGGCTTCCAGTCACTTGTCTCCTCTTGGGGCTAGAATCCCCCAACAAATAAGAAACTAAAGGAGGCGGACGCAGAAGCCCGGCTCCCTTTCATTAGCAGTCTGTCACAGAGCGTGAAGGGCTTCGATAAATCCTGCAGCTCAGCAGCTGCCGAGGAGGCCTGGGAGGAAGAAGAGTCATTTGTTCCCCAGAAGACTGAGTCTTTAGGAATTTCCAGGCTTCTTGCTCCCCTACCCAAACAGCTGGGAACTAGCTCAAAGCCACATGTTGCTCCAGGGTCTGCCTGGTTTTAGAGGGAGCCGGGGAGAGAGAGACTGCAGCAGACAGAAAATGGGAGGGGAAATGGTCTGTCCCTGGGCACCCCTTCTTCCCTCTAGACATGGGCTGGAGAAGCCAGGCTCTGCTCAACAAGGCCCCAGAGCATCTGACTGCTAATGTGGCCCTGCCCCAGGCTGTAGCAACAGTGGCTTTGTGGAGGGCGTTGAGCTTCACTGAGTTGTCCCATTATTCTCACACTTGCTAAGCAGGCTGGTGGAGGTTGCAGTGCCCTGCATAGGGACTACCTACGCTGCACCCACACTGAGTTCACCCCAAGTCTTGCTGCCTCCCTGTGTCTACCAGCTGCTCCCTAGCAGGATCACAGAGTCATACCGGGCTCAGAGGTCAGATGGCCCTGGAGCTGACTCCTAGCCATGTGACTTTGAGCAGCTACTGAGCCTTTTTATGCCCTTGTTTTCTTATCTATAAAACAGAGATAATAAAATATGTGCCTTGTGAAGATCAATGCGATAAGGTTACTAATATGAGAGGCCTGAAGGAGAGATAGGTCAACAGCAAAGATGGCCTCCTTGGCGGGCCAGCTCACAGCCTGAAGGGAATCAGAAGTGCTTTCCTAAGAGGCGCTCACACCCACACATGCACGTGTGTTCCGAGACAAAAGCAGCAGTAACACCCAACCTCCTGGGACAAGACTAGAAGATCCTGGCCGTGCCTTGCCTGTGCAGTGACAGCACGCAATGTCCTTCCCACACGTTCTGGCCAAGTTGTCCCTGGGAGGCTGTGGCCAAATAGCAAGGTCAGTCCTGGAACAGAACAGGCCCAGCTCCATGGCTGCAGATGTCTTTGTAGTCAGAACCCAAGGCCACATGCTCAAGGAGCTATGGGGAAAGGAGGAAAGAGAAAAATGCAAAGCACTGCCTGGCTACTGCTCCACCCAGCCCAGCAACGCAAAGCTGGGGGTGTCTAGCATGGTCCAGGTGGGTGAAACAAGTCTGGGAGTAGATAGCAGAAGCTCAGCACCTGTTCTCCATACAGCTTTCTCCCCACAGCCTCAGCAGACAGCCAGGGGGTGATGTACGCCAGGGGAGTGAACACAGGTGGCCTCGTGTCCACCATTAAATCAAGCTTAATATATGTATAGATGCTGGTGAAACCGGCTTTGAAGAAAGTGAGTAAAAATCCACTTTTACCTGGGTTGGAGGGACTGTTTATGTTCCAAAAAGAATCTATGTTTCTTACCAGCGGTTTTTTCAGTGACACCTTAATAGCTTTAAGGTATGATCTGAGTTTTTAAAAATGCAGGTCTTGGGCTGGGGATATAGCTCAGTGGCATAAGCGCCTGCTTGGCAAGTGCAAGGTCGTGAGTTCAATCCTTGGTAATGCAAAAAAAAAAAAAAAAATGCAGTTGTTGAGCAATTGAAATCTGTGTAGCTCTCAGATTTCCATTGGTTTCTGGCTACCATGTTTAACCTGTCTTATTCATCAGTGGCCTGGCCCCACATCTGGTCTTTCCCATGCCTTCCCCTCTGCTCCTCCCCAGGGATGTCCATCATGGACTGAGCACGCACTGTGCACCCAGCCCGGGGCTGGAGTTTTCCTTACTTAGGGTGCACATACAGACAGTGATGTGGTGGGAAACACTGAACAACTAGCTCTCTGGAAGAATATGCTCACCATGGCCAAATTCAAGCTACCAGTGTGGTGCTACTGGGCACAAAGTGGGGAAGAGATGCAGCGAGCTCAGTATCGCACACTGTTTCCCTCAGATATGATAGAAATAACCTCAAGAGCATAGCGGATAGAATGCCCTTAACTTTGTTTTTAATATAATTTATTTAACACCAAGTTCATATGATGTAATTTTAATAACGGCCGTGTTTAACTGTTGGCTTGCAAAATTTCTGACAGTTGAACAACCGGCTCACGCAGGGTGCCTCCAGCTCAGCACTGCACGGAACCCAGCTGGGCCGTGTCACCTACGGTGGTCCTCATGGATTCAGAGCAACGAGAACCTTGCCGAGGTTAGTGAGTGAAATGCAGCCTTCCACTGAAGCCTCCCGGCAAACCTATAGGCTAGGTCATGTATTAACCCCCTTCTACAGATGGGGATCCAGAAGGACAGTACCAAAGCTTAGGAGAGCTTAAATAATTTAAAGTTCAGTATTAGATCAAGTCTAAACTCCTTACCATCGCAAGAATCTCCAGAACTGAGAGTTCTTCATTTACTCAATTCCATTTCTAGCATCCACCGATACTCTTATCTCCAATGAGGCATCAGGAGGGAACTGGGAACTTGGGGTATGATTTCTCAACATTCCATCTCAGTTTAGCATTAGAGCACTTTTCAAGGCAGATGAGCATGTATACGGCTCTGTGTTGTCTCTGTCTCTGAGATAGCACGCAAACTTCCCTCCCTAAGCTTGGAGTCCTCAGTAAAAGAGTGAGTCTCCACAGTCTTGATGACTCCAGACCCTATTATCCCGTGGGTCAGCAGATCTGCCCAACAGCCCATAGAAGGGTAAGCAGATAGCCAGATTCCGTTCTCTGCTTATCATATGTGGCTGGCTCGCTCTTAGATGGGGATCCTTCTATTACTCTCAAACTAGAGTATATCCCTCCCTCCAACAGTCCCAAGCAAAAGCATGCTAGATACCTAAACAGCTGGACCACGAGGTGCCCTCAAAGAAGCTGGTGGACCTCAGTAGTGAAACAGCCTGAGATGAAGAGTGGTTTGAGGGAAGCCATTCAGAGCTTGGAATTGGAGGCTGGCAGGGGAGTAGATGACCTCAGAAGTCCCTGGTGGAGGCTGGTCTTGTGGGTTTCCTGAGCTACATTGATTCCAGGCCTGGAATCCATCATTCCCTTCATAATACAAATAATCACCAAATGTGCTCAAGCACTCAGTAGCCTGGATATTCACTCTAGCAATTCTCTGTGTGGACGGTGATTAGACCATCATTATCTTAATGCTTCTTAATTTATCTTTCTGATTAGCAACTTACCATTTTATTTGCAAAAAATAGCCTTCTGCTGGGAGGAAGCCAGCCGAGCACAGCAGCTGTCATTTTCTCTGTACTAAATCAGGCCAGGCTTAAGTTGGTTTTCTGGTGATGCTATTTCTTGTGTCTTGGTGCTATGAAGCACCACAGTCCATCATGGTTGTTGTGGAATAGAGACACACCCACAGCAGGCCGTAGGCAGAGAGGTCACCTCTACCCAGGTGAGGTGTCCAGGATAAGACACACTCAGGAAGGGCTCCCAAAGTCTGAGCCCTCTTACCGTCCATATGTGACAGTCCGGGGGTGGGGCTGGGGGACTCGCTGCAGAAACTAGGAGGGAGGTCAGTGATGTAGGTATAGGTAACATAATAATAGCAACCATCTAAAGACTAACGAGTGTTTGCTATGTGCTGGGCATTGTGTAAAGCTCTTGAGATGTACTGCCTCATTTAATTTTTAAAACAGCCCTACAGGTGTGTACTATTGTTATTTCCATTTACAGATCAAAAGACCAACCCTAGAGATGTCACATAATTTGTCTAAGGTCCTACCGCTCCTAAGTGGCAGTTGACACCTTTGTAATTCTCAGAACCAGTGATCTTGAACACCATGTTATGTCGCCTTCCCAAGTAGATTAGACACTGCCTGAGATGAGAGACTTTAGGGCGAATATTGTCAGAGCGACTCTGGTGTAACAAGCCTTTATCAGTTTCCCACTCACAAACACCTCTCCATCCTTACCAAGATATCTCTCTCTTCTTTCCTATTCTCCACCAGAATGAGGAATTAATTTCTCTCTTTCAGAGTATTACTGTTGTCTTACCTGGGGTCACATAAAGTTTTCCTTTTCACGGATCTTTCTATCCACTAACTCTTTTTTTTTTTTTTTTTGGTACCGGGCATTGAACTCAGGACCTTGTGCTTACCAGGCAGGCGCTTATGCCGCTGAGCTATATCCCTGGCACTATCCACTAATTCTGAACAAATCACACTATTTTCTGGTTCTTACTACCTCCCAGAAAATGTCTTTATTTTATTCTATCCCTAAAACAATAGGCTGTGGCCCTGGGGCATGTCCTTTAAAAAGAGACATCATGGCCTCCAAGAGGTCTATCACTATTTATTCCACCTGATGTCCAAACCCTGTGTTTTCTGTACGTTAATTGTTCCTGCTTCTTCCATTGAGAAGTACACCCAGATACCCAGGTATATGAGGGAAAAGTAGAGCTTCATTACCTGCTTGTAACCCTTCAGAAACAAAGTTGGATAACTATCAAGCTCGAATGTAACAGTGATTTCTCTCACTGATTATAGAGGACTGTGCTTTGCAGAGTGTGGCCCTGGCCCAGTAGCATCACCTTCTTTAAAATACAATGTTTTAGGCCCGATCTCAGACTTTTTAAACTAGCAGTTTGCACTTTAAGAAACTCTCCACCTTGGGTAGTGGGACACATCTATAATCCCAGCACTCTAGGAGGCTGAGACAGGAGGATCATAAGTTTGAGCCACGTCTGGGTGACTCAGTGAGACCCTGCCTCCAAAATTTAAAAAAAAAAAAAAAGGCTGGGGTTGTAGTCCAGTGCAAAGACTCTGGGTTTGATCCTCAGTATTGAATATAAAAAAGAAAAGCAAACCCTTCAAGTGGTTCTGATACCTGCTATACACTGCCACAGATTGAGGCTGCTATGTGTCAGTCATGGTGGGGTGCTCACCGATGTTACACATCACCTCATTTAAACCTGGCAATGATATTGATGAAAAATACATTTGCATTTTACAGATCAAGAACCAAGCTTCTCAGTAGGAAGCAGCTCACTCAAACTCACACAGCTAGAAGTTGTTATAAGCGGGCTTCAAGCCCAATTTTGTCTGTCTCCAGGATCCACATACTAATACCACTGGCTGAGAGTGGACAGGAAGTGTTTCCTTGCCAAATATCTTCTGAAGGGACTTGGGAGATCTCATTTGACAAGCTCAATAATGGAACTCAAGACAGGACAACCAATCAAGCAATCAAGACCATATCACTATCATGGTGAGGCAGCTCCAGCTTCTTTTAAATGGAGAAATGAGCAGGATATGGGTCCCTCAAAGGCTATGACTTCTCTACTTGGGGCAGTAGTGTTTATCTAGGTCCATCTAGTCTAGCCAGGCACTCAGGGTTCTTTTGTTTTAAGGGTGCATCTGAGTTCAAAGCACTGTGTTGCACTAAAAATAAAATTCTTCCCTGGATAACTATAGATTTGCTTTTCTTAAGAGTTCAAGAAAACCTCCAGTGATTGTATGAGGGGATTAGAGACAGAAATTGCTGTTTCTTCTTTAATCTCTGCAGTGGTCGCCAGGCTGGAAGGCTGAATTTCACAGGAAAGGAAACACATGGTTTGTTTTGTACAAAAGTCATGTTCCTGGAATAGTCAACAAAACATCCATCTAGCCACTGTGTTATCTGACCGCTTTCCCTCAGGCCATTTCATTTAATCTTCAGAACAACCCTTTAAGGACCTATGATTTAAGACAATAGCTCACATTATCCCCACCTGATAGATAAGGAAAGAGAGGGATTCAACTGGGTAGTGGCCAGCTAGAGAGCTCAAATCCAGATCTGCCTATCTCTCAAGCTCTCTCTCTCTCTTAAGTACAACATGCAAGCCTACCTTGTTCAGCACTAGGGTCAATTAAGAGAAGGGACTAGAGTCCCGGACAGAAAAGGAAAGAAGTCCTAGGTTTTGGCAGGTCAGCCATCAGAACGGTGTTGACCAAACATTTCTGAGAGTATTTATACAAACTGGAGCCGCTCTACGCATGCCTGGGGTCTTATGTGGCTGAATCACATGTACGTATCCCAGGATTTCAACCTCTTTACTCTTGCTATCAGTCTGAGCCAGTGCTGGCCACAGAGTCCTACAGGCTGAGAGGAAGCCATGGCTCTAGCATGGCCCTGAGTTCTACGGCAACTGAATCTCATGAGACCTGAGCAGGCGGCCATGGTTGTCAGCACAAGCCTGCAAGCTCTAGATTGTCTCTAGAATGGGATCAACATAGGGTTCCAGTGAGGCTCTCCCGCGAGTACCCAGAAAGTGGGCATGATTCTCTCTTTCCCCATCTATCCTGACACTCAGCCTCCTGGCCTGCACCCCATGCCCTCCTGGAAAGCAAGCATCACCAAGGAGATGGACAAGAAGAGGCCAGGCAAACTCCTCATACAGCTGCCCCAAAGATATCAGTCACTCTGGCACTAGAACAGCCCCACCTGGGCCACCGTGGGCTGGCCGGGCAGGTCGTGTGAGTGTATGAGACAGGAAGGCGCTCTGTGGGTGTCCCTGCACAGGCTCTGTATGGAGGACAATGAGTGGAAACACGTATTGCTCCTCATGTCAGCTGTGCCATTTACCAAAGAACTGATGCCAGGCAGCCTGCTTTCACTCAGATCTAAGAAAGGTTTCCTTGAGTCATTCCACGTGCTCTCTAAATCATGGAACACCCCAAAGACCTATCCCGCTGCTTCTGACTAGATGGGCTCATGCCCATCCTTCCCTGAAAGTCCACTGGAGAAGCTCCCAGTGCCAGACATGAACTTTTCAGGGGAGACACAGCCTCTCCTTGGCTCTGTGCAGACGGACCCTAGCTACTCCCTCCTTCTTCATTTCCCACTCGAGATACCCATGGCTGTCTCCCACATACCCACAGGTTAAGAGGGGCGATTATAAGCTGAGCTTCAAGCAGCCCCAGGAGTCTGGGTGCAGGTTCAGGCTGTCACGAGGTGCATATCAAAGCTGGAGTTTAAAAACTGCATTGGGAATAGTGCAATTATCTCGCTTCACCACATTTCTCAGCCCTGACTGAGGTTTAATTAAAGCCAAGTAAAAACACAAAGTCGCCATTTCAGATATCACCCCACTGCATGCTGGTTAAAAAAAAAAAAAAAAAGGAAAGAAAGAGAGAAAAAAAAATCCTTTATCAGGGACTTAAAATTTTTTCTGTGGGTATCTTCCGGCTCAGTTGGATATTAGTCCTTCATAACAGTCCCTTTAAAGAAAAAAAATATATTTAACATATATGTATAAAATGAGTTAATCCTCCATAATCTCCTTGAGTTGTACCTAAAACACAGTTTCTTGCAGGTGACCTTTTCAGAAGAGGCTGTTGCTATGGCAACTGCATTGTTTGATTCCATCAAGAGAAAAATGCTGCATGGAAATGTATTTAATTTTGCTTAATTTGATGCTGTATTTAACACTTGCGCAGGCTGAAAGGAGAGGGGCTGGAAGGCAGAAGCCGGCTCATCAGGCCATGTTCACTGGCATCCTATCCTGAACAGCCAAAGGGCCTCCTAGATACCCTGACCCCCCAAACACATGCCTGCTTCCAGCCTAGGCTGGGGGCCAACTCTCCCTGATTCCACCTTCAACATATCCGTCAGTAAGAGATGGGCAAGGCGCCCCATCCGAGGGGAGCTCTCGGGGCAGACACTGCGAAGTAAATAGAAGGGTTGCAAAGAGGTTCAGACCATGAGTCCACAGACGTGGAGAGAGCTCTGTTTTGCTGCTCCCACAGACTCATTTCCTCATCTGAAATGTGAAGCAACTGAATGCAAAGACCTCTCAAGTCCATCCTATCACTAAGCTGGTGAGTCCCCATGTATAAGCCTGATGTCATCAGCTAGGTTTTACCTTCATGGGTGCACGATTAGTACTTGATGAGTGATTCAGTTACTCACACAAGACGCCACTCCACAGAATCCCATGGCCTAGTCCAAGAGGTTGGGATACAGCCTCACCCATGGCACTTCACAGGCCACGACACCTTCCTGTTGCTACACAGGCATGCCCACAAGCACAGCCAAGGGCTTAAAGCCAGATAAGATAGGGCATTCGACCAAGGAGTCAGGGGGGTAACAGGGAGGGAGAAAGCACCGTTTCCAATGGTCCTTCCAAGCCAGGTACGCGTCCCTGTTGGGAGCAAACAGGGCAACCACAGAGGAGAACAGACACAGCCAGAGTCCTCCCAGCTCAGCCAGCGTGGGCAAACCAACTCCCCTGAGATTCTTATTCCTTCCACGCAGCCATAGCCTAGCAGTACACAGAAACTGTATATATACCTCTGAATAAAACTTCTAGTTTGATGACTTTAGATAAGTCATCTGACCCCTCTGAGTCTCAGTGTCTTAAAGAGTTGACTGGGGGCTGTGTGAAATGCTTTTCTTTCTTTGACATTCTGTGGATATCATTCTAGTCTTCCACTGCACATACCAACAGGGATGGGCCACCCATTTCTTTAGTAACTTCATCAAACTAACTCCAGCAGGTCATCCTTTCTTCCCCAGCCTTCAACTGAAGGCCACACATCCCCATCCTAAGCCAAGAGCAGTCATCCCAATACAGTACCCTCAGTCACAGACCGCAGCTCCTTCAGTGCTGACCACGTCATGCCGCTGCTTCTCACTCTCCTGAGCTGCTGTCCAGAGTCTAAACCTCAGAGATTACACACCACAGCATGGATACTCAGCCCCATGCTGCTCTCTGCATCCTTGGCCCTCTGGAAATCTTGGTCCTGAGTGTCTCCTTTGCTTTTTGATTTAAGTGAAACCCAGCTTCCCCCGCAGGATGTGTCTGCTCAGAAGCACTTTCAGATGGATACTATTCTCCACATCCCGTGTGTCAGGACAAAGACGTGGGTGTGTGTCTTCCTCGCGCCCTACTACTGTTTAAACTATCTCTTTTTCTTCTTCAAAGCCCAAACTCCCTTGAAGCATTTATTGTCAGACCTCCTGACTTCCCTTACATTTATAATGATGTCGTTCTACCAAACTTCTGGTTGTTCCTCCTCCTTGACGGATTACTTTAGCACCTGGATCTCTTACTCTCTCCTCATTATTCCTGCCATCACTGTTGGCAGCTTCAGCATCCATGAAAATGATCCATTCAGCACCTTGGCTTCTTAGTTTATCCACATCTTTTGCTCCACTCACACAGCTTCTCCCTAGACTTTGTCACGCTGATGACTGAATCACCTATGAAGTGTAGATTTCCAACCTCCTACTTTCTGAACATCACTGCCTCCCTTAGAGCTAGCTTACTCTTACAGTACCACTCCAGCAATTCTCTAACCTCATTTCATTAAAATCACTTTTTTGTCATCCATTTCTGTCCTTCCCTGCATGTGTTCCCTTCCCCCATCTAGCTCTAACTGCACAATCCAACACTTTAACTGCTCCCTTGCCAATAACATAACCTTGGAACTCTTCCACTGCCCCAGCTGTGCAGAACTCCAGCCCTGGTATCCTACCCATGTATTCAGCACTAAGACCAGAGCAACTGAACACTGCTGGAGAAAAATGACACAAATTTGCTGACTAGACTCATAACAAATATGACCACAAATCTCACTCAATCCTGTCAGAAAAGCCTACTACACTTCCTTAGAAAAATTCAATTTTCCAGTCTCTGGGGAAGCTATCATACTTCCTTCTCTCTCCTCAAGTCCCCAGCACCTTCTCTGCTACCTCATTCTCAGCTGATGACCTTGCAGTATATTTCACAGACAAAACAGATTTCTGTGAGATGAGAACTACCTAGTCTTCCTATCAATAAGTCCTTTATTGTATCTGCCTCAGAACCAAGATACTCTGGCCATCTCGCCCCCCAGCTACAATAGAAAACGAGCCCTGGGTCCTGTCTGAGATCATTACCTTCACTGGCTCTCAACTGTTTTATTTCTTCTTGTATTATTATTTTCTTCTTTCTTACTGGGCCCTCCCATTGGCACACAAACAAACCTCCATGTAATCCTTTAAATAAGCCCTCTCTTGTCCCCATTTCTCGCTCCGTTCTCTACCTCATTCAGAGCTCTCCTTCCCAGAAAGTCTGTTCAAAGGAGCATCTATTCTCACTTTCTCATTTTCCATTCTTTCTGCCACCTACTCCAACCAGGCTTCATTATCCACCACTCCGCTGACGACCAGTTACCAAGATGACTAGTAACTATATCATGCCAAAGCAAACAGCCGATTCTCTGTCCTCATCTTTGCTTTGCAGCAACAATTGGCACAGTCAGTCAATTGCTGCTTCTGAAAACACTTTCTCGGGGCTGGGGATTTAGCTCAGCGGCAAAAGCGCCTGCCTGGCAAGCGCAAGGTCGTGAGTTCGGTTCC
>NW_004955412.1:26215359-26322057 GCF_000276665.1 Chinchilla lanigera | reverse complement strand
CTACTTCACTAGCACTTCTACTCAGTCTCCCCTGTTGGCATTTTCTAAAAATACTCTTCCCTTTTGTTTAGTCTCCCTCCACCTCCCGGTGTGATCTTATCTATCCTGTAGCTTTAAACGCCTCTGCACACTCAGGCCCCTAGATTGACATCTCTAGCTGTTACTCTTCTCAGATCCGCAGACATCTGTATTCAACTGTCTACTCAATATCTTGACTTGAGTGTCTCAAAGGCATCCTAGACTTAACATATTCAGAACAGATTAATTTCCCCCCTCAAACCCATGCACTCATTCCTGCTGAACCTTCCCCCACCTAAGTAAAAAGTGCACTCTTCACTCAGTTGCTGAAAACCTTTAATCAGTCTTGGTTCCTTCCTTTTCCTCAACCACATCCTACACCTCAGCAGTTTCTCCTGCTACAATTCCCACAGTGCATGGAATCCAACACTGTTGCGCTATCTTCACTGCCATGGCCAAGACCAACCCAAAAGAGCCTCCTATCGGGTCTCCTAGACTCACATGGTAGCCAGAGTGGTTTCTAAAGCACAGCTAGCTCTCCAAGGTCTCTCCCTTATAGCCCTCCATGGCTTCCCACTGCAAGTCGGGTAAGATCCAGATGCCTATGTGTAGCCTTCTAGAGGCCTTTGCCTGCCTCCCAACCTCATTTCTCCTCATTCTGCTTCTTGCCTGCTGAGTCCCAGGCACACTCTGGGCATCTTCCAGAAACTTTCCTCTTGCTTTTCCTTCTGCTTAGACGCCCTTTCCTTCTATCCACACATGGCTGCCACCTTCTTATCCATCAGTGTCAGCCCAAACCTCTCATCCTCAGACAGCCTTCCCTCAACACCTTGCCCGGGCACTCTCCCAAGGGTCCCTATTATATCTTCTTCGCCACACATAGCAAGAGCTAACATTTTCTTATTTCTATATTTGCTTCCTTGTTTGTTCATCCTCGCATCTCCGCTTAGAATATGAAATCTCTGATGGCAAGGACTTTACTTTGTTTATCTCTATAACCTGCCCCTACAAGAAAGCCCTGCACACAGTAGGCACTCACTGTTTATGGACTGCCTGCCTGAAGGAGGCAATCTGTCATTAGCTGTCCTTCCTTACCTATCTCTGTGATCCAGGCTGGACCTGGCCCATAATCAGTACATAGAAAATACACATGGATATGTATCTTGGAGTTGACCAGTTTCCATTTCTGCTAACATCCCTGACAGGTGGTCAGTTTAGTCTTCTCCAGGGGCCTAGAATATTTGGTGAGGAGCCTCACAACTAACAGAGGGGCCAAGGGCCATTATCCACAGAGTCCTGACTTGGGCCAGATCCAGGCCCAGCCCCAGGTGAAGTCCTCCTTGCTGCAGGCCACTCTGGGCATCCCCACCGTGCCCTTGTTTGCACATCCCTGCCTACCTTCTTGGCACTACAGTTGCTGCACAGCTTGCCTGCCTTCTAGTTTATTAAAATATTGAAAACAAACAAGCAAAAGGCCATGGTTGTATGTTCTGCATGAAGTGGCAGCACTTCAGTGCTCAGGGCTTAGCACCACTGAGAGGATAGAGCCCCACAGTGCGTCTCACTCTGTGCTCCAGTGAAGGAATAGATGCTCTCCACTCAGGGCAGTGGGACGCTAGGGTTTTGTGGACTGCTGTTAAATATCCATAATTCTTTTCCCTACAATAACAGGTCATAGAAGTCTGTGTGTGCAGTGGTTATGGATGTGGGTCCTGCATCATTCAGACCTCGGTGAAACTTGAGTTATATGACCATGAGCAAATCACCTGAGCTCTCTGAGGTGCACCCTAATGTAAGGACAATAATAACACTTGGCTCAGAGGATTAGTATAAAAGTAAATGAGACAATAAAGGCAAAGGGCTCACCCAGCTCTGGACACAGAATAAACACTAAGGAAACTGTCACTATCATAAATATCAGAGCCTCTAAAACCACCTTTATCATGTTAGAATCCTACCCTGGTCTAACTCAGAATAGCCAAAAAGACATTTTATGCTGGTTCCTGGCCACATATGTGAGCAGTCTACATCACAGTCCATGTCACATATGTGTCTCAGGGAATAGGCTTCCAAAGGGTTCCAGCAGAGCCCAACAAGTTGACATCTACCCAAGTCTTTCTCAGCGAAGGTAAAATTAAAACTATGGAGCATTACAATTGAAAGGATCCTCTTGGAGTTATCTAGTCCTGTCTTCTCATTTTGTTAATAAGGAACCTGTGGCCCACAAAAGTAGAGTCATACCCAAGGTCACATAGTGACAGCTAGGTTTGGAAATCAGGCCTCCTAATTTGTAGGAAGGAAGATTCAGGGCCCATGTGCATGCACCCTCATTGCAAAATTCCCTTCCACTGTAGAAAAATACCAGACCATGAAGCATTTTTTACCAGTTTCTTCATCCACCCCAAGGTTGGAGGACAATGTTTTCTTTGCATGGATACCCTCACCCCTAGGGTGATGGTGGTGGAGTTAGCATCTCCGATAGAGAGAACAATGAAAGCTACACCCTGCCCTGACCCACCTCCCGTTGTCCCCTCCTACCCACAATCCTTTTGCGTTCTCCTCTCTACTGTTCTGCCTGCCTGCCTTTTTAGCTGTTTGCTCAGAAACTGGGCTCTGTTTGCCAAGATTTTATTCATTTTCATATTACCTGGGATTTTTCAACTGTTCTCCTGGGTTTTTAGGAAAATTTCAAGTGGTTAGAAGCACACTGGGCTGCAAAGATAAATATCCACTCGTGACCCTCTGAACCTCGCCTGGGGAATTTGTTCAACTGATTAGCCGCCCTCCTGACCTGCACAGCCCTCTCTCCTGGCCTGCCTGCCTCTTGCCTGGGCCCCTGGGGAACTGGGTGTGCTTTTAGGCATATGGGCTGCAAGTTTTCTCACATCCAAGAAGGATGTGGCAGGATGGCTTGTGTAAGCTTTTGAGTGATGACCAATGACATTTGAAACCTTTGCCTCTGCCTCTAGCTGCAGGATGTCCTCCTTGCACTGCAGTTGAACCAGAGAGAGCACAGCTAAATGGTGCTCCCAACACCCCTCAAAACAAGGAGCATCGAGGAAGCTGGCATATCCAATTCCCTCACTACTGTAAAGCAATTTCCATAAAGCACCAATTCCTTGCTGCTCTTTTGCTGTACACGTAAGGACCCATACTGAAGGCACTGGGAATCAGTGGGAACAATAAGGAAAGGGAGACACCATAAATAAGGTGTGTCCCTATGACATCTTAACAGGATCAAAGCCCAAAGCATATCCCTTTAATGATCCCTCCAGGTCTAAGAGAGAACAAGGATTGAAACCCTCTAAACACTGTGGACAGAGGGCACTGGAGGAAATGGAACATGAGATATAAAATCAAGATCTATATGATAGACATTGTGAATTTATAGGAAAGCACTCAAAGGTAAAGGGCAACTGGGATATGGGAAAAGAGAAGGGAAAGAAGGAGAAAGTTTATATGTATGTATATGCGGGATAGTTAACATGACTGTTCTACTGTCTTGTATTTCTTTGCTGAAAGAAACTGTCAATGAGTCCTTGGTTGATCAGCTTTGTATGTCTATATCTGTTTTCATGAGAAACCACTTTGAAGATATCAATATGTAATACAACAAGCACTGTTAATTCCCCACCACTCTGTTTGTAACTCTGTACTGTCTGTACTGGTCCTGTGCTATTTTGTAAAATGTTGTCTGTCTGTTAATATTTTCCTCCTTTTATTTTTCAAATAAAAAAAAATAAAAAAAAATAAAATCAAGATCTGAGGTTGAGCCCTGGTTGTCCCATATATTAGTCATGTGACCTTGATAATTGCTGAAACTTTCTGTGTGTCAGTCATCTCAATTGTAAAACAGGGAATCATCTCAGGGCTTATGCAAGCATTCCCTGAGATGGTATGCATGCAAGTGTTTGGAAATTGGTAAAATGCTTCCTGAATGACAGTTGTCTTTATTTGTCGAGGGTCAGACATTCTGTCTGTGGACTGATCACCTAAGGATCCAGGATCAGTCACATCGAAAAAGACTTACAGAAAAATGACCCAGAGAGCTTTCTTCATACTCCACTGCTTTGGGAAGCCAGGAGGCACCACCATTACTAGCACTTCTCTTTTGAAATATTCTTCCCTCCAAGCCTCCATGCAATTTGTATCAAATGTTCTAGTAGAGTAGGCAAGAGACCTGGGTTATTGGATATTTGTCAAATTCAATAAAAGGCACAGAGTTGCTCTAGGCTCCTTGTGTTCTCTGGTTCGTCACTGTAGAACTTATTGGCCATGGCCTTGCCACTTCAGGCACTGGACATTAGGAAAACAAGAGCAAGTTTTATTAACTGAGCCAAGGGATCCAGTGGAGCATCTGTCACAGGGAGTGGGTAGAAGCATCTTTGCCATTAGAAGATCAGGCCCCTTCACAGCTCCACCTGGAGTCCTGTCATTTCTGACCGCTGTAGGTTGATAAGAGCCAGGAGAAGGCTTTGAGCTATGAGCTGGAGCAAGGGGACATGTGGGATATTCTTGTTGTTGCTTCCTTGAAAAATTTGTCAATTTATGGCTATCCTTCCCTTAACTCTGCTATTTTACAAAGGGATGCGTACTGAAGGACTAAGTCAAACTGAAACCAGAGCCTCTAGAAGGTAGGGACTGAGTCTCCTCTGAAACCCAAGTACCCAGCAGAGTGTTCTGAGGTACAGTGTCTGCATGGCCAGTGGTCAGTGTTGCATGAATGATTGAGCTGAGAGTTGAACCATATGCCCTTTGGGTTGAAGAGAGGCCAGGGCTGGGGAGCAAATACGGTAGAAAGTTTATTTAAAAAGGAAGAACATGGAACCCTGTATCCAGGAAGCATTCTGCTTTGGAGAAGTCCAGAAAGAGACTCTGAGTGTCTGATTGGAAAAACTATATGAGTGAGAATTTGGCTTTAGAAGTAAGGGCAAGTGGGGCTGGGGATTTAGCTCAGCGGCAAAGCACCTGCCTGGCAAGCACAAGGTCGTGAGTTCGGTTCCCGGTACTGGAGAAAAACAAAAAAAAAAAAAAGAAGAAGTAATGGCAAGTGGCCAAGTTGCACTTGTAGGAAGGTTTGAGGACTAACCTACAGCCCTTTCATCCATCCTGAGTGTGACTGTTAATGCCAATAGGTTAACTTTGTTGGATTAAGAAGTGCCTAGCATATTAGTAAAGCATGTTCCTGGGTGTGTCTGGGTGAGCCATGGAGGTGTAACTTGAATACTGTATGTGGTCCCCTGCTCATTCTCTGGTGCTGTTCTACCACTCTGCTTCCCAGCCACCAGGAACTGAGCCGCTTTGCTTTGCTATATATGCTTCCACTGTGATATTTCTGCCTTGGAGCCATCAACCGTGGACTGAATCTCCTGAACTATGATCCAAATTAAAATTCTCCCTGAAGTAGTTGGTGTCAGGTATTGTGTTCCAGTGATAAACTGACTAATACAAGAGTCCAGAATACATACTACATCTTGGGTAAGACCCAGTCCTATGGCTCTCCTTGTAAAAAGTAAAGAATGGTAAGGCCAGGAAACTAAGAAGTTATTCAAACTTTCTTGTTCTGAATCCCTAGACAGGTTTATCAGCTCCCTTGAAAGATACAGAAATCAAATTACAGGGGTTATCCCTGCAGAAACTTCTGTTTCATTCCCAAGGCAGCCGATGTTCAGCCTCATTGGTCCCAGACAAGCAAGAGCCCCTTGGTACACCTGGAAGTTGCTCAAATCAGACATCAGTGGGCTAGGGATTTAGCTCAGCAGCACAGTGCCTGCCTGGCAAGCGCAAGGTCGTGAGTTCGATTTCCGGTACCAGAAAAAAACCAAAAAAAAAAAAAAAAAAATCAAATCAGACATCAGTCTCCTGAATTAGAGTGATCTAGGAGCCCAATGTGAGGAAGAGAGCAAGGTACCAGTTATGATTTCCATGTTTCTTCCCATCATCCTCTTTTGGTAGACACAAAAGGCAGAAAATATAAACACCTCTCTGGAAAGGTGAGCTGGGAGCTGGGTGGCATTTGTTTTAAGTTTCTCCTCAGTTAAGGTACAAACTAAGGAAGGCACAGTGGCCTTCCAGAGTGGCAAATTCCTAACTGAAAATAAATGACAGATTTTTTTTCCCAGGGCATTAGTTGTCCCCTCATTATTCTCCACACCATGAAAGAATTGACAAGAGTCTGACCCACAAATGAATGGGAGATTTTTAGCTTGGGAACACACACTGAGTAATGCCAGGCATAGGGACAGTAACAAGATATTCAATGGAAGGAAAGGCTAACAAATGCCACATTAAAACTGGAATGAAAGTTGCCAAGGCTTTAGCTCAAAAGTCTGGGCTCTTGAGGTGACATGTGTTGAAGTATATCATGGAAGGATGAAGGTCTCCCCAAAGAGCTCCTCCCTTAACTGAAGAGGGAGGACCATCCTAGAGTGTAGGAGAGAATGCTGATGCATCACGTCACTTTTAAGATCCCTCCCAGATGAAAGTGAGAAATGGTAGTCGCAGTCTCATTTTCAAGGACATGCTAAACCCAGGGGACTCCATAAATCCAGGAACACCAAGTTACTAGAAACTAGCCTAGAGTCCTTAAAACCTGGAGGTGGAGATGTTCTGATAGATTCCTTAAACTGGCCAAAAAGTTCATTTAACAGAGTAAGGGAACAAACAGAGGCAACAGCAGAATATTTAGAAGCTGGATATTTTAATCTCTATCCTCTCTTCTTTTTTTTTTTTTTTTTTTTTGGTTTTTCTCCGGTACCGGGAACCGAACTCACGACCTTGCGCTTGCCAGGCAGGGGCTTTTGCCGTTGAGCTAAATCCCCAGCCCCCTCTCCTCTCTTCTTTAGGACTGTGTCCCCAGTACCCACCTAAATGCACAGCACATATAAAACATTTAATAAATATTTGCTGAATGACACATCCATGACACCCACCATCCAAGAACCTATTTGCTACTATGCCCCAAGCCAGGCTTCTGTGAGAACGCATAAGAACTCCAACAACAACGACCACCATCACCAGTCCACGAAGATGTAACAAATGCCCTGCATCTGAGTGTCCCAGTAGCCTTTTGAATGAATGCTACCAAATGCACTTAAAGGGACATGGAACAGCCCTACCCCCCATTCTACTGAAGAGAGAAGTGAGTTTTCCCATCTTGTTTCCAAACTCACTCCCAGCCCTGAACTGGACAGCAGATGCCATCTGCTGCCATCAACCACATGCACACAAGTAACAAAACAGTTAAGGGCCCAAGGGGGCTTCAGTGTGGGAGACTCTGTCATACCTCTACAAGTATTAGCAGTCAGACTGGATTCCCCAGCCCTGGCATTAATTGTAGCCTGTGTGCTATGATTGGAATTAAATGACATGCCAAATTAAAGAGTTATTTTTTCTAATAAATATTTTGCATAGGATGTGTTTATAATGGCATTAATTATTTATCCTGCCATATAGAGAAAGCATAAATATAAAGAGAGAGAGAGAGATCAGACGGTTCCTGTAGGAGAAATAAAATGAAAATTTCCATCAGGATGATGAATACCTGCATTCTAACTTTGGGGCTGGGCCAGGGGAAGGGGGGCAGAGGCAGAGAGACAGGGACATCTTGATAACAAATCTGACAAGCGTTATGGAAGCTTTTGAGGGAGGAATATGTTAAAAATGAAAGTGAGTACAGAAAGTTTAAATATTTAATACCTGCATTAATTCTAATTCACACTTTCTTTATTTTTCAGATTAAAAATTTACGAGAATTCCTATCCCTTTCATCCTTCCCCTCCCATAGGGCACTTGGCGGTCACTGGGCCAGGGACCACCTCTGGCAGCATCTGCGTCATAAAGGGCCAGAGAACAGCAGCCTGCCCCACCTCCACCCCAGTGGCGCCTTTCCTGAAACTGGTGCTTTCCTCAATTCCCCTCTCAAAGCCATGTTGTTGGGTTTCTGGCACCAGGATGACAGCTGGGACCACAACCCACTTCCTGGCCTCTTCAGCTCAAGCCAGAGGAGGCCATGGCATTCTCAGAGATGACACAGCCATGTTGTGCATTTAAAGTGCTTGCCCAAACTGGGCAAGTGATGCATGCCTGTATCTCCAAGCACTCTGGCAGGCTGAGGCAAGTTCAATCCCAGTCTGGGCAACTTAGTGAGACTCTGTCTCAAAATTCTAAAAAAAAAAAATACACACACACACACACACAAGGTTGAGGATATAGGTCATTGTGAAGCACTGGGGTTTAACCCCCAGTACCACAAAAAAGAAAGTACTCGGTCAAATCCGGAGCTCACGGGTATAGGCAGAATACACAGTGAACTGATGTTTCCTCAAATCAAGAGGTTTCTATAACAACAGCCCCAGGTCCCTCTGCCCTCCTGGAGCTTTTATTCTAAAAGCTAAAGCCACCAAGTCAGTTTTATGGACTTTCAATAATGTCATAATTTCCACACCAACCCCAGCTCCTAGCTTTGGCCCCTGTCCCCATTCCAGCATTAAGCAGGTAAGCAAACTGCCATGAAATACCAACAAAATGTGCATCTGTATTTCTTTACAAACCACTTTTCCATACCACATTGGACTCTAGAGTCCTGTGAAATGGTCAAGGAACTGTTACTAGCCTTCATTTTACCTACAAGAAAACCCAGAAGGTCATGTGACTCGCCCAAGCTCTTCCTATTTCAAATTAGAATTCTTTTCACTATCATAATGCAGCTCCTATAGCATATGATTCCCAAAACACTGGGCACAAGGGCTCGGAGATGCTGTTGAAGCGTGCTCCCTAACTTCTGAGTAGCCTGTCTAGTGTGGGGCCCACACTGTTAGAGCCATGTGTGTCCTTGCTCCTGTCTTCTCTCTGAGATCCTCCATGACCCTCAGGCCAGACTCCCTCTAAGGGACACTGTTCATAGGGTTGTTTCTAAGACCTAACATCGCTCCAACCCCCTGGGCTTTAAGCTGTCAGACACCAGTGTGGCCTTTCTCCCTCCTCTCTCTCATAGCACCTCCCACCCTAAATCACTTACCAGAAATTCCTGAACAAAACACCTTCATAAATAGTGCTGATTAGGTCCTTGTTCTAATCAGGCCCCTGATCACAGGCAATTCCCTGCCCCCAGCCCACTCTTCCTCCAGAGTACTGATATCCACCAAGTGCCTCTAAATCAGCAGAGAGAGACAGACAGAGGAGAGAGACAGAGACAGAGACAGAGACAGAGACAGAGAAAGACAGAGAGGAGAGAGACAGGCTCCCTCCAACAGAGCACTAGGCAGGAAATCCCACCAGTGGTGGGAATCTGAGCTACCCTTCTGGTGCTGGGAGGTGCTTGGTGCTGTTTGTTGTCTTTACTTCCAGAGGCTCACTAGAGTCAGGCTATCCCTCTTAATGTGAAGAGCAGAGATTGGCATCATCCCAGCTCAGTGTCTGGAAAGCAGAATCCCCCTAAGAAGCACCTTCTCTCACACAATCCAAACAGCCTCCTGCTGAAAGGGCAAGGAAGAGGGCCCAACCAGGCAGAGTGTGCACCTGGATGAGCTTTGCTGATCATTCCTCTCCTGCCAAGCCACCAGGACAAGCACATCTTGACCCTTCCATTTGCTCCCAACAAGAGCACTATCCAGGGACAGGAACTAGATCCATATGGGTGCTGGAGCATGCACATATCACATGGAGATAAGTTTAGTACCCTAGTTGTTCAAGCTTCACCAAACAAGTCTACTTGGCCTTCTTGAACAGCCTCACTAGATGTGACACCTTCAGATGCAAAAGAGGCAGCAGGAGAAGGCGATTTAGATAAATGAGGGTGCTGATCCTGGTCTGGGCTGCAGCTGATGATGATAACAGACACAGGGAGAACAATCCCACTGCTGACATCTTGCAGGGATAAAACCCCTTTCTCCCCAGGGCTTTGAACAACCTCTGTCTCACCTACATAAAAAAATCAAAAGGGAAATAGGATGCTTGCAGAAGGGTCATTCCCAAGACTCTAGCACAGTGCATAGCACATTGTAGACATTCTTCCGTTTTGCCTTCGTTTCCCTCTATTCTTTCCTTGTTTCTTTGGGCTGCATGGATTGGCTTTAAAACCTAGGTCAGAGGTAGGGAAAAAAGCAGTGTGTCCTGTCCTGGAGTCCAGACCTCTCATGTAGATTGGCTCTGCTGTATAGGGAAAGAGGCTCAGGGATGGTGACTCAGCATGCTGTGGCCCACACACAGGGTGAGTGGTGCTTGGTGGCAGAGCCCAGGGCCTGAGTGATCAGGAAAGAGAAACTGCATCCATAGGATGCATGGGCCAATCCCCAGCCTCACAGACAATGCCATGAGAAGCCCTCCAGCACAATTATCCGCATTCAGTGTCACTATCTGTGACTTCAGTTACCTGACTTCCTTGGTCTCAAAACATTACATGGAAAATTCCAGAAGTAAACAATTCATAAGTTTTAAATTACATTCTGTTCAGAGTTGCATGATAAAGTTTTGTGCTGTCTTGCTCTATCTTACTCAGGTCATTAATTGTCCCTTTTTCTAGGGTATCCATGCTATGTACGCTACCTGCCTGTTAGGGACTTAGTAGTTATATCGGTTTTCACATCAGCTGCTGCAGTATCATAGTGCTTATGTTCAAATAATTCTTATTTTACTTAATATTAGTTTCAAAGAGCAAGAGTAGTGATGTTGGCAGTTTCATTAAAGTACCTTGTTACAATTGTTCCATTTTATTATTGTTGCTATTAATCTCTTAATGTACCTAATTTACAAATTAAACCATCATAGGTATTTATGTACGGGAGAAAACATAGTAAATATAGGGCTTGGTACTATGCATGGTTTCAGACATCCATTGTGGGTCTTGCAGTGTTTCTCCCTAGTATGCGGAGGGGACTACTACAAAGAGAAAATGTTCTCCCTTGCTAGGAGAGGAGCTCTTTGCAAACTAAAATGGGATCATTTAAATTCATACACCTACTATTATTTTTAAAAATCTATTTTTAAAGAACTAATACCTCCTTCCCACCTCCACAATCCCACACCACCCCTCCAAAAAAGCAGGTCTGTCTTCCAACCTCTCCCTTTAAGTGTTTTTACTTGCTTGGGGAGAGTGAAAGATTCAAGAGTAAGGGAAATAAGACTTGCTGAGTGCTAAAAGACAGTAAGACAAATACCCCTCTCAGAGGCATATTCTTGGAAATGAGGTAAAGGGAAAGGAAAGTGATTGATTTTGAACTAAGGACTTAACTTTCTGTCTTCTGAAACAGAAGCAATCCTACCTTATGGGGAGCTTAATTCTCTTCAGCACACACTCATGGAGCTCCTCTTGCTGGTCAGCCCTTGTTGCATATATCTCATCATTCGATTCAGCCAAGAACCCTGTGAGAAAGGAACTATTCTTCCCTTCAGAGAGATGAGCATATGACAGGCAGAGGGTGAAGGGACACACCCGAGGGCAGAGCGTGAGACACCTATGGAGCTGGGTGGAGTGTCTCACAGCTGACACTTGTGCCACCACCCCACAGCCATCTCCTGACAGGATCATGGGTGTATAAGGCCTTTGGAAAGTTTAAGGGCTGGAGAGTGTGAGGAGCTACTCTGCTGACAGTGTGTATGGTGGGGAGAAGAGATGTACTTTTCCCTTTTATGTTCTCCATTCAGGTGTCTCTGAGTAGACACTTCGCAGCCAGAATGTTCTCTTAATGTTCTCTTCTCTTGCTCTCGGGGCTGCGCCCCATCCCAGAAGCAAAAAAGCCACAGATGATTCATAAACCTACCAGGATAGTTGGGGAGAGGAATGAGGCTGTGAGGAACACGGACAGGGCAGAGAAGGGTCTTGGAATCTTTTGTAGAAGCTGGTGTTTGCCAAGGGTGGCTTTGTTCATAGGATTTGAGGTAAAGGTGCCACAATTACCTGTGCTGAGGAAGCCAAAGGTGAAACCGAGTTTTCTTTAGTGCTGTACTTCTTCAAGAGTTGGAAATTGTAATGAGCCCTGTAGCCTTGCACATACACATGTCTCTACAGTGTTTCTAAGATCTCTTGGCTTTGTGGCCCTTTCTTTAGCCAAAGGACGCCTTTCTGTTGCAGAGCCGGGGTTAGAAAGTGCTAATCTAGAGCAGCCCTGCCCTGTCACAGGTGGGGGCAGGGGAGGAGGGAAATGCAGGCAGCTTCTAAAACTGACCACCTTCTTGAGCCTTCCCCCTCACCGCCCCGGCTGTGTCCCCGGGGGACTGAGAATTAATCCACACCTGTTTCCCGGGCTTAGAGAAATTGTGTCTGGCTGCAGCTGTGGTGCATAGAAGAAAAGACATCTGTCCCCTCATTTTAAGGGAGCGAGGATGGTAAATTTGGTAGGGGGGTGAAGAAGGAAGAACTAGGCCCCTTGAAAGTGAGGAACCATTTAAGAGAATAGAAGATGAAGGCAGCTGGTCAGCTCCCCCACACCAAAGAAAACTCTAGTCCTCCCCGGGACCACCCAGGTGGCATCTCAGGAAGCTGAGTCTACATTCATCCCTACATTGTTAGACTTAGAGACTGTGTCCCTTACTTCAGTCTCCTCTTTTGCTAAGAAGTCCTTTCCACACTGTGCAAAGCTGCACTCCAAAGGACCTGGGAATGAGATCTGACACCAGCCTCAGCTTCCTGGGGGCATAGAGTGAGTGCCATGGGCAGGAACAGGTCGTGATGTCCCCCCACCCCCTGCCCTTAGGCATCCATTTTCCACTGGGCATCTATCTGCCTTGTGCAGAAAATGGACCAAAATCCTTTGTAGCTACTAGAATGAACCTTTACCTCTTTTCCCAACAACATCAAGGATGGCACCAAGCTGCTCAGATCAAGGAGTTTATTACTGTGGTGACCCTTTCCCATCTCTAAAAATGGGGAGACAGCTAGTGAGAAACCCATTCCCAGCATCCTCTGAGATCACTAGGGTAGGGTCATTCAGATGGTCCTGGAAGAGTGCAGAGGTGGAAACCTCACCATCATACACCAGGCCAGGACTTTGTCCTCCCAGCTCTGAGCCCAGCCAAGCAGCTGCTGTCCAGATCCAGACAAAGACCGGCAACCAGGCAGAGCTGGGCGGTCTGCGGGTGGAGGTGTGGGGGTGTGCACAGAGCACGACCAGGGGCAACCTGCCCGGAAGAGAATCTGCAGTCTCCTCCTCTGATGCAGCTCTCCCGCCAAGACAAGACTGAGATAGCCACCTTCTGTGGGGCCCAGTCCGCCCAGCCCGCCCAGCCCTCTCCCCCTCCCGCTGCTCCTCAGCCACATGCCCTTGGGCTGAGCTAAGTCCAGAACCCGGCTGAGTAGGGGAATTGTTCTGAGAAAGTGGCCCGTTGGCTGGTTGCTATGGAAACCGACATACCACAGCGCTGACCCCGGAGAGGTTTAGCACGCTCCCCCAGCAGGGATGCCAGCAGCTGGACTGCAGCTGTTACAGTCTAAGTGGGGGCTGTAGCCGCCGCCAGCAGTCCCCGCTGTTTGCCTAAACTAGGCCCAAGCAGAGCTGCTCCATGCACTCCCACCCCTCGCCTCCCCTCTTCCCCCCCAGTGAATCAGCGCCCAGCCCTGGCAGGATGGGGTGGGGTGCGGAGCGGCCTCGACTTTCCGGGGAGGAAATCTCCTTCACGAAGCATGGCTCATCCTTGAAGGGTATGAGATGTGCTTCCCATTGTATATCTGGGGAAACTGAGGCCCAGGGAAGACGAGGCACTGGTGTCCTCCCCGTAACGCAGCACTTGCCACGGAGCCACCACATCCACTCGAATCACTCCCGGACACCCCCAAGGGAGGGAGGCGCGTCAACGAACGAATGAAAGGAGCACCGGAAAACAGATCGCGGAAACAGAAAGGAAAATACAGAGAAGAGAAGACGGAGCGTGAGTTTGAGGGAGCGTTCGAGAGGAGAAAGGTGAGGAGGCCGCTGAGAGGACGGAGAATGGCCGAGACCCGCTTCCCTAGCTAGGTCCAGCGCTGTGGGCTGCAACACGGGGAGGGAGGGGAGACGGGAGGGGCTGGGATGGGGGGCAGGGAAAGGGGCTCTGCCATCCCATCTGCCTTAAGTCCCCCCGGGGCCGGCAGTAAAGCAAACACGCCCTCCTGCCTCCCCAGGCCGAGCTTGGGACTCAGACCCGGCTAATCTGCGTCCTGCGTCGGGACGCTAAACAAACACCTCCTCAGCCAACGAGGTGAGATAACTCTCCCTCCCTGGGAGGCCTATCAGCCAACCATCCTCCTGAGCAGAAACCAGAACACAGCCTCCTTTCATTCCCCTGCTGTCCCGTCCGCATCAGCGGCACCCTAGGTCTGTTCTGACCCCCACCCCCACCCCCAGAGTCATCACTCTGGCTCCCTGGAGGAGGGGAGGTACCGCAGAAAGTCCTCCAGGGTCTTCTCCACCTCCCAGCTCCCTAGCCCTCACTCCGCCTCTCCTTCTCTTCTAGAACTGGGTGTAACATCAAAGGCCTCTCTGAGCAAGTGGCCAGCCTTGCCCCCAGAAGACGACCCTATGGTTGCTCATAATGAATTAATGCCCTTTTTAACTCTCTTCTCCTCTAGTCACCCCAAACTAGTTGGTTGCAGGCGACTGGAGGGCTGCTGTGTATCTCCTGCTCTCTTGAGCTGGGGGAAGTTGTGCTCTTTAAGAAGGCTTTTTTCCAGGGACACAGGGACGGGGGATCAGCTCAGGAATGTGCCCACACTACTATACTCCCTAGTTGGTGGCCTGGTTTGCAATGGGCAGGAAGTGTACTTTTGCACTTATAGCACCTCCTTTACTTTATAGTTAAAACTGAGTATGACAGGTGAGTTATTTGTATTATGTTTTTCAGGTCCGACCAGGACAGCGCTGGGGCTGATGCCCTACTCCTCTGGCCACCTTTCTGTCCTTTGCACATGAACATCTGGTCAGTTGCGGGCACCTCGCCTCCATTTGGGATGGAGATGAGCTAGCTGAGGGAATCGCTGGTGCCCCCACCTCTGACCCCTGAGGTCATTGAAGGCGTTTGTTGAGCAAGTGATACACAATCCCACCTGTAGGCACTGTGAGTCTGGTGGTGGTGAGGGGACACATGGAAGGAGCTTCGCACCAGGATCCCTGACTAGAAGTAGTTTGCAGCCTTAATTCAGCAGCCAAGTACTCTGAGGTTGATCAGATGGCACTGAGTGGTGATGGTCTTCAGGCAAAGTGTGGAATGATGGTGCAATCAGATCTGTGAGACCATCCCAAGGGCAGAGCTTCCCTTCTGCTCCCTCCTCCTTGCAAAAACAGATCCATAAATATCCAATTCTAGGAAGCAGAAAGCGTCCTGACAGCAAGCGTTACTGTGCCCTTCCTGACAGGGTCAGAAATGGACCCAAGATGACAACTGGGCCAAGACCATGGAGCCAATCACTCTGGGACTTAGTTGCATCACACCAGATTACCAGCACTTACAGTTTCAAAATCCCTCCCACAATCACTATCTCATTTAAATCCCCACTACCTCCTGTGTCATCCTGCACCACAGGTAGCGAGTCTTATTCCTATGTGACAGCAAGGAGAAAGTGGCCTCTGTGTGTGGCCTGAGTGTGCACCTGGGGTCACAACAGTAGAAATTACTCGAGTCTGACTGAACCAAGCTTCCCTCTGTGGGCCAGCACCCATCCCTTCAGCACAAGTCCTCTCAGTTAATTTCCCCTGTCCTCAGAGGCTCTAGCACATGTGCCAACATTTCTTGTACAGCAAGAAAGTTGTCCTGAAGTCCACAGCAAGATGTGTTCAGCTGTGTTTGTATGTAGAGGGGAGGTGGACAGGGAGAGGACATAGCAAGAGCCTGCATGAATTATCAGTTATGGGGGAAGGGATCACCCTGTCATTTTAAAAAGATAGAAGCACAAGCAATTGGGCTACTTTTTGGTTGACATTAACTTCTAAAACATCTCCAGGATCCCTAACCTATGAGAGCAGCAAATACCTTCCTAAGTTTAAAAAAAAAAAAAATGGAGGGGGTATGATGGGAGAGGAAGGATTGGGTCCGACAGTGGGCGGAGAGCAGGCTGTGTGCTGAGAAGCAGTGGGTCACTGGGTGGATGAAACGAGCTAGAACACTCCCTGCCAGGTTCTGCAGAGCAAAGCCTGTGGGGACCCCCAGCATTCTGAGATGGGGAGATGTGAAGGGTCCCCCTTTGGCTGCAGGTAAAGAGTAAAGGATGAAGTCCAGTCCCTCAGGGCCAGGCTCTTTGCAGGAGCAGGGACAAGAGGCCCGGTCTGTTTAGATGCCTGAGTGCTAATGTGCCAGGGTAGGAGGGCCTGGCATAGAGAGGGACTTGTGGAACCCCAAGAAAAGAGACCAAACTTTTGGAGTACAGGGAGAGACTTTGCCTTTGTTTTAGCCAGATATTTTTAAAGTAAATAGCATTAAAAAATAGTAAAACTTTCCTTTCTGGAACAGGTGAAAATATATTCTTCCTCCCTATACCTATACACCTCTCTCCATGGAAAGTACTTAGTTATCTCTAATAATTAAAAACTTCCCATCTTTTTTTTTTTTTACCTTTTCCCAGCTGCCATGTGCTGACAATATATTATTTTAGATGCTTGCTGTAAATTTTTTCCTTGTGAGAAAGAAGTCCTAGCATAGTCAAGAGTCAGATTAAGTAAATTAAGCCCCTTTCCTTTCTGCTCCCCATGCTGCTGTGGATTTCATTGTCCTCCCCAGGGGGGAGGTCCACTGGCACCAAGGCCAGGGACATGCTCCCTTTTTAATCTTGAAAGTCTATTTCCTACTCTTAGTCAAAGTTTGTTACCTTTTTAATAATTCCCTTCACATCCTCCATCTTGATTTGGAAATTGTACATCCCGCTAATGTGGTTGAGATACAACTGTGGAGTACTTCTAGATGTCCCTGTCCCTTGTGTGTGGCTGCCCAAGGTTATACTTCAGAGAGTTTAGGCAGACGCTGGTGGGAATTCTGGAGAAGAGGAGAAGATAGAGAACAACTTCCACACAGACCGTAGAGCACTTGTGCCTCCTTTGTACTTGTCTGGAGGAAGAAACTTACAAAAATACACCATGAACCTAAATAAGGTTATTACGCTCTCACTGTTTAAAGTATCATTTTTTTTCCTTCTCCTGTCTTTTTCCCACTTTCCAATGTACTTAAGAAAATGGAAAAACTGTAATGGATCGGTTTAAAATATTTTATTTCCTAAAAGCCTTTTTTGCCTATTGTAACATGCAGGACCCCTCTCCTTTGATGGGAGAGATGGGTAATTACCTGAATATAGGTTGAAAAGGTTATGTAAAAGAAATTATAATAAAAAGGACACTTTGCTTTTCAAATCTTTGTTTTTTTCTTAATCTAGGTAAGGTATATCCAAAATAAACATGTACAGAAAAAAAAATAAAAATTGTCCTCATGGAAAAAAAGAGCTACAAACTAGAAGCAAAAAGGTTATTTTATTGGTCACTTATTACAGAATTTTAAAAAATGGGGTGGCAGAAAATTAGGGCCAACTTACAAGTGTTCTTATATATGTCCAGCACCTACAACATTGTAGGTGACCCAAAATGTTTGTTTAATGAAGAAAAGTATCTTCTCATTTTAGAGATAAGCAGAACTATGAGATCTCTAACTGATACATGTAACGACATACTAAGACCCCAAGATAGCAACAAACCTCCCAAATCATACAGGCGAAAACTGCTCTGTACTGATTAACTGCTTTTCAGTGCTGAGTTCAAAAATGGTTGTTCTTGTGTATCAGAACTCAATCTGGTTCTATTAGATCAGTCTGCACTGAGGTCCTACTCTATGCCTGACACTGTGCAGAAATACTTCTCTTCTCTTCCACTGCCGACCACAACGAAGTAGGATTTGCTGCCTTCAAGGGTTCTGCTGTTGCTGCTGCTGTTGCTGCGGAGACTGAGGACACAGCAGGAGGTCCACTGGCACCAAGGCCAGGGACATGCTCCCTGCATCCCCTGGGGTCCCAAGCAACTTCTGGCTTGGTTAAAGAGGACCTAGATGATCCGCTCCCCCTCCCCCCGCCCATCCTCCCATCCCTGGCAACCCGGCAGCAGAAAGGGAGGGGCGGGGAGCCTGCCATGGTGCCTCTCTCCCCTGCCATTTCCTCTGTAGCTCCCTCACTGGCCCTGTTTTTCAGACCTCTAGTAATAAAAACAAGCCAATAAAATGAACATGAAAATATATTCATTAGGATTTATAATGCTCATTAAAACTGCCTGTGTACGAAAGCATGACTTAGCTTCATATAAGTGGGAAAAAAATGCAAATTATACTGCATGCAAAGAAGATATTTCCCTAATCGTCCAATCAAATGCCAGCCCAATTATCTGTGGCCAACCCAATGGGTTAAAATTATACTCTCTTTCCTTGGACACAGTGAGACGCCTGAAAGTGTTTCATTTTAATAAAAATGAAATCTGGACCCTGCAGAAAACCAGCTTCACTAATGACGTGTTTACACAGAGAAAGACAATTTCTAGTTAATGGTGATTACTACCGAGAACAAATTAAACTTCCTAGAGTATATGGGTTAGAGATAATGGGAAAGGGGGAAAAAAAGTTATGGTTTTAGTGTGTGCATGGCGGCATGGGGGGACAGGGTGACACAGAGAGAAAAAAGCTAAAGGAAGTCCAGGAGGAAGTTGTGGCTGCAGAGATGCTGGGATGGGTGTGGTTGGGCTATGGTGGCTTCACTGGTTTTGCTGGCTTTAAGCCTGAAAAATCCCAGGGTTGGCTATCTTTGGCTGGGACAAAGCTAGATTCTTTCTGCAGGCTCTGGAATCTGCCACTCTGTCCTTCTCAGGAAGGCCATTAACTAATCCCAACCATTAACAGCCACCAGGAGCATATGGAAAGTTCATTCTACTCCACTCCACTGGTGTACTGATGAGACTAGAGGTAGGACTGGGCTCCAGAGCTGTCATGCAAAGCCAAGTGAGCAAGCAAATGCCAGATGGGTGACAGAGGAAACAAAATGAACAGGAGATAGAGTGATGGAATAACGATTGTGATGATACTAGCAACAGCACTTTACCTACTGCTAGGATTTGAGTATGGCTTCCAAGGGTTCGTGTGCTGGGAGTTTAGACCCCAATGTAATGATATTGAGAAGCTGTAACACCTGAAGAGGTGGGGCCTAGTTGACGACGGCTAGGTTATTGCTCTCTCTAAAAAGAAAAGTGAATTTATATAAAAAGCAAGCCTAGCACCTGGACCTTTCTTGCTTCCTGTCCTATTATTGTGATGTCATCTTCCATAAGGTCCTCACCAGAGCCGAGCAGGTGCTAGTACTATGCATATGAATCTCAGAAACTATGAGCGAATAAACCTCTTTTTTATAAAATATTCAGCCTCAGGCATTTTGTTATAGCAACAGAAAACAGACTAATGCACTTTGTTTGACTAAGTCCCTACCATGTGCCAGGCACCATTCTAAAATGTTATCTCTTTTTATTCTCACCCATGGGATGGTAGCAATCCCATCACCTTCTTCCTCATATTTACATCAAGAAAACCAAGGCTGAGAGAAGTTACATAACTGCCCTATATCAGAAACTTATTATGTGAAGAACCTGGGTTTCAAACTGAGATCTGTCTGATTCCAAAACCTATGCTCCTAAGTCCTCAGTTCACTACCCAGCCCATGAACTCAACTGCCTTCCCAGGGGTTGGCCCCTGGAAGATGCTCTTTTGACAGCAACATCTAAAAACATACCATACCCATTTGCTCGCTGTTTCTCCTCTCCCCCACCTCCCAGAGCCAGGTGAGCCAGGGGCAGGGAGGAGAGAAGGGAACCAGGATTCCTCCAGCGCTGAGTTTTAATGCATGTTCTTTTGTAAACAAGAACAATCATTTGTGAATAGACCCAGATGCAAACAGTCCCCAAATCAGGAATTCCAGCTCAGAGGCACAGAATAATACAGCTTTGGGGAAGATTTAATAATAGTAAAATTAAAATTGTAACTGAAGCATAATGAAGAATGTGGTACAAACAGGCACTGCAAAGAAAGAAAAAAAACCTACGCAGATTAGCCCCTATGGAATAGTGATTGGTTGAGAGCAACAGTAAACAATGCACAGAAATGCAACTTAATTATCTCACAATTCTTAACATTCTACCAAAGCCATACGGAAAGCTTTGATGTTGGCAGCCAGAAGAGCAAGAGCAGCAGCAGCATGTCTCTCCCTCGCTCCTGGAGGAAGATCATTACTAAGAAATCTGCAACCACGACAGCAGCTGAGCCAGAGAAAAGCAGCAGGATTGATTGGCTGAGAAATCAGAAAGTGGCCAACTCCCTGGGACTAAAGCACCTTTGGGGGCTACCAGAGATGCAGGTTGGTGAACAAAAAGGGAGCTCTGAAGGGCAGGGGTCCAAGGCTGAGAACATGGCCAAGGGGAGGCTCAGCTGACTACCAGTCCCCAGAGCTAGGTGGAGAGACTGCTTAGGAGAATCTGGGCCTGTCACCTCAGCACTGGTTTAGCCAGGAACAGGGTGCCTTCTGGATGGAGTCTGACTACTTCTCCCACCCAAAACACACACACAGTGAGTGCGATCTGCTTGGGACTATCTCTGCTTGTTCCTATTTTTCTTGGTTCAGCAGACAAGAGACCCAGAGGAAGGTCTACCCTTGATTCTGAGTCTTAGGTCTCTGTTAAGGATGCTTCTGACAGACTTCCAAAGAGACAGACTCAGCAGATGCCACATCTAGAAACCCAGTCCCTGCAGCCCAGCCACACATTGATTTCCTTCCTCTCTGGGGTCCCCTTCACTCTTACTGAGTTCATACTCTTAGGACTAGGGGGATTTTCATGTTTGGCTGGCTGGTTAAGTGTAAGCCGGGCTGGAGATGGGGGTGGACAGGATGACCTGTTAGGGTCCCAGGCATATCCATAAATGCTCACATGTGGTCTTTATATCCAAGTTTCCTCAGATCTTCACCTTCATGTCTCTGTTTGGTCCGTTCCTTAGACAGGGCTCTAGCTATTTATTTGCACCTTGACGTACAACCAAAATCAAGTCCAGTTGCTCCTGAATTTTGAGATGATCTAGAAGACATCAGCCCTTTGTAATGGGATCCTAGCGTGCCAGTCCTGGGGCTATCCACTCAGGGGCCCACCTGTTGATGCAGGCAGACAGAGTCACACAGGTTCAAAGGACATCTTTGATTTCTGGAAGAAACAAACAATTGCACAGGTGCCCAGATTGCTGGGTGGGCATGGGGGCAGATACCAGTACCATCCTCTGTGAAGGGAGACGTAGCTTTCCCTGTGCATAGATGAAGATGCTGCTGTAATTTCCCTGCTTCTGCCTCTGCCTCGGAATGAAATGTGTTCCCAGTTACTCAGGGCTGGAAGCTTCAACCCAGTCAGAGGGCCTCGAGTCCCAGCCCTCCGTCTTTCTGGGCAGGTTAGTTTTCCCCTTCCACACATGGCAAAGCTCAGTGCAAGGAGCATCAGGGGAATTTTGTACATTTTAGTGTTTGTACATTCTCTTTGCCCCTGGTTGCAGATTTTAATGGAGGGAGGTCACTGAGTCCTGCAAGGGGGTACTGGTGAGAATTGAGATGGAGCTGAGATGCATTACTTCTAGCTATGGGTAGGGGCAGGGTGGAGCAGGAACAATCTAAGTACTGATAACACTTGTTTGGAATACTGAGATTTAGAAACCCTAGACTGTTAGTGCTGAGCAGAAACTAAGCAAAATCCTGCCTCATTTGGGAGGGCAGTTTCCAGAAGTCAATGTTACCTGTCTCCTTTTTGCATGCCATACCCAACCACCCTTTCACTCTTCAGCTCCTATCTCCTTATATCTGAAAACATCTGCTATATTTTTATTATTGATTGTCCAACACACCACACACACACCCTTTGCTCTAAAATATAAGTTCCCAGAGGGTTGGGGCCATTTTCTGCAATCCAGCCCCAGAACTACTGTGTGGCAACCTTTCCTTAAGCAGTGGTTGAATGAAAGAATAAAATGCCCAGGCTGCTTCCATAGAGCCAGGCCAGTGCCTGAGGACCACTGTGATTCCTGTCCTCCCATTGTCAACCTCATCCTGCAGGTGGGATGGGCTCGTGCCGAATTCCTAATTTCAAGTTATGAGCAAGGCTGGGATTCAGGGTCAGTGAAGGATCGTGTGAGATCAAGGAAACACTCCTGTTGTCTGGAAGGTCACAGAAGCATGTCTACCTGGAGCCCTCAGTAGTGATACCAGGCACGGCTCTGAGCGCTGAGCATATATTAGCTCATTCCATCTTCACAGCGCAGGGTTTTGATCTTGCTAAGTATACTAACTAGCTATTCTATCACTTTCCCTCCTGTTGGCCTTATTTTTCATCTACAAAATGGAGACACTAAATTGGTATAAAGGGGACACTAAATTGGTATATCTGATGTCCTACAAATTCTGAAAGCTTAGGATTATGCATTGCTCATCATTACATCCTCAATACTTAGCTGTGCACATGGTAGGTCTTTAATAAATGTTAATGAAATGAACAAAGTGATATCTTGTTTGGTTTTGCAGTCTTGGGGATGAAACCCAGAGCTCTGCACATGCTAGTCAAGTGCTGTACCACCAAACTACACTCCCAGCCCACCAGAGTGACATTCTGTGTAGCTTCAGTCCAGGAGCCTAACACTTCTTATCCTAAACTGCCTGTTGTCCTGTGGAAGGCAGGCCAGTTTCCCATTTCCTTTGAGCTCAGAAGATCCTATCTGTTGTTTTCAAGAACGTGATGGGTCCTCAGATTTAGCATTCACCTGACATTGTGTTAAGCGCTACAGAGAGTGAGGCGCAGCAAGGACTCAGCTCTGGAGCAGGAGGAAGAGAGAGCTGACCAAAGCAGGCACCTGATCAGAATAAACTGCTCTTCCTTTCAACTGTGACCCAACCTGGATGAGAGGCAGCATCCCAAAGTAATACCGATCCCCTACACTGCACAGGATACAGATATTCCAAACAAGCCTGTGAGCTAAGCAGAGTAGAATTAACTTTTTCTTCATTTCACAGGTGTGGCAAGTGGGGCTCAGAAAGGGGAAGCTACTTGTCCAAAGACACACAGCTACTTGATGACCAAGCCTCAAAACTTAGACCCTTGCCTCTCGGAACTAGAACAATACTGTTGTCTGTCCCTTGGTATCCCTGGGAGATTGGTTCTAGGATTCCTCAAGGATATCAAAACTTGTAGATGCCCAAGTCCCTCATAGAAATACAATGGCCCAGTAGTTGAATAGAACCTATATCAGTGCTCCCACATATTTTTAATCATCTATAGACTGTCAGTGATACTTATTACAATGTAAGTGCTATGTAAATAGCTGTTATACTACATTATTTAGGAAATAATTACAAGAGAAAAAAGCCTGACCTGTTTGGTACAGGCTCAAATTTTTTTTCAAAATATTTTCTGTCCTCAGTCAGTTGAATTTGCAGATGTACAGCCCAACTGTACTTCCTTCCTATTTTTCTCCCCTCACTGGCTGTCTTGAGACTGTGATTCGAGCCCTGATTCCACAGTCTGAGGAGGGAGCTGCAGGAGAGGTAATTCCAGTCCCTCTGGAGGGCAGGCTCTTCCAGCACCCCACGGGGCTTTGGAAGCATGGAAATCAAGACATGAGTCAAGATTGGGGAGGTGGAAAACTATTGGCGACTTTTTACACTTGGATATTTAAAGACACATTTTCTTTGTAAAAAGCTGTTTGGAAATTGCCCTGGTGCTAAATTTTTGCTGAAGACGTCAGATGTATACGCCTCTTCACTCCAGTTGTCTAATAGCGCAAGTGGTGTGCGTCTCCATTTGTTTGTTTCCTTGGTGTGCGCTCTCTTCGGTCCCTGGGAGGCAGAGGGAGCCTGATGTTACATAAGCACCTCATCAGAATAAACAGCCAGCCAGACCTGCGTCCTCTGTCCTACCCAGGAGAAACACTTGACTCAGCCCTCACATGTTCTCAGAGCGCAGTGAATTTGTTGCTGGCAGTTGCCCCTTATTACCAGGCAGGTCCCCAGGAGTGCGGAGTCCACACTGGAGCCTGTCTGGCCAGCTTGTTCCTTTGAGGACAGTGAGGGGAGCAAGGATCTTATATTCTGGCACCAGGGTCCCCACCCCCAACACCATGCCTGCCTGGTAGTACTCATTTATCCATAGAAAACTTACTATGGGCCAGCTGCTGTGCTGGGTGCCCAGGATATAAAGAGGAAGAAGCCAAGATCCCTTCTTTAGGAAAACCCAAAGTAGAGCTGAGGTGACAGACATGCAAAGAAGTAACTGCAAATCAGCAGGGCTATAACTGAGCAATGTATGTATTCTGGGAACCAGAGAAAGGAAATACTAACTGTATTTTTCTCCCTTCACTGTTTTGAGGCTGTTTTGAGACTGTGACCAGAGCCCTGATTCCACAGTCTGAGGAGGGAGCTACAGGCGAGGTAATTCCAGTCCCTCTGGAGGGCAGGCTCTTCCAGCATCCTAAGGGCTGCACAGAGCCTTGAAGGACCAGTGTGTGGAGCAGACTAGCAAAGGAACCAGCAAGGAAGAAACGAGTCAATGTCCTTCTCCTGGGCTTTGCACATACTCTAGCGGGCTGTGGTCTGTCCAAACTCCCTCTTTCCTTTATTCTGAGAAGGAAATTGCAAGCTGGGGTGTCCTAGTGGTCCGCTTATTTTTCTTTGTGCCTCAGTTTTCTCTTTTTTATCATGATGACAATATGTAATAATATCTACATGATAGGACTGATATGAGCGCTAAATGAGATATGTACAGGTAAATGCATGAAAAAGTGCCTGGGAGACAATAGGCCCTGGTAAATGCAAGAAAGTATTGCTGTGATTCTTACTACTCTTACACCACTGTCATTGGCAAGCTTTCACAACCTTAAGGAAAGTGCCTCAGAGGCATAAAGACACTTCTGGTTGTACTAAAATTCTCCACTTCCAACCCAAATATA
This sequence comes from Chinchilla lanigera, assembly GCF_000276665.1. Classification (NCBI taxonomy): domain Eukaryota; kingdom Metazoa; phylum Chordata; class Mammalia; order Rodentia; family Chinchillidae; genus Chinchilla; species Chinchilla lanigera. The sequence goes on along the minus strand of NW_004955412.1, from coordinate 26,297,100 downwards.
TCATGATGGGCCTTCCTACTCTTTCCTGACTATGAACTAAAATCTCTACTAGAAGAGGCAGTCCTTTGGCACAGGAGCTGCCTGGACAACACTCCGAGGTCATGGCCCAGGTCGTGTTCCAAGGGTAGAAGTTAGAGCCAATAGGTGACCTTGCACAGCTCAGAACTTAGCTCACTGAGTTGACTTTAAGAATTCTTCAGCAGCACCTGTCTATGGCCCTTTAAGCAGTGAATGGATGCCCTTATGCAACGTATGGCCCCTGCCGGTAGAGGTGCTCTGAGTCCTTAGCTTTTACTGGTGATAGTGACCAAGGTGCCAGTAACTGCTGGGATTTGAGTGTGGGAGCCCCACAGTCTGCAGGGACTGCAAGGACCCCTCGCTGATTCACATCTTGTCCGGTTTCCAGGCCCTTCCCACACATTCACCCAGTTGCCCAAGCCTGAAACCTACTGAGCCAGAAACCTAGATCTTGTCCTCCATGTCCCCTCTCCCTCCCATCACTCTCCATTCCAAGCTTGTCATTTCTCCATCTGGGCACCTTACAAATGTATACAGCTCTCCCTGTCTCCACAGTCATATCTTCAGGCAGGTCATCATTCTCTCTTGCAACAGCTGCCTATAAAGTTCTCCTAGCCTCTTCTAAAAAAAAATCTTCCAATCCATTGTACATACTGAAGCAGAAATAATCTTTTCAAACACAGATCTGGCCACATCAATCCCCTGCTTAGAACTCTTCAATATCCCACCACTGGCCCCTGGGGAATGTGGTCCTTTGGGACTTCCTGATCTCCAGTCCCACCTCTCATCGCAGCCTCTATCCCACACAGTGCACCTGCCAGAGGGACAATTTTGCATTCCCCCTTACCTGCCACGCTATCTCTGGCTACCAGGACTTGATTCACAGAGTTCCTGTTTCTGGAGTTCTTCCACCTACCCCCTCACCACTTGGCTAAACCCTCATCCTCCAGGTATCAGCCTGGACCACCCTGTCTCTAGGAGCCTTCCCCGATCCCATGAGATTTTCTGAGATGCCCTCCCGGCTGCTAGAAGAGTGTCTGCCTGTGCCTGATTACAGCACTTAACGCATTGTGGCAGAGGTGCCTGCTTCCGAATCAGCTGTCTCTATTTCTCCAAAAGGGCATATCCCCAGCCTGAATAGTGCCTGAATTCATGCAGTAGGCGAAAAGCATGTGCTGAATGAATGACAAAAGGACAAATGAATAAGTGACAAAAATGAATAAATGAATGCATGAATCAGGACAAAAAAACCAAAAAAGATTTGATATGATTCATACAAAACAATGCATAACAGAGGGACATCCTACGGTGGAATCTGAGCTCATCCTGCAGGAGCTGGAGACAGGATGGAGGTATGAAGAGGTTTGGGAGTTAATCCAGCAGACAGAGACCAAGAGAAGAAGGGGTAGGGACTAACAGGAAGGCAGTGGGGACATGTGCATGGAGGGCCCCTTTCCACTCCACTCCCTTGTGCTCCATTTACATAAATCCCAGCTACCTGAGAACAGAATCTTGTCAATAAGAGGACTATTTCATAAACTTTCTTTAAATTAAAATCCAGGCAACACACACACACACACACACACATATACATATAACCCACAGACATCTTCGTTGCTGAAAAGTTGCTCCCTATAAAATAAAAGAAGCTGTTTAAATGTCTTCCTTCCAAGCTAGCCCCACAGAGCTGGAGCTGAGAATACATTAGCCTTTAATGAAGTGAGACTCTCATCTTGCAGGAGACACCTCATTTAGCGCAATTGTTTCAGAGCCATTACAGAAAGACAATTACAAGGAAGCGGGGAGAGTAATTGGAAATGCTGGCAGGAGTTGGGCGAAATGATAATAAATAAAAATATTCAACCTAATAAGCTTCCAGGAGGGGGTGGGATGAAGAAAATCAACATAATTAGAACTGAACCTTAGCAAGGAAAAACAGACAGCAGGGTGGCAAGTGCTCAACTTGTACAGGAAGAAAGAAGAAGTCACATGCCACCGACCATGATTCGGGGGCTGCAGGCCGCTAGCCCCTTCCTGGAAGCTGCTGGAGGACCCAGGAGCCGCCCATAGCCCACAGGCTTACAGGGTTCAGTATGTGCTATTCCTGGCCAAAGAAATCTGGGCAAGCAAAAAAGCAGGCACAGCGTGGCGCGGCCAGGGGTCCCACATATGCTGTGAGGTCCCAGCCTGATTCCACTGCTGTGGATCTCTGGGGGTGCAGCCGCTGGCAAGAGGCCCTCGCTTTGCTTTCTGGGCCTCTGTTTTCTCATCTTGGCACACACCCAGCTCTCTAGGGCCTGTCTTCCTCTCGTGTTCTCTCCTTATCTGATAGATCCCCTCCCTTGTTCTGAAATTTCAACACAGGAACCTAAAAACTTAAGCTTAGAGACCTAGTCTCAGCACCATCAATACAAAAATCATTCCTGACCCCTCTCTCCCTTCTCCAGGAAGCACCAGGCCTCCCAGCTTGTTCTGGGCCCTGGCTGTGCCCAGTGGGGTCCAGCACAGCTCCTATCACACTGTTGTATTTTCAGAGAGCTGGCTCTTTCCCAAAGGCTGTGCGTACAGCAGCATTTGCAGAGGAAATGTTATGAGGCCTGGGATGGTTATTTTCTTTCAAATGACCCAGTTGAATAGGGAGGACCAAAAGTTGCTAATGCTCGGTAACGTGCATTTAAAGTTCACGATATATTGTTTGCTCTGTTTCTTGGAATCTGAAATTTTACAGTAGGAAATTTTCTCGCTTTTTTTTTTTTTTAAAGGAATGTAAAGAAGTTGAGATCAGGGACTTCAATTCTGTCACCCCAGTACTTCCCTGGAACCCAATCAAGTACCGTACTGGTTTATTTGTTGCAAGATGGTTTCCCAGTAAATTCACCAAATATACTGTTTGGAAGTAAACAATGGAAGATAAAACCAAAGCAAAATTTGAAAACTTTGAAAGATTCTCCCATAGACATTTATTTTATGTTTTTCAGGAACTTAAACCCAGGGCTCTACCACTAAGCTATATCCCCAGCTATCTCCGACAGACGTCATCAGTACAAATCCATGTCATTCCAGCCATACTTCTCTATGAGTGCCAGCTATGTGCCAGGCTCTGGAGACTCACAGGGGAACAGAATCCCCGAGTTCCTTTCCTTAAGGAATTTGCCATTTGGTATAAGGTTTAGGTTATAAAGATTTAGGCATGAGGTGAGGCTACAATAGGAGGCATTTGTCCAGAGACATTAGCAAAACATGCACTAGTCTCACCTCCTAGATGATGACCCAATGGGCTGAGTCCCCAAGATATTTTTACTCTATCAGCAAAAAAAAAAAAAAAAATCACTGCACCTTTAAGATATATACATATAAGCATATATGCATATATGTGCACATGGATTCACATATACAACATATTAGACATACTACCAATATATAATCTGTCTTCTGGAACACATTCAAAAATATAAGTCTAGACAGGATGAAACTTTTTAAAATGCAGACAAAGTTGAACTATTTTCTTCTCTTATTCCAATGGCTCATCTTACTTACTGGGTTTTGGAGACTTCACATGTACAGTATCAGTGTCCTGGGACCTCACAGTTCTGCTTTGCAGAAGTAATTCCAGTCCATTCAGTACACCAAGCAGAATTTAACACCTGTTTCTCTTTTGCTTTCCATAGTATCCAGTTTCCAGCAATGGGTGACAAATGTGCCTCTAGTCTATTAGAAATTTGGGGCAGAAAACTCAATGTCAAAGAAGAGAGAAGATGCCTCCTTCACAAATAAGCTAGAAGTAGCAGTGCTGTTATTCTTACATTTGGTGATCACGTATTTTCAATCAGAATGTGTCAGGCACCACACCAGTTGGAACAAGGGCTACAGAAGCATTGGCCATGGACCTATTTCTGACCCAGCTCAGTGGGAAAGGATGGGCACAAGGCTATCTGGGATGTGGGTGACACTGGTCAGTGTAGGGGCATTCAGGTCAGGGGCTGCAGGAGGAAGAAACTGCCTTCCCAGAGAGATCTAAGACTTTGTGGAAGAGGTGGCCTGGGAGATGGGGAGGATAGAAAGGATTTGGCCATCCAGATAGAAAAGAAAGACTTTGGGAAGAGGAAATGTCCTTGGCAAAAGTACAGGAACAATACATTAGGGAGTATTTCTTCTGTGCTACCCTGCTTCCATCTGGAGATCCCATACCCTGAGGCTGGGTGGGAGGCTGGGCAGGAGAGAAGGAATAAATACTTCATAGAATAGCAAATAGAAGAGGCAGGGGAGGACCCTCGGACTGAACACCACGGAAACTAGAGCTTGAAGCTGCTCTCCAACAGCTTTCTTCCAGCCAAGCCAGTGATGATGGAAGCCACTGAGGTTGTTCAACAAAACAAGCATTTATTGTGTGCCAAAGGCGAAGGAGAGAGGAAGGCATTCTAATAAATGGAGTGAGCATTTTCCTCTGCTAGGGAGAGATGAGGCATGATATGTCCTACAGGCTGGACAAGAGAAATGACCCCAGGCTCATGCTGGCTCTAAGATTCCATCCTCTGGCCTCTAGAACTCTTTACTGGCGCTAAAGCATGCCTAGGATAGACATAATTGAAAACCAATGTGACAAAGTCACAGAAGGATGCCCAATGTGTGCTGGGTGCTCACACAAGATAACCCTGGCCCGATGTACTCATCACCCACCACAAGGAAACCGCAGTTCTAACCAGATAAACAGGGGGACAGAGAACATTTTAGGCAAAAAGACCCTCATGTGTAGAAGCAGAAAGGCACAAAAGGGCACAGAAGCCAAAAATTCTGCTGGGAATGGCAGATGGTCCTGGGATCTAGCAATTAAAAAAAAAAGCAGAAACTGCTGGCATCCTGGGAGGAGACAGGAGGACCTGAGCTGACCCCACTGTGCCTAACACTGAGTACTATACACAGTCGGTGCTTAATAAATGTGTTTTGATTGTAGATTGTCATTTCTAGGAAGTAAAGGCTGGGATAAGCAATTCATTCTTATAAAGCTCCAGGCAGTGCCACATGCTGAGATGCATTTATTAAAGTCTTTTGATGAGAAAGGAAGGGAGAGAAGAGGAAAAGGGGGATGGGGAGCTGAAACCGGGCAGGCCTGGTTTCAGTACTCCACACCCACGACTAAAGCCCAGGGTCTTAGAGGGGAAGGTGGACAGGAGCAGTGGAAAAGACCGGGGAAATGCAGAAAGACATCTTGAGTCCCTAACCACGGACAAGCATGCCTAACATTTCCTTTAATGTTCCAACTATCCTATGAGATGAGGTTATTAGCACTCTTCAACAGATGGGGAAGGTAAGGCAGGGCAAAAGCTGGTATGAGGGAGAAGTGAGAGAGCAAGGATTTGAGCTCGAATCCACTGCTCTTCCATTGCACTCCATCCCTCCAAAACTGAAAGCAACCAAGATGTCCTTCAGCAGGTAGGCGCATGGATAAATGAGCTGGGGGAAGGGCAAGGCCTGGGTACCAGAAGGAAGTGCCCAGCTCAGGTCCTGAGTACCCTCCTGGATGTTCTGCTGCCCCGTGGACCTCTACAGCTGAAACCCCAGGAGCAGGTGAGGACCTTCCCCAGGGATCTGGGTGCCCCAGGCCCAAGCTAGAAATGGCAGCACTTTTGTAGGGGATGGATGGTTCTGTGTTAAATTCAGCTCAAAAGAATCCTTGGTAGCTAAGTCCACAGCCCCTTCCATCCTCTTCCCACCCTGGTTCCCAGCACCCACCTGTTTTTATACTTTGCATCTAAAAAGGCAGGACCCTCCATAAAACCCCTCCGAGACCTCCGAGCAGACCCTGGCCTGTCCACTAAACCCTCTATTTCTTAGGCATGTTGTTGCCCCCTCTGAGCTTTAGTTTCCCACTAACATGGAGAAATTCAGCAATCTCTGAGGTCTCTTCAGAAACTCACGAGCCTCTCCTTCACTCCCCAAGACAGACTTGCTGCCCCTTTTCTCCCTGTTGTAGCACCCAAAAGCCAGAGTTCTCTTCTCTGTTTAGTGGGCTATGGGCCAGGCCTGGCACTCACAGGTCCCCAGGAATTCTAAGCTAAGGTTTCCAAGAAGGAGCAGGACAAGACCTGGGCCTATTGCCTGACTGGAATGTGAGGCAGGATGTCTAGGGAGGCACCAGGGACCCTGATTCAGAGTCAGCCTCAGTGGTTTCTTTCACGAGAAATATTCCCAGGACAGGGAAAGTACAGAGCCTTTGGAGTCATGCAGATCTGAGTTCAAATCCTATCTCCTCCACCTGCTAGCTGTGAACTGGTGACCATGTACCTTTGCCTTTCTCGGCCTGGCTCCCTGGTTTATCCTTGTCTCCGAGTTCTGGTGGGAGGATTACAACAGACACTATACTCGCAGTGCCTGTCAGAGAAACCATTCTCCTCTCCTCCTAGATTAATATAACAGTACTCTCCTCAAGTGCTTGACAGTGCGGGAATTCTACGATATAGGGATGAGAAGCTGTCATCCACACTTAGCCAGTCGCTGAGGCTGAGCAGTTACCTGACAGAAAGACCCCACGTTTCAACAGAGAGGGGCTCCCCTGGGGAGAGGTCTAGGTGGTCATTTGAGTGTGACACAGTTTGTTCTTTCAATTGGGTTTAAAGTTATAAGATAATAACAGTAAACTCTTCCTGCCTCTGCAGATTCTTGGCCCCAGGTGGGAATCAGAGGCACTAACTAAACTCCCAATCTCCTCAAGACCAGGTGGCCCTCAGCCCAGACACTGTCCCCTCCCCTCCGTGTGGTCTCCCACACCAGAAAGTGACTCCTGGCAGGTCCCAGGCAGGAGCTGGATCAGCCTTGTGGGCCAACCTCACAGGCAGCCCGCCTCCCCCAGAAACCCACCCCTACCTAGCCTAATTCAGTCCTAAGTATTCCTAAGGTGCCTTCCAATTTCCCGCTGTAATAAATGGCACAGAATGCAAATGGAGGTGGATGTGGGACACAGATGTTTGCACTAATTTAATTGAGGGAACACCTTGGATTAAACACTTTGCAAAACACTTACAAATAGGTTCAGTGCATTCAGTAATGAAAAGCCTCCCAGCCCCCTGGCACTTTGCTGAGGCTGCCTGGGGCTGGAAGTGGAAAGCCTGAAGGGAGAGGCCCCGAGCAGGCAGGAGACAAGATGCCTTGAATCCCAGGCAAAGGCTGGGGAAGCAGGACCCTAGGAAGCCTTGCAGCAGAACAGCCACCAGCTGGGGCCCATTCTTCCCCCAAAAGACAAATCTGGAAGGACTAAGGACTCAGTAGGTAGCATATGCCTCTTCAGGTGGGCAGCTGCTTACCTGTAGGGGTCAGCAGCTGGCAGATGCTCCCCTTCCACAGGACGCAGCTACAAGCTGGAGGGTTCTGCCCAGCTAGCTGAGGGCAGTCATCCACTTTTATGGGATCAGAATTCCTGGTACCTACCCTGGGGATGCTTGCTGTGGTGAAGGGGGCAGACATTAATAATCAATACTTCTAGGCACTCTGTGATAAACACCCTGAAGGATATCTACTTGGTAATCTGGGAGCTGGGAGCCAGAGCAGTAGCTTGCATAAAAAGGTCAAAAGACCAGTGGGGGAAAGCTAAAAGGCTCTCCTGGCAGAGGGAACAGCATGTGCAAAGATAATGCTGCACAGAGCATAAGCAATGGCTGAGCCTCACATTAGTCACATGTTCCCATGCCACTAGGCGGACAGGTGACGTAAATGGAGATGAGCCACTTTCTTCAGACTCCTCCCTCCACCTGCTGAGAAAGTTAACAGAGAAAGGGGAGAGGGCAGGGGTCTCTGGCCAGGACTCAAGTACCTGAAAATTCCCACGACTGAGCAAATCTCGAATCAGATCCTAAACGATTGCTCCAGGAGTCTTAGAGTTCAAATCAGCCCTGGATGATTTTATATTCCTGAAAATAGAATTCCTAATTTTCAAACACAACGATCACTTCAAGTGTAATAACCATTACAATAATAAGCTCTTATACTTGTGCAGTGCTTCATAGTTTATAAAACACTTTCACATATCTCTTATAATCCTTCACCACAACCCTTCTAGAAAGATAGAATAAGGACTATGATTATTCTTGCTTTTGAGATGAGAAAATTTAATCCCAAGCTCCAGCTAAGTACATAATGGAACCAGTGCTCATAGCCAGTCTGTCTGACACCAAACTGCACACAATCCTTCATTGTACATTTGCCAAGCATTTTTTGAGTACCTACTATGCACCTAGAAACAGTACAGGCTCAGAGAATAACAGAGCTGGGAATTTGGATAGCGCAAACCCTGGATGAGGACACAGCTTCTGGAAAGACATCCCTGGACCAGATGGCAACAAGTAGAGCACAAAAATTCAGGAACCAGGAAAGACACAAGCCACACTCTCTACACACACACACACACACACTCACATCACACATGAAGATTTAAGCCACATCTCCTGGCCTGCCCCCTCCTCAGCATGGAAGACAGACTCCTCTACCCAGAAGAGCCCAGAACCCGCAGCCAGAGGCCACCCTTGGGTCCTGTTCTTCCCTCCAATTCCGGCACACACAGACCACAGGCTCACATAGGCCACCCAGCACGTGTGAGCCCTGGCATCATGTGGAGTGAGGTACTGCAGGATCCAGCCAGGGGGCTGGAGTGGGGCATAAGAGCTTTCAGCCCCACACAGGTAGATCCTCCTGAAGGCCCCATGGGCCCAAAACTACCCTGCCTTCTGATGAGGACAGACACGCCTCCATTCCATCTGCTGAAGTAATACCCACCTCACAGGGTCCGCACAAGCATGTGTGTAAAAACACACTGGTGTACAGTGAGCACAGGCCATGTACACAAGAGGGAAGGACAATGGGAATACCTTTCCATGAGTGAAATAAAGGTGACAGAGAGGAGGGCAACCCTGAGTGACTGCAACAGAAATCACCGTCCTGATCCCGCACCACTGACCAGCCTGGGGCTGTGTGTGTTGGGGGTGCTCACTGACAGACACCCCCCTCCATTACTCCACCCTCTTCCCCTTGGCTCATCCGCTCATCCTATCCCCTACCTGACCTTGCAGGGCAGGCACGATTCTAGGAATGGATTGATATAGAGATATCAATTGATATAGAGATATTCTTCTCTTGATAGAGAGAAGAATGCCGCCAGTCCCTAACTGGGATAAGTGCACTGCAGATCCTGTGATGGCCTACAGGGGAAGAAGGAGCGTAGGCAGCAGTGTCAGGTTGGTGGAGGCAAGGGAAGCGCATCAGAGAGCAGCCACAGAAGACACATTATAGGAGGAACAGGGGCTACCCAGGCAGAGGGTATTCCAAAGACACAGCTCATGCAAAGGCTGAGGTGTGAAAGTACAGAGAACCAGGGGCAACTGCAGTCCAGCCTGCGTGGGGTCTCAAACATAGGAGCTGCATGTGTCTGTATGTGGAGGGAAGGGTGGCGGGAGATGAAGCTGGGAAAGCAGACCAGAGTTGACGGTGCAGCCACGTTCAGCCAGTCTGAGGAAGACAACCTTAGCCTGTCAACAGTAAAGGGGCACTGGGAGAGGCCCAGCACAAGAGCAGCACAGTCACGTACACCAGTCCTGCCTTATCCTCAGGAAATACGTTCCAGTCCCCCCAGTGGATGCCTGAGGCAGCGAGTAGTATAGAACCCAAAGATCATGTACTGTGTTTCGTCCTCTATATACATATCTATGATAAAGTGTAATTTATAAATTAGCCAGAGTAAAAGGCTAATGACAATAAAATAGAACAATTGTAACAATTATAAGTTATTCAAAACTTATGAGCTGTTAATTTCTGGAATTTTCCACTTACTAGCTTTGGACCACTAGTGAATGTGGGGAACTGTAACCACAGAAAGCAAAACAGTGGATAAAGGGACAGCCACGACACAGTGTTAACATGGCACAGTGCTGGGCTCTTATGCATACAGGACACTCCTTGTCCTCTGACGATAAGTGAATTTGATCCGGAAGTCACCTCTTTGATTCGTGCATTTAATTATCTCTGGAGAAATGGTCAGTTCTGGAGCAAGTTTTCCTTCTGAAGAGCCAGACTGACCGGATAACTGTGAGGGCAAGGGGAGGGGTCTCGCCAATGCCACCTCGTCCCCACAGCCAGGGATGCTGGGAGTAGCCCTTGAAAATCCTGTAGAACCTTCTCCTGAGCCTGAACCTGAGGATGGACAGAGGAGAAGCCAGGAGCCAGGGAGGAGATCCCTTCTGCTGGCCCAGGACTCGTGAGTATTGGCATTCCCCCTGCACAGGGAGAAGGGGAGCTGGGTCCAGGCACCACCCTTCGGTTTCCAAACCCTCACAGCAGGACTAGCACTCCCTCCCTCCCAGTCTCTCCCCTCCCCCACCCCTCCTTCCAGCCCCTCTCCAGAAAGGTTTATGAAGAAGACTCCAAATAGCCCCCTCTCCTGCAGGCATAGTCACACCAACTGAAAGGAGATTTAATTAGCAAAATCTCGTTAGGCAAACGAAATTATCCGTAAGACAATACTCTTCTGGACAGGGGGTATGATTAAACAAAGCCATTCATTGAGAGAGTCGCTTTGGCAGCTTCTGGGATGTGTTCATCTCCGGGCAGGCTCCACTCTGCCTCCGTGGGCCAGGGGAACAGACTCTTGGCCTCCTCCCCGCCTGGCCCACCTCCTCCCACTTCTCTCCCCTCTTCTGGGGCCCTCCAGTCAGGGCTGCAGACCTCGGCTTCTCATCAGTGGCCTTGCTGCCGCCAGATTCCTGCTAAAGTGCCTTGATTGCATAATGTCTATTTGCATAATGTAAATTGCAATCTCCTAGCTCGGGAGGCAGGAATCACAGAACAGCCATTATTTTTTACCACTCCACAAAAATTCTACATTTAGAAAGCAGATTTGCGGCTCAGAAAGCCGTATAAATCTGAATCCGCCAGAAACGCCATTAAATCACACCAATTAAGCTGGACCCACGAAGAGCCCCTGTCACTGCTCTCTGTACACGCAAGGACTCCCAGCCCAGATGGAGGCCACAAGGTACTGGAGGCTGTGGCGGTGGGGCTGGAGACAGATGCCAGAAGAGGCAGGGAGCTCTGGCTTACAAACCTGAACACCCCCGCCCCAGCATGGGCTCCCACCACCACCTGCGAGAGCCCAGAGAGGGGTGCACCTGGTTTCTTGTGGGCGCACTGTCTGACTGCCATCAGGTTTTTTAAAACTTGCAGAGCCTGAGATAGTGTGAGCTTGAAACTTACACCTTTTGCAAAACAAATGGGGGAGATCCAAGGTATGTGATGTGGGGTAAAACCTCTACCCTTAGCCCCACTTTAATGACCTCTCCTCTCCCCAGTCCCTTGCAGCCAAATGAAAGGAAGTGAAAGGAACAAAAAGGAGGGCAAATCTTGCCCAGACTGGGCCAGGCTGGCTGTACTCTGAGTTCCTTTTAAGAGCTGTTTTCAGGGGTCACTGGGGAGAAGGGCGAGTCACAAGGCCTCTGCCAAAGGGGCATTCCCTTGGACAGCTACCTAAGACTCCAGCTTCTCCAAAGCCATATACCTGGTTACTCTTTTGCCTCTTTATTGCTCATTCAATATTCATCTGTCAAAGGGCAAGATGCTAATGTGTATTATTAAAGTATCAATAGTTTATGAGTGAGCTTTTATGGAGAGTACAGTTAAAGGCAAGATTCTTGACCATCTCTGTCAGAAGCGATGGAAAGGAATAATCTTTCTATCGAACTCCACTTTTAATTTATTTACTAGGTCACTGAGTCACTAAACCACTATTAAGCACCTACTGTGAGCCAGGAATGGCTCTAAGTGTGCTCACATGCTGGATTTTATTGAGTTCCCACAGCACTTCTGGGAAGTTTATACAACCTCATTTCCTTTCTAGAAACAAGGAATCTCAAGACCAAAGTCATATGCCAAGGGTTACAAAGGTGCTAAGTCACAAGGCTGGAATTCATATTTTCCCCCCAAGCTGGAGCCTTGAAAATCTAAAGGACCTATGTTTTTATCTGTTTTCCTCTCCTGCCCAAATGAAACGTTAGTTTCCTGATCTAAGTTTCATGAAAGGGGAAAGAACAGAAAATCGTTCCATACTTTAATATCAACCTATCCATGTCTGTAAAGGGGGCTCATTTTAAATGTCTTAAACCAGTTTCTGGAATATCATGTGCATTTAAAAATCTCAGAACTGAAGCTAACATTGCAATGATGGTATTGTCAGAATCCCCATCTTACAGAAGAGTAAAGGGAAGCTCTTTTTAGAAAACTTTTTTAAAAATTCAGTGATTTTTAATTTTCATTAACATATATTAATTGCACACATTAACAGGATTCAGTGTGATCACTTCAATACATGCATACACTGTGCATTGATCAAATAATGAGGTAGTTGAAGTCAACAATAGAGTTGTAAGTTGATTTCAACTCTGCTGCCAGCTTACTGTTACTTTTTAGTGTATTTATCCTGTTCTCTAGGCCTTTACTTCCATGATAATAATTCAGAGATAATAACAGCATCCCATAAAGCAGGGCCAATCAGAAACTGTACACCATGTGCTTAGCATACTGTGTACCCCAAGTGCTTAGTGTAGTGCCTAGCATGCCCTAGGTAGGGAGTATCCAACAAATGTTACTTACTATTATTCATGTTAAGATGATATGGAAGAACCCAAGACTTTCTTGCCAAACCCCAGCACCTTTTCATCAAAACCAAAACCACTTACCCCTTTCTTCCATGCCTCTCCCATCTGACATTAGCTATTCCCGTATCTCAGCCCTCTGTGTGTGTTGGAGGCAGGGTCAGGGATGGATTGGCTTGGTTTCTACTCTTTGGCTGCTTGGATTTTTCTTCTATCCCCATAAGTTATAACGAGGCAGCCAGCACTCAGATTCTCTTCCAAAATTCAGCTGAATTTGCATCATGAACATAAAAAAGAGAAGATAGCCTGGTTCCTTAAGGGTAGGCCCTTCCCAAATCAGAGAACAGCAGAAGGCTGGAGGGACCAGGAAGCAAGGGCTGCCTGGAACTCCCTAACCACAGCAAGCTCCTTGTCACCATTTAGACTTTGATCTTTGGCTGCAAACCACACCAGCCTGGAAGGCCACACCAACAGAGATGGAGGGAGTCCAGATGCCAACAAAGGACAAGACTGTGGATCTGAGACCAGACACGTCATGCTGCAGATTGCACACTGGACCCACTTTCGCTGAGATGGCCTAAGAGGCTGAGGTTTCTACCAGCTGCAGGACCTTCCAGAATTACCATGTCCTGTCCAGGAAAGAAGTCTAGCTCAGCCTTGGGGGATCCTGAAACTCAGACATTCTGAGTTAAAGGTCAGTTCATTTTATTCAAGACAGGGGTTTCTTTAGCCTGTCTTACCAGGGGGAACACATTTCCTTCTCACAGAAGACTTCATTTCACTTCATGGAAAATAGATGAGACTGGTTATACCAGACCGCTAGCAAATACTAGTTGTACTACACTGTCTTCTCCAGAGATAGCTGCAGCAACATAAGCTGGCCCTCCCTTGGCAATACAGCTTCCGCCTAGCTTTCGCTCTCTCTCTCAGGATGCTTCCCTTGGAAAGCCACATGGAGAGGTCACTTGGGACTGACTGACAATCCCAGCTAATATCTTAGCCAACAGCTAGCCTCAAAGTCCAGAATGAAGGAACCTGTGGAGGACTCCTGCACCAGCTTTTGAGTTGACCCATGTGAAATCTCAGACTTGGTAAAACAGACACTGGTTTTGTTTTTGTTTTTTTCTCTTTAAAATTAAAAAAAAAATTCCTGACTCATAAAATACATGAATACAATAAATGTTGTTTAGCCCACTATGTTTTGGAAGTGATTTCTCAGACAGCTTAGTAACTGAAGACCGCTGGAACGAAATTGGAATATTTATTATTTCCCACTCAAATCCAGCCCTCATCGGTCTTCTCTCTGAAACTTCAGACTTTCAGACTCTTTTCTCCTTACCAGGTCCCCATCACTCTGAGCCTGCCTCCTCTCCTCTTGCTCCCTCTCCAAAAGGCAGCCTTATGCCTGATTTGGCTTTAGAAAACCACTGTCTAAAGGATCACTTGAGCCCTTCCCATTTCAGAGTCCTGGGACTTGGAGACATCTGCTCTTCCCAGATCTTTACTGAGGTCTGAGCGTCCCTGCAAAGGAACTCTCCCTGGGTGTGGGTGGCCCACTGCCCAGGTGCCAGGCTGCCCTCCAGGACTGGGAGGGAAGGTGTGGATGGATTTCTCCCCTACACTCAGCTCTCATTAAGGTTCATGCTCAGCTTGTTCCTCATACTTCACTTGACTTATGAGGCCCCTCCAACCTCCGGTGTGAGGAGACATCGATTCTCACGAAGGTCATTATCTTCTACTCTTGCTCCCTCCCTGCCAGCCCCATCTCAAGGCAAGCTTTCCTGGAATAGGATGGAGGGAGGCACCCTTCTCCACCCCCTCGGCCTGGGGATCCAACCACTCCCGAGCCTGAGCTGCAGAGGAGGTGCCCTGGGAGCCCAGGCCCGTCAATCACAGAGGCGACCAGCACTGAATCTCAGGCCATTAGGCGGGAGGGCTGGCGCCCTGCTCACTCACCGGGCAGCCATCGGCAGGATGTTAGACGATCGCAGGGCAGCTATTCTTATGATTTATTCAAATACTCATTACAGTCAATCTATTTTTACACAGAGGTGAAGATGTGCGCTGATAACGGTTAATCATTTATAATTCCATGGACTGGTTGGAAGCCAATGTACTATCAAAGTCGTAGCACAGCAGCAACCTGGTCTTGGTAGCCCCAGAAGCAGAGTGGAGGAGTCATGCCGGCCCAGGGCAGCCCGGGCATCCAGCTGACAATCACCAATGGTTACCGGACTTAAGGCGCAGAGTGCAAACACGGGGGAGGCCCAGGCTTTATCCTCTCAGAGCTCATAGCCTCGCTGGAGAGAGAGCACAGAAAGGGCCAGCTAGAGGACAGGGCAGCGCGTAAGTGCTGCAGATTCTCAGAAGAGGGAGAACTCGCTTCTTGTTAGGGTATCAAAAAGGGCTCCACAGAGCAGGCTGGACTTCATCCAGCTCCTACAGGTGGGCAGACTCTTGCCAAGTGGGAAGAGGCAATATGAGTCCATCCTTAGGCTCATCTTGTTTGAAGTGGAGCTCTCACTGGGCAGAGGCAAGGGAAGTGGTCAGCGGTATTACCTTTTGCCTCCCCAGAAATAACCAGACGTAAACGTTAAGTGCAGGCAATGAATTTGGCCTTGTTTGGGAACTCACAGTGTTGTTACTTCTCCCTGGTCCTCCACACTTAGCCCATACGCAGTAGTAGCTGAGCTGAGGTCTGGGTCAGCCTTGCAGACCCAGCATTCATGATACATGTAACACATCAAGTCCACCTTAATGTCCAATCAATACAGTCTAATTAAATAGCATGTCATATTACAGGGCTGCTTTGTCACATTCAGACATAATCTAATTAGCGCTCCACTGTATTTTACATTCTGACTAGCTCATTGTTGAGTATCTCTCTTGCACAAGGCACAGCTGTTAAAGATCAGGTTCAGGGCCAGCCTTGAACCCATAACCTTATTGAGTCAGTGTGGAAAATGTCAATCAAAGTTACTTACAGTTCACAGCCCCCTTTCTAGTGAGCCGCATGGAGGACAGAAAGCCTCAAAGTACTGCTCCAGGATTCACCTGCCAATAAAAGAGAACATCTTTACAGACTGTGTAAGATAGCACGGGGGAGAAAGGCAGGGTAGAGCTGGGGTGGGCCCAGAGGGGGATCTGCCTGAGAGCAAAGCAGGCATTCACTGGCAGCTCTGTGTCCACAGCGCTGAGTGGGAGAGTTTTCTGGCAAAGGCGTCCTGGTGCAAATGATTATGGTTTTAAGAGCTAAGCGGGATGCAGATGCAGATTCACACACCCCTGTATCTGCTGGGTGCCTCCATTTCTTTCGAGTTTTGAATCTTTCTGTATAGGAGCCCCAGAGAAAAAGGGGCTCTTAGCTATCAAGCATCCCAAGCTGACCAAGGAATAATCATTTACTGGAGGCTCTCGCCCGCTGGAAAATCCTGAGCAGGGATGGAGCTCACGGGCTCCGTGGACGCTCCCAGACAGAGAGCACTGCACGTATAAGCAGACAACAAAACTACCTGTGTTGTTTATGGTGGGGAAATGAAAGTCTTGCTGGGGAGCAACTTTCAAGCAAAGTGAAGAGTTCAATTGGGCGGAAGGCAAGGGTACATGGAAAAGAATGATGAAGACAGGATGGAGAAACCAAAACCCTGATTACTTTTAATTCTCTTTCTGGAATAAAATAATTTTTAAAACTAGCACACATTTATCAGGTGTGTGATCTACACCTGCTGAACAAAATCCACGGGTCTTGTTAGAAATAAGAAACACCAGATAAGACATGGCTACGTAAACAGCTATGCTAAATTGTGTTGTAGAGACTGTCATTCTCTCTCCATGAAGAGCAGAAGTCCGCAGGAGTTGGAACGCTCAAAAGGAATGCTGGTGGGGAGGAAGACTGTGAGTGGGACCTCAGAGACTGGACGGGCAGGGTCTGACTGGTAGAAAGGAGAGAGAGAGGGTGCTATGGGCTGGGTATTTGATGTCCCCCAGAGGTGACCTGTTAAAGGCTTAGACTCCAACATGACACTAGTGGGAGGTGGTAGAATCTTTGAAAAGTGGGAACAAATGGGAAGTCTTTAAGTCACTAGGATGTGCCCTTGAGAGGCATGGTAAGACTCTGTTCCCTTTCTCTTTTTCTTCTGTTTTCCAGTCATGACTGAACAATTTTGCTCTGCTGCACACTCCCATGGTGATCTACTACCTAACCATAGGGCCAGAGCAATGGGGACAGTTGATGGTGGACTGGAGCCCCTAAGACTATGAGCCAAAGTGAACCTTTTCTCTTTATAAGTGGATTGTCTCACATATTTTGTTACAGTGACGGAAAGCTGAGTGATATGGTCCTATCAATGAATAGAGGGCATGTCAAAGAAGGGGGTAATCTGAGGAAGGGCAAAGAAGGGGGACTGGGAGTGGTGGCTCATATCTGTAATGTCAGCACTTGGGAGGCTGAGAAAGGAGGATTGCTATGAGTTTGAGGCCAGCCTGGGTTACAAAGTGAGTACAAGGCCAGTGTGAAATGCATAGTGAAACCCTGTTTCAAAAAGACAGAAGAAGAAGAAGGACAAGGAGAAGGAGGAGGAGAAGGGGAAGGAGAAGGAGAAGGGGAAGGAGAAGGAGAAGGGGAAGGAGAAGGAGAAGGAGAAGGAGAAGGAGAAGAAGCACGGAGGGCCTGAGGCAGCAGAGAGGTTGGTGTGCCCGAAGGAAAAGAGAGGAGGGAAGCATGTCCACTAATCAGGACAGGCCGCAGCATGCAGGCTCTGAGCATCAGACAAGAGGAATCAGGCGTGGACTGTGATCTTCTAGAACCATAGAAGGTTTCCTAATAAGGAAATGGTAGGCGGTAACACCACTCTAAAGAATCCCTTTAGTATTTTCCCTGTGATTAATAAAACAAGACAGGCATCTTTGAAGACGGTGGAATTTCAGTTAGAAGATTCAAGTATCAACTATAGAGAGATATGCTCATGGAAAAAATGATTTCCCTCATTCACAATGATATCCTCTAGCCAAACGCTCTTCTTCTGAGTGTATCTACCAATATGTGCACAATCACAGCTTTTAGCTCTTGATACTGTAGACTAGACTGCAAGCCACTGAGGAAAAAGATGAGGTCTTATGTGTCTTTTTATTCTTAGAGCCTAGAAGAGTGCCCAGCATGGATCAGAAATAGCTCTTGAAATACTGAATGATTGAGCCTCTTCATTCCACCCAGAATCCATAACTGGCACCTAGAAACCAGCCCTCAGTTGGCAAGTGGCTCTGACATATGTTTTGCTAAACCACTTACACATCACTACTGAGCTCAGTCCACTACACGAAGTCAGTACACAAAGTGTCCAGATTAAATTACATGGAGCTTCGTGCTCCATCCCTGCCCTCTGGAAGTCCATTTGAGACACTAACCTCTTGGAAGAAGATATGGCAGACTTTCCACCTGTACATGATGCAGGACTGCTGTGCTTTTGTTACAAACAACAAGCTAAAAGGATGGGCCAAACTAAAAAGTCCATTTTTGCCTTACTGGTTATTTCTTTTGCATAACAGCATCATGACAACCACAAATGAAATAATTTCAAAAATAAGAAAAATTGTCCATATTCTCATTACTCTAAACCATCAAATTATACTCTGTGTTCTGCAAATTTCCCTTTTCTATAGAATTATTGATAAAATTCTGATAAGTAGATATACACCAAACCTGGCTCTTACATTTTAAAATCACAAAAACACAGACTGGAGTGACCCAGTTTTTAAAACTGACCTGGGTTATTTGAGTCAAATGCAAGTTCAGGATATGGCATTGCTGCCAGACTCACTAAATGTGATCTTAGATTACATTCATAATCACACAGTGTCCAACTAAGACCTGGCCAATCTCCACTCTGGACTTACCAGGCCATCAGTTCTATGTGTAATTCTGGCACCATATTTTAAGAATTTTAACAGTATCAAGCAGAAAAGAGATGTGAGAGAAGACATCAAGCAGTTAAATTGTGGGTTACAAGTCTAGTAATTAAAAGTGCAAGTTCAAACTGGGCACGGTGGTACGCGCCTATAATCCCAGAACTTGGAAGGCTGAGGCAGGAGAATCATTCTGAGTTCAAGGTCAGCCTGAACTGCATAGTGAAACCCTATCTTAAAAAAACCCAAAGAAGAAAAAAGAAAATAATAAAAGTGCAGGTTCTAGAATCATACTATATGTACAACCATAAATCTTAACTTGACCAAGGGCGAGTTCCTTATCTTGGCTGTGCCTTCATTTTTCGTTTTGTAAAATAAGGATAATAACAGATCTACCTCAGAGGGTGGCTGTGAGGACTGCGTGGCTTAATGTAAGCTGAGGTGCATAGAGCAGCACCTCACACAAAAGAAACACTCGGTGAATGCGAGCTATTGTTGTTGCTGTTTTCATTATTACAAGGAGGCGGTGAGATAGAAGTCACTGTAGAAGAAACCAGAGCAATATCTTCATGTACTCCTCTCTAATATTTCCCACTGGTCCTGACACTACTAACTAAAACAACATATTCCCTCTTCCTCAGGGTGGTCCTGTAAATGTTGGGAGAAACTACACGAAAGGGACTGAATTATTCTAGAAGGTAGGATTAAGACTAACTGCAGATATTAGAGGAAGCTGATCTTCAGTTCAGTGTAAGAAAGCTATGAGAACCATTAAAAAATGAGCCAGGTTTTCTCAGAAGGTAACGAATCCCAGCTCCAGAGGGAGAATCCTACACTGTGTGAGAAGCTGCTCCAGAGCAGTTTCCCTTGGATTTCAGCCATTTGTAAAAATGTTTTTAAAACATTACAAGGCTGATGAGATTACTAACTTCTGCAGGTGGTACTGGGAATCGAACTCAGAACCTTGCACTTACCAGGCAACATTAATAACTTGTAGTTTGATACAATACTAATCATGTCTTCTTTCCTCATCATTTTAAAGTAATTCAATACACAAAAGAAGGGAAAATCTCACAATAAAGTCATCACTTGAACTGAATATACAGCATCACAAGAAACTCTCTCTGTCTCTCTGCGTCTGCCTCTGCCTCTGTCTCTGTCTCTCTGTTATGGTTGATACATTGTATCAACCTGGGGAGTCTAGAGGTTTGGCTAAGTGACTCAGCAGGAAGCCAGGGTGCTTACTTTGTATACATCCTGAGCCTGTGGAAGAGCATGGCATGGAGATTATGTGAGCGCTACATGCCCCTTAGGTGGGGGTAGCCTGTTTACAATGTAAGGGAGGGAAAGAGGCTGCTTGGCTCCATTCCTCCCTTTTGCTCTGGCTGCATTGTTGTTCGGCTGCCATTTCCCCTTTGCTCTTGTTGCTTTGCTACCTTCTGCCTCGGAGCCAGCAAAATATGCACTGAAACCTCCACAAACTGTGAGCTAAATAAACCTTTCCTTCCTTAATTTTGGGCGTTGGGTATTTTGTCTCAGCAATGAGAGAAAAGTAACCAAGATACTCTCTCTCTGCTTTTCCACATTGTCCTTGTTTTTCACTCTTCATATGCACCAGTGGAGTAGTTTTCCTGGACCAACCCTGACCCAGGATGCATGTGGGGAACCATCCACGTGTGTGATACTTCAGGGTCTTCTAAAGCCAGTCAGTCTGTGACCCTGGCAGGCAAACATCATGTCCAAAGCCTTCAGCCACATACCAGTGCAAGCAGAATTAGAACTGCAGTCTTTATTCACAAAGAAGATACTGTGGAATCATAAATGAGATTGACCATTCCCATTTATAGACATGAGGGGACTTTGTGATAAGTGATAAACAAGAAGGAAGTTGCTGAATAGTCATGTTTATTTGAAAAAGTCAAGAACAGGGATTAGAAGGAAGTAGTACAGTGGGATTGACTTGCCTCGAGGCAGCTGTGCTAGCCTCCATGGGCATACTCAGGTAGGTCAGAAGGATGGTGGGAAAGGAACTTGGGCTTAAGCAGGCCATGGCTTCAGATAGAGAGTTCTAGACCAAAAGTGTCAGCCAGACAAGAGTTCGTGCTCTAACTCTGTCATTAACGTACTGTTTGAACTTGTTTTTGTTTTTGAGGAAGGGTTTTGCTATGTAGTTCAGAACTCAAGGCAATCCTCTTGTCTCAGTGTTAGGATTATAGGTGTGAACCGCCATACCTGGCTCTACTGTTTGAACTTGGATAAAGGCCTTTAACCTCTTTATGCCTCAATTTCCCCATCTGAAAATATAGATTACTGGATGATTCTTAAAACAGAATTCCTTCTGACATTACACTGTCTCTGATGTTGCCCAGATTAATCTCCAGGGATAGCTCTAAGTATCTTGCTAAGGAAGCGCAGTACGGATATCATGGTGCTGATGAGTAAAGAAGCTGGAGTAGGACATCTCTGCATTCAGTCCATGAGATTTTTAGTCAGGCGTTGTACCCTTTGACCACCAGGCTTTAAGTGACATAATGACTGAGTAGTCAGATAAGAAATAATTACCTGGCACTAAATACTCAGGTCCAAGACTCCTACCCATTGGCATTGAGAGCACTGCATGGCCTCCCTCTAAGTCTGTTAGAAATAAATTCTAATTGCACACCCATCCTCAGCCCTCTGAGTCACAGGCAGTCTGAGTGCTTGGTTGCAGAGGACCTGCAGAAGTTCCCTTAGTCACACACCCTAGGCCTGGCCAGGTAAGGCCTCTGATCTTGGGTCCATACCTATAAGTCTAGGTATGAATCTGAAGCCCTGTAAGGCATCTTGACACCAGTTAGGCTAAACCTACATTTTCCTACATGGGAGAAGGAACTGGAGATGCTTAGATCTCTCTATACTGGGTGAAAGCAAGTGATTTACCCAGAAGTCCAGGAAGTGAAGACCACAGACATGTAGTGGTGTGGGTTCACAGAGAGGATGGCTCTGCAGAAGCAGACGGATGAAGCGATCACTGGCAGACCAGGCCTCCCTGGCCCGGGGACATCCTCTGCAGCGCACACACATCAAGACCCAGGCCCTGCCAACTCTCTGTCAACAATGTCACTGCTCCTTTATTCATGCCATTGTCACTAACCAGGTGGCTTGCTTTCTCTCTCCACAAGAGTGCAAGGGCCCCTGATAGTTCTCCTGGCTTCCATCCTGACCCTGTCTTGCCCTCATACTCACTGCCATGGAACCTTACTGAAACACAAACGAGATGATGCCCACCCCTCCTTAAAACCCTTCCAAGACTCCTCAGTGCCTGGCAGAGGCTGCCAACTGGCAGCCCCTATGTTGACTCTTGCTTGCCTGGTGTTTTTATAAATTCTGCCAATATCTAAACATTTGGGAAATTTATATTTCCACAAAAAAAAAAAAATGACTTAATCATGCCAATCCTGCATTTCCACGTGGCGTTCACTGGATGATGACACTGGGGATCACCGCCTCCTTTTACCTGGGTGGCAGTCTTCCTCTTTGCCCCCTAGAGACAAAGCAGGTGTCACCGTGGAAGTCTCTCCTGTCATGGGTCTAGACTCTGAGAGGCTGACTCCCACTGCCTGCTGAAGAGTTCAAGGTGACAGCACGGAGTAGGTGGGGGGTGGCACATTACGTTCTCAGCTGTGCTATGCTCAGCTGCAGGCCGGGGGAGGACAGCCAGTGCCACTCCCACCTGGACCCGCTAAGTATTCTGTCCTTTCAACTGGACACCTCCTCCGCATCTAGCAGGGGCATAGCCACAAAGACCTTTTCGCACTTTTCCAGAGGTGCCTGTGGCAGCACGCTGGAGAGACCCATCCCCCTTTGATTCCTGAGGCTCCGCCCCTGGGCCTAGCTTTTCCCTACCCCCACCTTGGTGGCAGCTGCACCCCCTCCTTTTATTTCCATCCCACTCTTCCTATCAAACCCCTAACAGCACATATTTTGTTAATTGTACAAACCTAATGGGGGAATGCATTGGCAAAAAAGGGTAATGGCCATCAGACCAGCAATAAAACAAAATTAATGGCCCATAGGAAGAAATCATGTCCACTTAATCCTGGCTCTGAAACTCTAATAGAATAATGGAATACCAACCGAGGGTTTTTTCTCTCTATGCAGATTGCTTACACCATGTTAATCACTTGCAAAGCAGGCCACATACCACTCTGGCTCACATGACCCTCCAGGGAAAGTAGCCGACCAGAAACATTCAGTGTGAGGCTCATTACTGACATGCACCACCGCAGCACCACCTTCCTCCCTCCCCCAGGTGACTCGGGGACAACCAGTGTGGGGCATCATTGGGAGCTGTCAGGTGTGGCGGGCCAGAAAGCAAGACATGGAAGACCCAATAATAGCAAGCATTTATTGAGTGTTTACTATGTGCCAGACACCGGGCACATCCATTCTCATTCTCCATAGCCGCATGGTGCCATAAGGTTGCCACTAGCCACATGTGGCTCTTTACACTAAATTCTAATTAATTAAAATGTAAAATTCAGTCTCTTGTTGCACTAGCAGCATTTCAAGTGCTCTACAACCACATGTGGCTAGTGGCTGTTGTGTTGGATGGCTCACTGCCTTCCATGATGAATGGAGAAAATGCACAGAAATGTTCAGTGGCTTGGTCAAGGTCAAACAGCTAGTCAGTGACAGAGTTTGGGACTATAATACAGATCCCCTGAGCGATAGTCCTCAGTGGCCAAGGGAGAGAACAGAGCCATGCCCAGGCCCACAGGTGCTGTGTGAGAAGGAACAGGTATCCCTGCAGCCGCCTGGGAGAGTCCTCAGTCTGGTCAGAAGGGGGTGAGCCAGTGGACAGCACTTTGAGGAAAAGCACCATGAGAGGATGTGGGCGTTGGTATGATATTTGATTCAACTACTGTTGGGAAAATACTAAAGTGGTATATATTACAGTTAAAACTACATTAAACATACACTTAGGTTGTGGAACCCCAACTTGAAAATGTATCCCAAAGAAAGAAAACTATTGATACATAAATATAAGGCAGCACTGTACAGAGTGATAAAAGCAAAAACAAGGTAGGTGTCCACCAATAGGGGAATGACTGGATAGGGCAGCAATATTATTGCAATATTATTGCAACTATTAGAAGAAGCAAGTTAGATCTGTATCTTTTGCCATGTGAGATGGTCATAGTGTTCAAAGCAAGAAATGTACATAGCAGAGTGATGGATGCAGTTAGGTTCCATTTCTGTAGAAATGGAGAAGACCGTAGTATGGATTTAGGCTTCTGCAGAAGTTCGTGATACAGAGAAAGAGAGGATGATTTCAGGGGTACTGATGGAAACTCACTGGTTTTAGTACATCTTGCCTTGTTTCGCCGGCTGCAGTGAACACTGCTACTTTTACAATTTTTGAAAAGAGATTTATTTTTATTTTAAAGACAAGAAAAATAAACAATAAAAACAATGGTGTAAAACTTCAAAACAAGATTGTAGGAGAGTAACAATGGTTAGTACATTGCATACTGTTATCTTCAAAGTAGCTGCTCATATTACAAGATATAGGCTTGAAAAATTGATCAAAAGATACAGGCATAAACCTTTCTTGAAAAGAAATTTAATGAAGTTAAAATGATTGACAAAAGGAAGAAAAAAGGTTTGACTTGAGAGGTAGTCTTACTAGCTGTATGGTCCTGGGCAGGTTCCTTAACTTCTCTTGGGCCTGGTTTCCTCACCGGGAAATTGATAATAATAGGAATGTGTCATGAAGATTGATGAAAAAAATCAATTTATACCACTGCCATATGGCAATCACTCAATATATGGCCTTCTGGTCATTGTTGTCAGAATTCCCTGCCAGGAGCAGTTACTCCTGGTTCGGTCATCCTGGGCTGTCTACTGGCATTTGCTTATCTACCTCTTGGGGCTCCTGTATTTGGCCTCATATCACAGTTTTAATGTGTCTATCTCCCCACCAGATGCAGACTTAAGCTCCCTGAAAGTAGGAACAGATTCATTCAATCATCCATTTATTCCTCTAATAATTATGTCCTAACCATAAAACCAAGCACCATGCCTGAAACAGGAGATACAGAAATGATCAAAGGAAAGTCCCTGATTCCAGGAAGCACACATTCTAATGGGAGGAAGAAAGATAGATAAATTGATAGATGAATAGATAGATATTCAAATACTGATAAACACGAAGAAGAAAAAGGCAGCAGGAAGGGAGAACAAAAGTGACTGGAAAGTGCAGGGTGGATATTTGAGAGTGAGAGGAGCAAAAGCTGTGGGGATCTCTGAGAAAATGCCCTCTGTAGCATGGGCTACAGGCCAAAGAAGGTCAGCAACTGCTCAAAAGGCATTGGTTTAAGAATAAAATAAAAACAGTCCCAGTACTCCGGGAGGCTACCGCAGGATTATCAAAAGTTCAAGCCCAGTATGGGCAACTTAGTGACCTAGTGAGACCCCAAATAAAAAATAAGAGTGTGGATATAGTTCAGTGCAAATACTCTGGGTTCTAGCCCCAAAATTAGCTCTAACACAAAAATGAATAAAGAAATTAAGTAATTTAAAATAACAATGACTTGAAGGACGGTACAGAATAACTAAAACACCTTAAAAACATGCTTCCACTTCCGAGGATATGCCATATACCCAAAAGAATTGGAAAAAGACACTCATATACTTGTACATCTGTGTTCACACCAGCATTAGCCACAAGAGCCAAAAGTAGAAGCAACTCAAGTGGCCACTGATGACAGATGGATAAACAAAAAGTGGCTTAGCTGGGATCTGAAACATCTCCCAGAGGCCCATGTATGGAAGGCTCAGTCACCAGCCTATGGTGTTTCTGAGAGTCGGTGGAGCCATTAGGAGGTGGGCCTAGTGAAAGAAAGTTAGGGCCTTGCGGGTGTGCCCCTGAAGGGAACATTGGGACCCTGGCCCCTTCCTTGTTTTGCTTTCAAGTACTCATGCCATGTTGTACTGTGCTGCCACAAACCCAAAGCAACAAGGCCAAGCAGCCATGGACTGAAACTTCTGAAACCATAAGCCAAAATAAGTCTTTTTCTTTATTAAATTGATTTTCTCAGGTATTTTGTCACAGGGACAGAAAGTTGACCAACATAGTGGTATAAACATATAATGGAATTTTATTCAGCCTTTAAAAGGAAGGAAATTCTGACAGTGCTATAACATGAATGAACTCTGAGGGCATCATTATCCTAAGTGAAATAAGTCAGTCACATAGGGCAAATACTGTTTGATTCCTCTTCCTTAAGGTACTTAGAGTGGTCAAATTCACAGAGACAGAAAGTACAAGGACGTTATCAGTCTAGGGCTATCCGTAGGACTATCAGTAGAATGCCAGGGGCTGAAAGTGGGGTGAGGTGGATGGGAAATTATTTAATAGGAACAGAGTTTCTATCTTGCCAGATGAAGAGTTCTATGGATGGACATGGTGATGTTCCACAACAACATCAATAAACTTCAAGACACTGACAAAAAATTGCTTAAGATGATTATGTATATTTTTATAAATTTTAAAAATATATGTACTAGTTTTTCTCAGTTCCTATCAGGAAAAATTTTTTTGAAAGATCCTAGAATTTAAAGAGCAAGAAAAGGAACAGCTTATCACCCTAAGGAGGAGGATAAGGAGCCAAGGATTACTGGCAGAGAAACGAGGAAGCCCGGAGTCTTACAGCCTCCACAGGAGACCTGCAAGGAGGAACGGGACTGGGCTCCTGGACCATCTCCTCCCAAGGATGAAGCTGGCCAGGCCAGCCTGCAACAGGGAAGGCGACTCTCCTGGGAGCACCGATCTGAGCCAAGGTGACTACAGAGGTTTGCTACTAGAAAAATGAGAAATGCTATAAAATCAAAAAACAAAACAAAACAAAAAAGGAAAACAACTTGGTAGGGCAGGGAAAGAGGAACCAAGTCTCTAGTCTGAAACGAACACCTAGGAACACACCCATAACAATAAATACTATAGGAAATCCAGAAGGAGAAGGTAATAGGAGGCTAAGAAAGAGATTAGAGGATTTGGGCTCATCATCTGATGCGGCTGTG
Organism: Chinchilla lanigera; assembly: GCF_000276665.1. Lineage (NCBI taxonomy): Eukaryota > Metazoa > Chordata > Mammalia > Rodentia > Chinchillidae > Chinchilla > Chinchilla lanigera. Next base: position 26,270,491 of record NW_004955412.1, on the reverse strand, counting down.
AGAGCCTGGCATGTTAGAAAGAATTCAGGCAGGACCAAGGGAACAGCCTTTGTCTCCCTAGTCCTAGGGCATTTTTACACAGCACCTAATTCTACTGACCTCCATTTCTTCACCTACTGAGCCAACAGGCTCAAACAAAGTAAGAAGAACCTTAAGGTTTTAAGGGTCCACAAGCCTCTCAAATTTTTTTCCAGAATGGGATTATGTGTACATTTTTCTGGGGAAAGACTTAAAACTTGTACCAAGATTTTGAGGCTGTCCACATCCCCAGAGAGGTTAGGAACCAGTGGAAAAGATATTCACTAGGTTCACATTCAGCCAGAAAATCTTAAGATTCCAAGAAATCTTGGATTAGATGCCAATAAATCTTTGGGCCTCAAATAAATCCAGATGTTTATTCCTGCCTTGCCTGCAACACAGAGATATTATAGAAATGTAAGGAAATAACAGAATACTTTGAAATGTTAAGATGATGTCTCCCATGTAAGTAAGTATTCTTTCTGTGTGCTTCATAGGAAGCAAGAGGAATGCTGGAGCAGACCTCCAGGAGGCGGGAAGAAGCTGGCTCCCATTGTGGGAGAGCAAAGGCAACACGAGAAAAGGAGGTAGATCTGCTACAGGATGACTCTTGGCTTTCCTCATTTGCTTAGAAATGAAGAGGCCCTTATTTCTGCCAGTGGAGAGGAATCCAACTCCAAAAGACAAGTACAGCCTCTTCATGAGGTATAGCCAGGACAGAAAGATGCATCTCTTTGTATAACTAGTTCTCATTCTGCATCTGGCTTTGCTTCGGCCCAGGAATTCTCAGTTGTGTGACAGAGGAAAGTGACAGTCTGAGGATCCATCGGGGGAAACAGTGCAGGCAGAGGACAGCATTTGGCCACCAGAAAGCAAGACTCAGACTGATAGCCTGCATAATGACTAAGCCAGGATCACTAGGGCACAAGGAACATTTAGTCTGGGGTCAGCTCCCACCAGGCCAGAGGGAGTCGGCCAGAGGCACAGGGAGGACGAAAGCTTAGCACCAGCTCCCAGTGCAGGAACCAGCATTAGAACAGAGCACGGTTGGGCCTAAGCGTCATGGAGATCATCTATTCTTCTCTCATTTCATATCTGAGGACTTGGCTGGGCAGGCAGTAGGGAGTCTTTTCAGGGAATCTAGGGTTGGAAGCCATGCCAGGAATTCCCTTCATTCATTCCCTAGACTGGGGATCAAATATGAGCAACAAATCCAGTTCCCTGATCTGAAGGAGCCTACAGTCTAATGAGGGGCCAGAGCACCCATCGACTGGGAGATTCAGTACAATACTCCAGCTGTATAGGGAGTAGGACAGTTCTCCCCACAGAGTGTATCCTAGGCTTCCTTCCTTTGAGGAAGTTATAACCAGATAAGGGGGAAGGGTAGGCTTGGCCACTTTTCCCCAATGCTGAACTGAATAGAAAAAATTGGGGTGGCAAGTCCAAAACAAGGCAAAAGTCATCCACAACTCTGGGAAGGTTCCCACTTTGGGTAATCAGAAGGAGCCTCAGAGGGCCCGGGGATTTAGATCAGCAGCACAGCGCCTGCCTGGCAAGCGCAAGGTCATGAGCTCAATTTCTGATACGGAAAAAAAAAAAAAAGCAACAGAAGTCGCTTCAGAGTGCCCAGCACCATAGGGAGAGCTGGTCCCTTCTCAGGCAGATCAGCCACTGGCCTCTCCAAATGGCACCATGGCATATCCCATTCATTATTTCCTAACTCGCCTCCCAGGGCTGGTCCTGAATATTGTTTCATAAATAACTTAACAGGGCTCCAGCTTGTTTAGCTGAGGTTGGGCAGATGTGCACAGCGCTGGCTGATTATGAGGGAATTTGGCCGCGCTGAGTGGTTCTGAGACGCAGATTCTCTGTGGAGGGGCGGCTCAGTGGAGAAGGCAACCACACGGCTGGTGTCCCCACCTGGATCCCCGGATCACAGCAGGATGCTAAAAGAGCATTTGTTTCCAATTGTTCTTAGCCACTAATCTGGCTCCAGGGTATAACACCAATCTGAGAACAAACGGAGTAGGAAAACTGTGCCTTTCTTAAGGAGGCCCAATATCACCATAAATAGCGGAGAAGCCAGGAGGTTTCCTGAGCTCACAGCACAGGTCCTTGGCCTTCAGGCCCAGAGGTAGGGCAGCAGGGCTGATAGCTCTGCTTTCCAGCTTTTCAGCCCTGGAGTTGCCCCGGCTGCAGTGCCATCTGCTGAGCCGCACCTGCTCATTGCTCCTTTGAGGTGCCTCCAACAGAGGACAGATTATTCTGATCGCAGGTAGATAAAGTGGGGTCCCTCGCTAGCAGTAACTACAAAGAACAATTTCTCTCCTGCGCAGCTGACAGTCTCCACCTGGCACCTGCCAGCAAAAGAGCTTGCAGGTGTTGGGGTCTTGCAGGTGCTGGGGGCTGGCTGGTGACTGTGGCCATGCATGGAAGGGACCGTGAAGACCCTCTCTACGCAGGACTTGCTCAGAGGCCCTCTGTCAGGCTGCAGTAAGGTCAGCTGGAGGTGCCCATCAGGAGAAGACTCAGACGAAGCTCTGTTTCTGGAAGACTGAAGAGCTAGCACCCTCCTAGCGGTAAAAGGATGGAGCTGGTGAGCCACAAGCTGCTTTCTCAAGACAGATGTGTAAGACTTCCAGTGTACAAGAGGCCCTTCTTGTGGTTAAATTGCCTTTTTGTAGCTTAAAATAACTAAGTTGGAGAACTTTCAGTGTGACCCTCTTGAAAGTGAACCAGCAGATAGAACCAACTCTCCCAGCTTGCACTTGCAACCTGGGATCTACGACACAAATGCCTGCCTCACCGGCCTACAATTTAGCTGCTCACCAACCTCATACATTCACATAGTACAAAAGGACTGGAAAGGGAACAATTTCTAAAAACCCACATGAGTTGTCAAAATACATGTTTCAAAGTCTTTGTACTAGTGTTTATGCACCTTATTTAGAAGAGCTCTCTAGGCTTTGCTCAGGGCTTCTTGGCTCTGGTTTTACATACATTTCTAACAGGTTATGCTGCCTGTTATCTTGGACCTCAGCTGATTATAAGACGTAAAAAGGACGGGGCTTGGGCTTCCCCAAAATGCAAACTGAGGGCCTAGAGTGTTGACCAAGGAGAGAGCTAAGAAGCCACCCGGTGAGCCATCCAGTCAGCCTCAGTCATACTCAGGATAACTGATCTAGGAAGACAGGAAGGATGCCCACTCTTTATAAGGTGCAAAACATCCTCAGAGTACTTTAAGAATAGCCCTGTAGCTATCTGGCAAACCCTAAATGAGCCTCCTTGATGGTTCTAGGATGCTCATTCCTCTTCTAGTCTAGCTTGCATGTGCAGAAGTTATTTGCATGCATTCCTAGTTGAGACATTCATTCATTCATTCATTCATTCAACAGACACTGAGGCCTATATGGATGCCGAGTCACCCCAATAAGGCAGGAAGCAATGAAAGCACAGATGTCTTCTGTGCATTACAGACACACCACACACACACACACACATTCACACACACATGCACACACACACTAGGAGCACCCACTACATATTAAGTGCTTGACAGATGTGTTATACAGATGAAAGGCATCTGGGAAGAAGGGAGATGAGCCAGTCTGTCTATCCTCTAACCAGGCCCTAGGTACTTAGGTGAGAATTGTGTGAGGTGGGGCTATAATTCAAAACAAAACTAAAAATGTCACATTACTAAAAACTTCACGCTGTTCCATCCCAGAAAAAAACACAGAAGACATAATGGTCTTGTGAAAAATGTAGACAAGATCTCTGGTACATATTATAAAGAAAGATAAAAAGAATGGGGAATGGTTAAAAACCGCAGCTAAGAGGAATTAAAAAGGTGCTATTGTTTATATTTAGATCTCCTCAAAAGTCTCATGCACTCATAGGTAGGCCTTTGAGGAGTTACTGGAGCATGAGTGTATGGTACTGGGTCATGTGTGTGATACTGGATTAGTCCTCTGACTGGTTTAGCACAGTTCTAAGTGTGGATGATGGATTTACTGAGCAGAGACCTACCCTGGGTGTGGGTGGCACCAACCAAAAGGTTGGTATCCTAGATGGAATGAAAAGGGAAAAAAGGAAGTTTCACTGCTTCCTGCCTGCCACGTCACAGACTGTTTCTCCTTCGCCATGCCTCTTTGCTTTGGAGCCAGCCAACTAGGGACTGAAACCCTACAAACTGTGAGCTAAAATAAACCTTTCCTCCATTAACTTTGGGTGTCGGGTATTTTGTCTTAGCAACAAGACAATAACTAAGACAGGAGGATAAGAAGCCACAGGGCTGAGGTGTTCCTGAAGGTCCAGCTTTCTCACCAGTACAGTGAATGGGTGGGGCCTGTTGGGGCCATTTGGGTCTGGAGTACTGTTGCTCCCAAGTCAGTTGGGGTCTGAGTTTCAGTCAAGGGCCCCATGTTTGAAAGGCAGGATTTTGCTCTCCAGGTGCCAGTCAACCACCCCAAGTCATGTATCTGTTTTCTTCATACCCTTGTTTGGTCTCTGGCCCGGGTCTTCAACCTAGAAGATAACCAGTGACTCCTCCTCCCCTTCCCAGCCCCTCAGGCAGGGGACATGGGTGCAGGCGCTAGCATCATCTGTGGATAGGAAGTTTTTACAAGACTTACAGGAGATGGTGGGGGAGGGGTCTTGATTCTGAAAATCTGTCCTGAGGAATGCAGGTTAATAATTTATAGATACATTTTTTTAAAAAGCCTTTGGAAACAAATTGAATACAAATTGTGTGACAGTCAAAGGAAATGTGCCAGTGTTGCTCAGTGAAGCATAATAAATATATGCAGCCCATAATAATAAGTTACTTAAACTCAGGGCACTAAATGATTTATTAATTGTCTTCTAATCCTTTCCAGCTACAACTAAAACCAAGACTGTGGCTGTATTTCATGTACCAGCTCTAAACGCCGCCAGCATCCAGCAGTGTGCCTGCTGTTAGCGGTCCAGTCCATTTTTATCCCAGTCCCCAACTCTGCAGATGGCTTTGGAGCAGGGAAAGAAGCTGAGGGGATTGGTGTTCTCATCATGGGGACAGGTACGTCCAAACACACATCCCACCCCACTGACTTGTCACAGGAGTACCACAACCACATGTCCATGTTACCTCGCGTACCCCTCACTGTTTCCCCTTCTCGTCCATCTCTCCCACTGCTGTCAGTGCCAAGGTGTCCCTGAGAGGACATTAACCCTGACAGAGCACAGGCCATCATTTCCTGGGCTGGCCCAGGACCCGGCTCACAGCCTGAGTCCTCTCCAGCAGCAAATGATGAACCCAAGAGAGCAGAACAGAGCACCACGTCCTGCTCGCTCTCTAGGACATCCTGACCCAGAGGGGAATGTGGATTCTTGCTGTCCTTCTGGTCTTTGCAATGGAAGCTGCAGATACTTAGTGCTTCTGTTCCCTGGAAGGCGTGGTGATCAGGCACCTGTTCAGAGCTACCTGAAGACTCAACACCTATCTTGGGATTCAGACCTGGGAGGCTGTGCTGGCTGGAGGGATCACCAGCAAACCAGGAGCTTATATCCTTCAGTGAATCAGAATTTAGCAAAATGTGAAACTTTGGAGGAATCATCCCTTTCCATTGGCATCTAGGAATATGAGGAAACAGGACAAGGTTGGTCCCAGAAATGGAGGGACTAGAGAACCACAGAGACCAACGGCGAGGTGTTCTCCAGGGCTGATTATGCTGGGATGAGAGGTTGCCTCCTTTCTCCCCAGCATGCTTCTCTCTGATCTTCCCATCTCAGAGGGGGAGAGCCACCTCTAGAAGCTGCTCCACGTTCATCTTCTCTCATTCCCACACCCAACCTGTGGGGATTTTGTTCCCCCAAATACTCTCCAAATCCACTCCCTTCCACCTCCATAGCCTCTGTATAATTCTGATCCCAGGGACAGAAAACTAGCAGCTGATGGCAGAATTGCTGTGGCATTGCCATATTTTTTATTTCATATTGTTTTTTAAAAGGTAACATGTAACGTTGTTCAGAAATCAAAAAGTATAAAAATGTATACACTGAAATGTCTTCCTTCCGGTTCTGTCTCCCACCAGTCCAAGTAAACACAAATATACATCGGTGACTTTTTTCTTTTCATGCACACTTTTTGGCACTCTGGAGGGTTTTTTGCCCTTTACACAAAATATATTTTTGGAGATCTTTCCACACCATAGAACTTCATTCCTCTTATTAAATGCATAATATTCCATTGTGAGGATATTCAATAATTTAACTAATTGTCCCCAATTAATGGACATTCGTGTTCTTTCCAAGGGTTCACTATTACAAATAATGTTGAAAAGAATATACTTAAACATAAGTTGTTTCCTAGATATACAAGTATCCCTTTAGGATCAACTCCCCAGTATGAAATTGCTATGTCAAAAGGCATATGATTTATCATTCAGATAAGCATCGCCAGTTGCCCTACAAACAGTTATACTGACTTACACTGGGAGACAGGCTGTTTTCCAAGGACCTTGTTATTATACTATGAAAGCTTCTCAAATTCCTGCCCATTTAAAGGGTAAGTGAGTAATGGTATCTCATGATAATTTAATTTGCATTTCTCTTATAATTGTGTGCAAGCTTGACTATCCTTTTATATGCCAAGAACCACTTGTCTTTTCTTTCCTGGGAATAGTTTGTTCATACCCTTGAACTATTTCTCTTATAGGGTTGTATTTTTCTTGTTGATTTTGAGGAGTTCTTTGTATATTAGAGCAAATAAACCTATGGTAAGAGTTATCTTTTTCCAGTTTATGATTTTTGTCAACATTGTTTATAATTTTTTGCCAATGCTTTTCACAGTTCCAATTTGAATACCAACAGGCAGATGGCAAATACTTGCCCACTCGCTTCAGCCTCCACTACTTCCCACAATTTTGCAGTTGACTTGATTTACTCTTTTTAGTTGCTAGCCTGCATAGCAGTGTGGAGGTCATAATAGTTGTCACCATCTTGTGATCCAAAGGGAAGTTTATCTGAAAACAGAGTTTATGAGAGGATGACAGAGAAGGAACCTGGGTGTTTGTTGATATCATTGAGCCCCTGAGCAATCCCTGCCCTATAATCAGCCCCGAGGCAGTGGTGGTCCTGAACTTCATAATATGCAACAAAATTAATTCCTTACTGTTTAAGCCATTTGGGGCTGAATTTGATATTACTGGCAATCAAAAGCTTTCTAACAGACATACACTTGAATGCCTTTTTTGCAAAAGTCTGGTCCCCTCTTACCCATGTCCATTGTTGTTTTAAAATAATAATGTTTTAAAATATAAGCCTGACAGTGTCAACCTCCAATTTAAACACTCACTGGTTCCTCATCAAAATATAACCAGAGTGTCTGAGCACTCTCCCCGTCCTTGCTCTCTCCTCCTTCTCTGCTCACACCTCCATGTTGTTGCTCATTCTCTCCCCTCCCTGGAAGGCCACTTCCCTCCCTCTCCTGTCTCATGTCCGGGGCAGACTGCTCTGGCATCACTTCCTCCCAAAAGAATGTCAGACCAAGTGCCAGTCCCCACCCCACCGCGGGGCATAGCTCATCTCCTCCACAGCTGGATGAGTCTCAGTGTGTATACACCTTTCTACATGGCTGAGCCCTCAGCCAGTGACTTCCCCATGAGCTCCTAAAGGCAGGGACAAGGTCCTACCTGTTTCTTTTGGTTTTTCTCCGGTACCAGGAACCGAACTCTCGACCTTGCACTTGCCAGGCAAGCGCTTTTGCCGCTGAGCTAAATCCCCAGCCCCACCTACCTGTTTCTTAATCCCTACAACCCAGCCCAGTGCCCTGCTACCAGGGGTCCACTGTTCAGTTCACCAGTATTTGCAAATCTGAATGGAGCTCCTCACTCTCATCTTCACAAATGCCCCCTCAGGTCTCCTGCTGCCCAGCTCCTTAGAACCAATGCCTTTCCGCCCAAATCCATGTCACTTTAGAAAAAAGGTAAAAGAAAGGCCCTATCCAAATGTGTCTGCTCTGAGAGGAGAAACAGACAATCTGTTGAATCACCAGACAAAGCAGCACCGTCTGCCTAAGGCATGGTGTTATGGCTTGGATCTTGAGTGTCCCCCAAGGCCCTTGTGTTAAAGCCTCAGTCCCCAGGGTGGTGCTCTTGGGAGGTGGTGGAACCTTTATGAGATGAGGCCTAGTGGGAGGTCTTCCGGTTATTGGGCATGTGCCCTGTGAGGACATAGTGGGACCCCTATCCTTTCTATTATTTCCTGGCCAGGAAGGAAGTGGCTTTACTCCACCACTGCTGGTCACATGATATGCTGTATACACCTAAAAGCAAGAGCCAACCATGTCTGGACTGGATCCTCCACAAATGTGAGCCAAAATAAAGCTTTTCTCTTTATAAGTTTGTTGTCTTGGGCACTGTTTTAGCAACAAAAAGCTAACATATGAACACAAGCCAGTGTCCCTGATGCTGTAGAAAAATCATCTAGTGCAATAGAAAATCAAGGTTATGGGCTGGGTGCCTGGGCACTTGCTAGCTGTGTGAACTCAGGCAAATTACTTAACCACTCTGTACCTCAGCTTGCTTATTGATGAGGGGTGGGGGGAGACTGTTGTGAAGATGAGATGCGTGTAATTATCTCACAGAAAGCTCTGTCAATGATAGCTAGTATTTTCCCCCTTGGGGTCAAAACCAGCTGCTTAGAAAAATGAAGGAAAGTCCACGCAAAGCTGACCTCAAACCCTTCACCGGATGGGCCTCGTTGCTAGCAGTGTGAGGACCATACAGCAGAGCTATATTTATAGTGGGTGGCCAAGCAGAGGAGCGAGCTGACATTGCTGACACCTGCTGCGTGCTCCCTGTGCTAGGTGGTGTACACCTGTTACCACACACGCTTCTCACACCTACAGTGCAAGCAGGTATCTGCAGCCAGATCTTACAGATGAGTAAGGGTTAGAGGAGTTAAATAACTGTCTAATGTGTCTGTGGTCCTAAACCGGTTCTGTGGAGAAGTCAGGATCTGACCCCAGCTCTGCTGGCCTCTCAGGGCTGAGTTCTGTTCTCCGGTCTCCTGTTGCCTCCAAACTACATGGGTAGAGGGCTGGCCTGGGAAATCCAGGACTTGTGTTCCCTGCTGATTCGGCATGAGGTGACCAGGGAGGCTGGTGGAAGGCAAGAACAAAGGATGGGAAGGGGGCAAAGGGGGGACGGAGGAGAGAAGCTCTTAAAAAGGTTTTGCTTGGGGCTAGAGGCGTAGTTTAGTGGTGGAGCATGAGCTTTGCATCCATGAAGCCCTGAGTTAATCCTCAGTACTGAAAAAAAAAGGAATAAAGAAAAAACAAAAAGGAAAGGAAATAAAAAGAAGGAAAAGGTTTCTTTCATATCACCAGTGTCTTGTTTGAGGGTGTGTGTGTGCACACGCCTGTGTGTGTGACTCCATGGCCGTGCGTGCCCGCATTTTACTTGTATGTGTGTGCTTATGTGTATTTGCATGTACATGGTTCTGCATCCATGTACATGAGTGTGTATGACTGTGTGTGTATGCATGTGTTCACAAGTGTGTATGTTGAAAGGAGGAGTGCAGGAGAACTAGCACAGACTGGCCTCCTGCCTCTTGCACTGCCTGGCCAGCCAAGCCTGCACATGCCCCATGTGAACTCTGCATGTGGGCAGCAGTGGGAGACCTCACCTATTAACTCGCCTCCAACAGTGCCCCTGTTTCAGGCAGTTCAGGCCATCCATGTGACACCAGTGGCATCATCTTTGTTATTAGCCTGTGACTGACCCAGGAGGACTGCCAAAGGGACAGTGGAGAGAAGGCGGGAGGGAGGAAGCTACTTACTAGTTCCGACAGCCTTCCCTGGACAGGGCTTCCTGGTCCAGCTGCACTTTGGCCTCTCTGGGAGAAGAGAGCTCTGGCAGAGGCTTTCTGTCTCTGTGTCAGCTCTCACAGACACCTGAGCACCGGGGAACAAACACCTCATACAAGCAATCTCTGGAAGAAGAGAAATAACCGCAGTCCTGGCAACCCAGCAGGGAAGGGATAAAGGATGGGGACTCGGGAGAAAGCTTGGTTTCTAGCCTTTCCACCCCCCAGCCAGGTCTCTGAGGCCGCTTCTACTGACCAGGATTGCCCTCTAGTTGATCTCTCCCCATCCTGTGGAGGATTATCCCACCTCACACCACCTATGGGAAGAGAAACAGCATCAATCAGAGAGGGGCGCTCTTGTCCAAGGTCGTACAGCCTGTCAGAAGCAGACTGACTGAAAGCACAGCTCATCTTTCTCTTCCCAGCTCTGTCCCCTTCTTGGCCACCTGTTGCTCCAAGTCCTCTGAGCTCTGTTAAATGACAGCCAGAATCAAAGACTTTTCTCCCCAAGCAGGGCAAACAGACACAATCTTTGGGGCCTGGATCCAAGACGAATTCTTACTCTTTCCCTGGGCTGAAGGGAGAAAAAATATTCTCTTATTTAATATAAAAACAACCCTGCAGCAGGGGAAAGCTTCATTTTCTGCATTCTTTAAACCTTGTTTGAACCCGGTGTCCTCCAGTCAGTCTAGCGGGAGGCAACACAGTTGGTCCATTCAAGTTAGCAGCAAAGACTGACCCGAAAAGCCCCCTTTAAGCTGCTTTGAAGTTAGTAAAACAAGATGCAGAAACTAAACAATTGCATGTGGTATGTACCACCCAACCCCGGGAAGAGGAAAACAAAATTAGCGCCCAAGGATCCTGGGGCTTTATGATGCCTCCAAAGATCCTTTGCCTCCACCCTCTGGCTTCCATCAGTTACAGGGGAATGGGAAATAGCAGTCCCCTTATCGGCCCCTACATTTCTGGCTGGATAACTTAGGGGAAAGTTGTATCCATTTCACAGGTGACAAAAGCAAGACTCAAGGGGATGTCAAGATCAGCTGAGTCCCACAGAGTAGCCCTCACCTAACTCACAGCCCCCAGCTTTTCCTTTACTTTGTATAGCCTTGATTAGAAAACCAGTGATTACTGCTCTGCCTCCCAAATCCGGCTTCCTGGAGGGAGAAAAACAGTCCTCACGGTGCGAGCTGATATTTGGACAGTCTGAGGGCCGGCTCCCTCCTCCGGAAGACAGGGCCTTCCCCTCCCAGGACTGAGCAACTGCCAAAACAAGAGGAGAAGGCTTCCAACAAAAGTTTGTTTTCATGGAGATTTTATTTCCTTAGCAGAGGCTCTCCCACCACAGATTTCTCTTTGTTGGAGCTTGCATGCAGAAGTCACCAGATACAGAGCCCCTGACTCTGTGGCCCTGGGGGGTCTCCCGCCTTTATCTCTCTTTCCAGGCCCATAGGCAGCCCACTGCCCCACTCAAAAGGCCCTCTGAGCCTCTCTGGAGAGAGGGGATCCTAGAAGCGGACAGAAGCTTTGGTGGGGCTGAAAACCTTCCACACCAGGGTAGGGAGGAGAGAACATGGTAGGGAGCAGCGAGGGGGCAAAGCGGGGGAAGAGTCCAGGTCTGAGTGCAGGCAGGGAGCGGGGAAGCCAAAACACAAGGCCACCATCCGTCGGGCAGAGCTGTGGTCCACGGCAGTGGGGACAGTCACTAGGGGCTCAGACAGCAGGAGGTAGTCCTACAAGGCTGCTCCTGGAGCGTGGCTCAACTTGCACAGAGGCAGGGCCAACCTACGCAGAACTTGAGGAAGATAAAGCCTGTGTCTGACGAACAAGTTTGCTGCCCTTTTTAGGACCAGCTGCTCTCCCCAGTGCACAGTTCAGAGATTTTCACTTCGGCTTGGCAAACAGCACTAATTCACGCGTCGTGCACTGAAGGAGTGCGAGAGAAAATCAGAAGACAGGCTGCTCTGTGGAACACACCATCAGCAGTAAAAAGACAGGTTCAAGGGGTTGGTGGCCTTCAGGGCGGGCAGCATGTGGAGGCCACTCTGATGAGATTCCAGCTCCTCCTGGAAGCTGTCCTCCAGGAAGTGAATTCTGATGCAGGATGGCACCACATGGACAATGGTGCCAGGCAGAGCTGGGTTTGATTCTCCATCCTACAACCTGCTAGCTTGGTGGCCCTGGCCAAGTGACTTGACTTCTTCGGGTCTCATTCTGGTTATCTGCACAAATGGGGATAACAATATCCCCAGTGGGTACGGTGAAGTAATACAACAGCCTCAAAAAGCCAAAAGTGTGTCTGGTACATAGTGGACAAGCAGTCCCCTGCCCTTCCCCTGTACTCCTCCTGCTACAAGGACTGAGGTTAAGCTGGCACAAGCAGCCCTGTCTCTATGTTGCCAGACAAATGGTTTCAGACTTTTTCCTTGGAGTGTGCCCTCTCACCTTTACCCAGGGTTGCATGTAGCCAGACAGTAGGAAGGTCAATGCTTATATTTAAGAGCTTATCTTTATTGTGAGGAGACAAATACGTAGTTTACAAGGCATTTTTCATTTGTTCTTCCTCAAATGTTCTGACTCCCATTTAACAGATGAGGAGGTACAAGTGACTTTTTGTTACCCAACCGGTAAGGAAAAATGTGCCACTGAAGCCAAGTAATGCCTGATGCCAGATGTCTATGCAGACATGTGCTCCAAGTACCCTGAAAAGGGCAGGGAAGGGTGACAGTGTGAAGAAGCCTGGGGCTCATACACCATGGGAAGCCACAAGGGATGACTGCTTCTGAAGATGGGGAGAGTAAAACTTTAGAGCCTGGATTTTAAAGACTAGAAGCTGAAGGCGTCTTGGAAGGGCATGTTTGGGGCAAAAAGGTAGGAACAAGAAGACAACTTCATGCATTTGATGCTAGTCTAGGAGTCTAAGGAAAACTGTATTTCATCTTTGACCTGTAGATTAGAGAGAGGGAACCCTGGGTACAGGAGAAAAGCATTGGCATTTGCTTTCCAGATTACCTTGCAGCAAGTCAAATGTAATCTATGGAAGTCTACTTTCTTGACTATGTTGCACCAAGCTTTAGGTCTAGAAACCTTAATTATCCATATACCTATAAAAGCTCTACCATATAGAAATGCATAAGGATAAGGAGGAACAGGGGAGCCCACTGGGTTTGTCCCAACTATAGAAGCAGCAGAAAGGACTTTCAGCTTGGGAACGGGCTATGTCAATTGTGCTTCTTCACCACACACACTAGCTATATGTGTCCATATAGAGCTATATGTGTCCATATAGCACTATATGTCCTTTAGCTTTGGGGCACATAAAGGCAGGCAGTGATGTCCCTTCCCTCTCTCCTCTCTTCCTGCACAATGCTGAGTGGTCTCTGAGGAAGCTGAACTCCCACTGACACTCCTCAGTAGTGCTGATCTGCCATGGTCAAGCCAGGGGCAAAACCACCAGGATAAGGAGGGGAGCAAAAGGACCAGGAAGATGAATCTTGGAGGATGCCCTGCTCAGATTCCAGGATCTCAAATCCATGGTCGCCAGCTCCAGGAAAAAGGCTCTCTCCCCTTGTGGGCTTCGGCACACACAAGACTGGTTCTGGGCCTTCAAGCCGATCTCCTGCTTAACCAGCTGCAAATGAGCTCTTTCAAAGGGAGGATGAAGAATCTCTCCTGGGTCCTGGGAAGCCATGAGCCTGTATTGTGAAGCAATTTCAGACAGTCTCCTCTTGCTTTCAAATGTACTTAATCAACATGAATAGGATTGCGAGGGTTGGAGCTCCTACAGGTAGAACTAACGGAGAATAATGCTCATAAATCATTTAGCATGCAATCCAAACAGGGGTGTTTTTTCTTTTTTCTTAAAGGAAAAGACAATGCTAAAGAAACAGAGCCATACAGGAAATTGAATATACCATGACTTGTCCCCACATGTAAGTGTCTCCAAGTAGGGCAGGGCAGCTTAGTTATGTCATTTTCATCTGCAATCTGACCCTCAGTACAGATTATCTTGACTTCCTCCCTCATCACCAAAGCTCAGACCAGCAGAGGGGTCAGTGCTGAGGAAGGACAGCTGATAAAACAGCTGCCTTTCCACCTACTCCCTCAGCCCAAGCCAGGGACTGGGTGTCTCTCCTTAGCGGCTGACTCCCCCCGGGGGCAGCTGGGCCTGCCTGAGCTGGGAGCTGCAGAAGAAGCAAGAGGCCCAGAAAACCCAAACTGCTTTCTTCCAGACACCAAGTCATCGCTGGCCTCTCAGAGAGGCCTTCCCTACCCACCTCCTGATAGGATAACACGCACACAGCCAGACACTCTCAACCGCTTTAACCCGCTCTGTTTCCCCTCCCCAGCAATTGTTACTACCTGGCATTCTATTACATAGATTTTCACTATGTGTCTCTTTTACCAGGATGTAAGCCTCATGAGGGGCTGAATACTTAGGGTTTGGTTGACAGTTGTATCTCCAGCACCTGACACATAGTAAGCACTCAGCAAGTATTTATGGAATGCATGAATAAACACACAAATAAAATGCTTCCTTTCCTTTTTCATTCAGGAAACATTTCAGAGAGAGAAACCTTGTCTACTCCAAAGTAGATAATGCAGTCATGAACTGGAGGACTATTCCTGGTCTCTGACTCTGGCAATTTAACCCAAAGTCAACTGCTCTTCAGCTTCTTCATCAGCTGAATGGGTATCAGTGCAGTACAAGGCAGAAAGAGAGGGAGGAATGGGGAGAATACCACTGACTGTACCCTCCCTGTGCCTTGCATGGGGCCAGGCACCTGGCTGAGGAGCACGGTTTCATTTGTTTCTCACCACTACTGCATGAGGTTGGTATTACTATTCCTATCTTACAGGTAAGGAAACTGATGCTCAGAAATACAAATTAACTCACCCAAGTTTGCACATCTTTGGAGTGATAGTGGGTTTGGCTATTTCTAGACAACACAATGGTACCACATTGCAGCTTATCCTTTTACCTGAGTATAAACTGTGTCATCCCAGAAGAAAACTCAGGCTGTGCCTAACTAGAATTTGGAGACCCTAACCTCTGCTTTTCTGGAAGTCAAGAATAGGAACAGTTGGATTGACCAAATCATTCTGGTTTGTCTGTGACTTCCTGGGTCTCAGCACTAAATCCCCCTGGCCCAAGCAACCCCTCCATCCGAGGCAAACAGGAACAGCTGATCACCCTAGGTGGGCTACAGCCACAGCTAGAGTCCTGAAAACTCTTGAGCCAAAGAGCAGGGTGCTCTCTGGGAGAGAGCCCTTCCTGCACACCTCCCCGCAGGTGGTGACAGGAGGGCTCGCTGTGCTTGCACCACATGACAGCGCGATGCCCACAGAGACACACAAGTCTGAGTCGACATGCTTCCAGAAGGAGAAGCAGGAGCCTGTGAGGCACCATTACCTTCTTGTGCCCTGAATGCAAACTCTGGCCTCAGAACAACAACAACATGGTCTCCTTGCCTCAAGGACAAGATGACCTCCCCAAAGCAAAGAGGGCAGATTCCTGGAATTCCAGTCAATGAGGCTTTGGTTTTAGCCAAACTCCCTCCCTCTGACACAAAGAGCAAAATTCAGGCAATAAGTTACTGAGAAGTTCCACAGGGCTCCTGGGATGTGTCCTCCAAGGAGTCCCAGATCAAAGGATTTGGAAGGAACAATTGCCTCTGTTGGATTCTTCTATACAAGAGCCATCCCTTTAATCTCTGGCCAGGGTCTGGTAGAACCTTTACCACATATCTCCATCCTCCTGTGTCCAGAGGGGTGACCCATCCAGGGTCCACTCCCCCTGTCCACGGACTATCCCTCCCAGACCCCTACTACCATATTGCTTCATCTATAATGCTGGTCTGTAACCATGATGGACCCCCTCTGGCTCTGAGAAGCTGCTGGTCTGGTTCTTTTTCTGGGGCCAAATAAGAGCAGTAATGGCCCAGAAAGAAACTAAGTGGTGGTGAAAGAAAGGGTAAAGAATGATCCGAGGGTGGACCTGAGGGTGCGTAGGATGCAGCTCCCTCCCACCTTCAAGATTACTATTTTCAAGGCATTGGCAGAGGGGCCCTTTTGCTCCCTTGTTCATTCATTTATCCACAACAAGGATGATTCTGACCTGTGTCTTTTGTCTGGAGGTATAGGGAACCATAGTTCACTCTCTGCCTTCTCCTGCCTCCAGCTCGCTGCCATTTATCACTTTTTGTTGGCATGTTGCTCTTTTCTTTCCTACTTTTTTTCAGCTGAGTGTCTCCACTGTCCCTTCATTCTCTGTCTTCTGAGTTTTGCTAGTTTCCTTCATCCCATCTTCAATGTGCTGTATCTTTAAACTCCCTCTCCTTCCCTCCCACCTCAAAAGCAGAACTCCCCCATTTGTCTCATGGCTGACCCCATTTGTGACCTGACCCTTCATCCTATGGTACCTAGTAATTGTGACTGTGTGTGTGTGTTTGTCTGTGTGTGTGTGTGTGTGTGTGTGTGCGCGCGCGCGTGTGCACATCTTCAGTCTCCTTCTACTCAGGCTACCCACGTTGATCTACAACATACAAAGTCTCTGCAGGCCCATAGGCACTATAGAGATGGGAAACAGCACCAGCTCAGAAGGTAGAATCCCAGCTGCAACACCTGCAACTCTGTGTACTTCGAGCCTTGGTGTCTTCATCTGTAAAGTGGGTATAATGGCTCCTGCCATAAACTCCCTTAAATGTTATGAAGACCAGCTAACAGACTTGAAGTACTTCATAAATTATAATCTAAGGGTACAGAATTTTAAATTTTCAAACAATTTACTTTGGCCTCTGGGTTGTATCCCTCTCATTTTCCTTCACTTTCACCACCAGACCTTTGAGAGAGAATTATGCTCACAACCACCACTTCCTCGCTTCTCATGCTCTCCCTGCCCTCTGCAACCTCGCTGCTGACTCCACAGCTCCCAGGGACACTGCTCTTCAGGTGCCTAACACTCCTGTTCACCCGCCCAACAGCCCTCGCTCTGTCACAGCTCTCCTTAACATGTTCAAAGAATGCAACACTTCACCCTCTTTGTCCTCTCTCAATCTGCTCATCTTCCGGTCTACTATTTCTGTAAACTGTGCCACATCTATTTCAACCATCTAAGATATACAATGCTTGCAGTCTTGTTGATTTCTCCATCACTCAACACCCCACTTCCCCCTCTTCCCTTGGCCCCCAGCTAACCAAGGTGCAGTGGATTTCCACACAGGCACTTATTAAATCCTAAGGAGCCCAACTCCTACGTGTCTCTTGGGTTCTCTTTCCCCTTCTCTGCCACAAATGTGCTTGTTAAAGTCTTCATGACTTTTCTTTTCTTTTTTTTTTTTTTTATGACTTTTCACTCCTAACCACAATAGTCTCCCAACTCACTCCTCTCTACACTGATCTACCCTACATATTAGTGTCAACAAGATTTTTCTAAGGCAAAATCTTCTCTTGCTAAGCCCAATGTCAGAAACTTTCGGTGGTTTCTCATGATCTACAGAATAAAGTGAAAATTCCTAAGTCTGACATGGATACCCTCCATGACATGACTACAATCCTTAATGTCCAGTCTCAATTTCAGTCTACTCCTGTGCTACTCATAGTCTAAATAAATAGAAGTATTTCATGTTCCTGGATGATGATCCCTACTTACCCACCTTGGGACTTCTGCCTATGCCAACTCTGTTGAAATGCTATCTGCCACGGATGCGTGTTAGAACTGTACTCCTCCTTCAAGCCTAGCTCAAGAATTGCCTCACCTATGATATATTCCCTGGTCACCCCATGTAGAGGTAATGTTTCTTTGTCCAAACTCATCGCATGTGATACTTTTCACCTATACACTTTAGCTACTTATATCCTTGTCCTATCTCTTCTATTGGACATGTTCATTACTGAATTACATCTTGTATATTTTTAAATCCACAGTTAAGCCAGGTGTGGTGGTGCACACCTGTAATCCTAGCACTCGAGAGGCTGAGGCAGGAGGATTGCCACAAGTTCAAGGCCAGCCTGGGCTACATAGTGAGTTCAGGGCCAGCCTGAACTATGTAGCAAGACTCTGTCTCAAAAAAATCAAAATAAATAAATAATTAAAAAATCCATAGTTGGGGTTGGGGATTTAGCTCAGCGGCACAGCGCCTGCCTGGCAAGCATGAGGCCTTGAGTTCGGTTCGGTGTCTGGGGAAAAAAAAAATCCATAGTTGTTAGGCAATAAATAAATATTTACTTATTTATTTATTTTTTTGTGATGCTGGGGATCAAACACAGACCCTAGTGGATGACAGACAAGTGCTCTACCACTGAGCCACACTCCCAGCCCAATAAATATTTTTAATAAATAAAAAAATTGAATGAGTAAATAAAGTCTCTCCAGTGGTTCCCAATCCAAGTACCACAGGTAAGCTGTGCTCACTAACTGTCGGCAGCTAGCTCATCTCCTCCCATCTGGGAGTGCTTTGGCAAAGCCAGGCTGACAGCAACCACGGCCCACGCAGGTTTGTTCCCATCTCTTCCTCACTGCCCATTCACCCTCACTCCTCTCCAATCCAGACCCGCCACTAAACCCCTCTCCCTAGAGTGCCAGCAGCTTTCCTACTGACAAGGACAGAGGGTACGCTTCAGCCCTCCTCTTACTGGACATTTTGCTCTTGTTACAGCTGACCCTGTGATCTCTGCTCAGTCACCAAGCACTCTGCTCCTTTGGCTCAGGGACGGCACTCTTCCCAGACTCTCTTCCAAACTGACTCTCTTGCCTTCTCTGTGTCTCTTTGAGTTCCCCATTTCCATCTTTAAATGTGTGTTCCTCATTCTGCCCTTGCCCACTGCACACGCTCTCCCTTGGGGGGTTCATTCACCTTTATGGTTTCTACCCCTACCGTGTGCTAATAGCTCCCGTGTGTCCATCTCCAGCCATGCTATCCAGTGTGCAGATTCAACTTCCTGACATCTCCAACTATGTGTCCCACAGACACTGGAACTAAATGTGGAAGGAAGGGAGGGAGGAAAGGAGAGAGGGAGAGAGGACCCGCCCCCAGGAAGATCTCTCTTTCATCCTGTATTTCTATCAGAGTTTCTGAAGCATCGTCCACACGGCTTACAAAGTAAAATCTTGGAGTCTCCTGGGAGACTCTTTTTTACCCTTACCCTCCCACCTCCAGCTTGGCCCCCACTCCCCACCCACCATCACCTGCAGAGTTTGCCTTTCGGCCTGTTCTCCTGATCCATCTACTCTCTCTCTCTACCCTTTGAGCCCCACGGCCTCAGCCCAGGGTCCCCACCAGTTCTTTTCTGTGATATTGCAGCACGTTGCTACTGGCTTCCTGCATCTGGCCTTACCCGTGCGAATGCACCTTCTCAGTACTGTCAATGTGATCTTTCTAAAACGCATTCTGTCCCAGTCCTTCACCAGCCCCAAATCCCTTCATATGAACAATGGCTACAGTTTCTTGAGCACTCTCCTTGCTCTAAGACTGTTCTCAGTACTTCATTCTGCTAGCTGGCTCACTCAGTCCTCGCAACACCTCAGTAAGGTAAATATTGTTATTTCTCCCCTTTTTACCAAGTGAGTAAGTCATTTGTCTGAGTTTACATGGGTAGCAAGTTGCAGAGCAGGGCACCTGGCTCCAGAGCCTGCTTCCCAGCTGCTATTTTCTACCAGCTCTTCAAGGGCTCCGCATTAGCTGTATGAGAGCTTTGAGCTCCTTAGCATGAAGTTCAAGGATCTATAACCTGGCCCTGCCTTCTCTACTCATCTCCCATTAATCCTGGACTGTGCCTTTTGCTCCAGAATCCTGGCATGTTTACCTTTCACAAACCACCACCTGGGACACGCAAAAGCGCCTTTGTGCAAGATAACCTCTGCATAACACCCCTATCCCTACATTTTGGTCTAATTACTTTCTAACCAAGTCAACTTGGAAGCCACAAGACATAGTTCCTCCCAACCTCCTCAATGGTCATCAGCCTGAGCTAAATACACCTTTGTGGTACATGCATAGCCCCTGTCCTTGAAGTTTCCTTCTTAGTTGTCCTTCTAGACTGCAGACTCCTAAAGGGTGGGGATTCTGCACTGTAGAATGTGTCACTGTGCCTGGAACACAGCAGGTGCTTCATTAATATGCATGGCGCTATGCTGAGCTCCTCCCCTTCAGGGAGCCCCCCCGCCTCCCCCCGCACCTCCAAGGCCCACAGTCATTCTAGATTATCCCAGTGCACAACCATCTCTTCCTGGAATTCCCCCAACGCAAGGTATCTGTGCCGTTCATTTAGTAATTAATTAATCTTGCTCCATTGTGTGATATCTCCTGCATTGTAATCTTCATATTTATCATTAAAAGTTATTATTTAACTTTTATACATTACTTTTCTTTTCACAGACTGCCTCCCTATTAAAAGATAAACTCCTTGAAGACGGTTAGGTGTCAACTGTATTTTTATCTCAAGTGCCTTGTACATCTTAAGTACCTGATAAATGTCTGATGATTCAATTTCATGCAGTGTGGGGAGCCGAGATGGGGCTGTAGTGATGTGTTTGACAGAGGGTGTAGGATGGGAGAAGAGGGAAGAGCTCCAGATTTAACATAGGAACTTAGAGGAGGAAAGTATTTGGGGTGCAAAGGGGCATAACTTAGTCTCTGCTCATCCTACCCATCCTCTGTTTGAGCAAGAAAATCATTCGATGGCTCTGAAGTGAATTTTTACTTGGATGTAATAAAATATAGTTATAATTTTGAATTCAGAAGCAGAGTCACAAAGTATGCCTAAAAGCCAAAAATATCACTCACTGTGCTCCATGTAGAAGCCACCTGCCCAGGCTGAGGGGCACAAAGACCACAGCAGAGCAGAGAGCCCATCTGAGCCTGTGTTCAGACTGGGCCTCCCAACAGTTTCCCTCCAAGTCTTCCTGGAAAGAGATTCCACATCCAACCACAGCTTTTATTAAAAAAAAAAAAAAAAAAAGGTCAAGTCCTCAGACTTCAAAATATAGTAATATGTACGGAGCATCTTCTAACTCCCTCCTTGTTGGAAGTAACACATGGTGAATGTGTAGTTAACAGATAACCAACAGACTCAGCGTCCTGCACTATGCTGAGTTCTGGGAATAGGGACGCACACAGGACAAGCTGCTACCTTCCAAGGATTAACAACCACTATGTGCAAGACACTCCAGAGGATTCAGGAAAGATTAAGCATGGTTCCTGGGCCCCAGAGGGACAGTCTAGGCCTGGAAACACATTTCTTGTATAAAAGGTGTGTAGTGTGCTAGGGTTATAGCTCAGTGAGAGATTGACTGCCTACTATGTGCAAGGTCCTAGATTCAATCTACAGCACTAAAAACGTGTCTAATATTCTTATTGTTGCTGTTATTATACATGATAGCCCATCACGCCAGACAGCCTATGCTAGGCACCAAGCACAGGAGTACCCCAGGGGCTCATGGCCAGGTGTAAAAAAGAGATCCAGTCAGGCCTGCACAGAGTATTCCAAGTGGAGAGAAGGACTCAGCAAAGGGGCAAAAAGGCCTGTGGAAATTTGCTAGAAAACAAAACTTGCATTGTTTCAGCCTGGAGGGAGGTCAAGTTAGAATCAAAATGGAAGAGAGCTGACAGGAAAGGTCCAGGAATAGACAGGTGTTTACCTTTGAGACATCCACCTTTAAGAAAGGGAGATCTGGAGTTAGAGCAATAAACCTTTACAGGAACCTCCATTGATAGGGAAAGTCTCAGGCAAACTGAGATGAGTTGGTCAACCTATGACTAAAATTCAGGGTCACTTGGGCCGCAGTCCAGTGCCTTCTCATGGAGTAACACATCATCCACACATCTACTAGTCATGTGTGAATCCCACAGTGTGGCCCACAGGCCAGTAGCATGCACCTCCCCAGAAGCCTATTAAAAACACAGAATCTCTCCCATGCGGACCTACTGGGTTAGAATCTGCATTTTAACAAGATCCCCCAGGTAAGTTGTTTGTACATTAAGGTTGAGAAACATGGCTTTAATGGCCTTTTCTACCCTGGAGATTCAACTCTGGTATGGAAACCAGGGCCATACCTACCCCACAACCACATGCCAAGAGCTATTCCTCTCCTCAGAAAGGAGTAGGCTTCTTCCCACCCAGCTACTCCAAGGTCTGTAGGATTCAAATGGTTCTGAAAAGGAAATGTACTCTCCAGGATCTGACTGCTCTCCCTGCCATCCTCTCCTCTGTGATCTCTGACAAAAGGCAATACCAAGATCCCCAAGCACAAGGTAACATGGATTTTCTTTCCCTCAGAACTTATGAGCCACCCACTGGGCAAAGGAACACAAGAGGGCTGCACTTCTCCCTACTCAGATGTAAAGGTGAAACATGGATTTTAAGAAATGAAGGTTAGCCGGGCATGGTGGCTCACGCCTGTAATCCCAGCACTCGGGAGGCTGAGGCAGGAGGATCACTGCAAGTTCAAGACAGCCTGGGCTACAAAGTGAGCTCAAGGACAGCTTGAACTGCAGAGCAAGACCCTGTGTCAAAAAAAAAAAAAAGACAAAAAAGAAATGAAGGTTGGGAAGAAAAGTAGTAGTACAAGATCACCAGGAGATGACAAGGAAATTGTGGAGTTTTGTTCATTGTTCAGGGCACTGGGCATTCACAGACACAAGCTAGCCAGCCATAGTAAGTTAAATTGAACCCACAGCAGGCATTATTGTGGGCATTTTACTGGTTACTAGTGAAAGCCTCAACCTGGTTTCACCATGTTCCCAAAGATGCCTGCAGTGAGGGAATTGGGGTTTGCAGTTTGAAACTGTGGGCCTTGCTGTCCAGTCCACAAAGAACATTCTAGAAGTTCTGTCAGCATCCTGGACTCTATTGTCTTCCTGTTTCCCTAAAGAGCCAAAAAGGCAGGGAGATAGATGTGGGAAGAAGTGGGGACCTCAAGCCACCTGCAGTTGGCCTGACAGCCTGAGGAGTTAAATAAATATTTAGAGGCCAGAGGCGAGGACCTTTTTGGCCAGGTCCAAGAATTTTCTACGTAGTAAATTCACAAGGCCTAGACCGATAGTTACCTGACACCAGAGCATTCCAACTAGGACTTGAAATGAAGAGCACATAAGGAAAAACTTACCACAGTGAAATTCCATTACGAGAGCCATATATTTAGGGACCGAAAATATTTTACCTCATAATGAAAGAGTTTTTTAACACCAAAAACACCTGGCAGCTGGGAGTGGAGAGGGGGTGGGAGAATGGGGTGCAGGAATTGCCTATCTCTGAAAAGAAAAAAACAATGAAAACAGTTTTGTTTCAATAACATCATTAAAGGAAGCTTTATTTTAAAGAAGCGCCACGGACACAGAAGTGGGGACAGGGACACCTGTCCCAGAAGACTTGCTCCCCCAGTGCCTACCCACACCCCCTGCCCAGGGCCCTAAGAGCATGATCTCATTTCTCTCCCGCTGTGCTCCCAAAGTCTCAAGTGGAAGGGATGGAGAGCAGTGGAGGGCTTGGTGTCCCCTGAGAGTGGCTGAGCACACTCTGCTCCCACCTCTTGGTGCCCGCTCCAGTCCCCGCCTGTGCAGTCTGCGTGGGTAAGCAGGGAGAGAGCTAGGACCACTCTCCCAGGTATGGACTTCCGTATCCATGATGCACCTGCAGACTGCTCAGGCCTCAAGGGGGCCAGATACTTCTGCACATGACAGTGCACGTCCTTATCCACACAGGGTGTAGGAGGAGGCAGGGTTGGAGGGGAAAAGTGAGGCTCAGAAATGGGGTCCAGAGGCTAGCAGCAACCCTTCTACCCGTTCGGCATTTAACACCTCCCAGGACCACAGATATCAGGACTAATACCCCTTCAGGGAGTTGGGGGCAAGAAGGGTCACAGCTGCAGCCCGGCCTGCCCCAGCCCCCAGCATGTCTAGGGCGATTTGAGGGGGCTCACTCGGGGATGCCATTCAGGCCCTGTCTTGGGGGGAGGCAGCTAAAGAAAAACATGTATTTATAACATGAACTTCCCTCTGCTCTTTCCCTCCGCTAACTGATTAATTAAATGAATACAAAGGCCGTCTTGTTGCGAGCCCCAGCCCTACGGACCCTCTGTGTTTTCTTTAAGCTGGCCTAGCAAACAGGAAACAAAAGGCTTAATTCTGTCTGGTTTCATGAAGGGGGCTATATGTCACAGCCAGAGGCTGGGGCTCTGCCAGACCCTGCAGAGCAGCCACAAGGCAGCTTGCGACCCCCCAACCCCCAGCCGAACCCACCACCCCCAAAGCACACTCTGTCCCAACGCTGGGCTTGGGCTGGTGTAGCTGGTTAGAGGGGGAAATGCCTACACAGCAGGAGACACTGAAAGGGAGCCTGGAGTGTCCACGGCCCAGCTCGGCAAGGAAAGCTGTAAAGAGGCGAGGTGC
Source organism: Chinchilla lanigera (assembly GCF_000276665.1). Taxonomy (NCBI): domain Eukaryota; kingdom Metazoa; phylum Chordata; class Mammalia; order Rodentia; family Chinchillidae; genus Chinchilla; species Chinchilla lanigera. Next base: position 26,246,240 of record NW_004955412.1, on the reverse strand, counting down.
AGGAATGTGGTCCTCATGGGCCATTAATAACAGGGGACAGGGGAAGAGACTAAGTCTGGGGCTTTGCTGACGGTATAAGATGAAAAATGACCATTTTGCAGCTGTCGTACTTCCTCCTCCCAGGGAATCTGTCAGATTCACAGGCCTCAGCTTGGCAGCCACACAGGTGGCACAACCTCACTTTCACAGGTGGAAACTGCAACTCAGAGGGACAGAGACAGCAGGTCACATGGCACCAAGGCGTCTTCCTAAGCTGCCTTTCTAACCTCCACCCCAGGGTTTGCCCTCTCTTCTGCAGCCATTCCTGATGAACATTTTCCATATCTCCTGGCTATTCCTAGGACTTTTTTAGGGGCAATCTGCTTTTTCCTTTATCCCAATCATATCTGGGAAAGAGTTCAGATGTATAGGGTGTAGCCCCACAGGGCACAGAGGTTCCCAAGAGCTCACTGGGCCAAAAACTTTGTGTAGTCAGGAAGGTGCATCAGCCAGGTGCCCTGAGGTACCTCCTCCACATCCCAAACTGAACTATAAAAAGATAGTTAAAGACCTCACTTCCTCCTCTGGGGGTATCGGGGACATAATCAAGCTGCAATCAGATTTTCCCTCCAGTGTAAGATCTCAGGTCAGGAGAGGTTCAGACAGACCAGGGCCCTGGAATACCAGTAAGCAGGGGAGCGCATGAGGAATGACCTGGGTTGTAACCAAGGACAGTGGTCTGGATTAAGGGAGCCCAGTGAAGCCCTCTGTTTCAAAGACTCAATTTAATCAACAAACCCTTACAGAGTCCCTGGATGGGCTGGTGTCCTGGACTCTAGGAGGACATCCATATATGAAAGAGAGACTCCTGCCCATGAGGGACACACATTCGAGACGGGGTCTCTTTTGGAAGACAGGCAAGAGAAAGCAAGCAAATAAGGGCCCTGCCTGGGTCATTCATTCATTTGCTCATTAGAGCTTTATCAAGAGCATTGGAGATACAGGGCCAGTCAATCCAGACTTTGACCTTGGTCACCTAGGGCATGACTAATGGGCAAGCCAGACATTAAACTCCAAATCACACAAATATGTGACTGTAACCTGTGATAGCTTCAATGAAGGAGGAATGTGGGGAACGAAAGATGTTCTGTCTTCAGTATAGAGAAGAGCTCAAGAGAAGAGGGGAAGCCGGTAAACCAGAGGCATTTCAGTAGGCCACGCAAAGGATGAGAGAGGCTGGGGCTCAGCAGGGCAGCACAGGAGTGGAAAAGCATGGTCAGGGCCAAGACTTACCTGATATCATAGTTCAAAGTGACAGAACCTAAATGGGGGCACATGGAAATGAGGGAAGGGCCAAAGTCAAGGATGGTGCCCGGATTATCGTCTTCAGCAACTTGGTGAGTCCTGCTGCTGCACTGAGATGGGGCTGACAGAGAGGCCGGAACTAAGGTGAGCAGGGAGGAGAGCAGGCTGGCCTCGTCCATTCTTGCTTCTCTCCTGGAATATGGTTTGTGGGAAGTAACAGCCAGATGTCCTAGGGGCCTCCAGGTCACAACCCTCCAGCTGAGTAGCCCACAGAGATAGCACCTACCTATCCATCTATGTGAAGAGCTGCATGGAGGGAAGGTGAAGGTGACCCAGCCTGTGATCACTGCAACACCATTTCAGGAGTCCCACAAGGTCTGTGCACAGATATCCGCAACCCAGGACACCCGAGGACGTGTGCCCTCTCCTTGAGAACTCCCAGGTAACTCCTGCTGCTGGGCTGCCAAAGTCATGGCCTATGCCGTTTCACCTCTATGTGGAGCATGGAAGGGTCTGAGGCAAAGCCAGTGTTGTGAGGCAGGCACTAGCATGAGACCCTCACAGCAAAGGCCTAGCTGAAGACTCCAAGGAAGGCCAGGGGCAGAGCCTTTCTGTGAGGCAGTTGCAAGACAGGAGAACTGGTTCATCCGGGTTCCCAGTCAAAAGGGTTCAGAAAGAGAGATCTCCACTCAAGGATTGGAAAGACCTGACCCTGACTTCATGGGAATTGTAGGGAAACTCTGAGATAGGGTTCAGGGGTGGGACACATAGAGCCAGCTCAATGCCCAGCTGGCCTCTGACACACAGCTGGCACTCAGGAGACTAAGTGACCCAGAGAAACAATGGGCGTGCCTCAGGGCCAGAGATGGAACATTCACAGGACACAGATTCAGGGAAAATGAACCTGCAGGTCCTCCTCTGGGCTCGGAGACCAAGAGGAAATCCCACCTGTCCTGTTGCTTTGGACAGAAAAGTCTCTCCTCCCAGTATCCTGGTTCAGATCCTAATACCCAGAGACAGAGATGAGCCATGCAGAATGCGGCTCTCCAGCTTCCCAAACAGGCCCAGGGTTCTGCCCAAGCAGTAATGGAGCCTGAAAGGTCTGAGCCAGGACAAAGAGTAGACCCAGCCTTCTGCACCTGGAGCCCTCATTTTAGAATCCCCCACATCTGGGACACTGTCAAGAAATTGTGCTCCTGAGATATTTTTTTTGGAAGATATGCTATCAGATTCTCAAAGAGGCCATGACCCAGACACTTTGAGAACCCTGACATACCCAGAATCAGTTTTGGAGGCTGGAGGAAGTATCAGGTGCCAATCACCAGCTGCTGGTTGGGCTCCTCCACTGGGCGTTTCCATAGCATCATGGACTCAGCACTGTAGAAGTAAGACCCTTACCCACAAGAACCCACCATGTTTTCATGAACAGTGTGTCAATCCACTGGGTCTCAGGCTGGACTTCTCCTATTTGGTATGCTATTAGTTCTTCAGAACAGGTCTGAAACCTCTTTTCCTTTCCATTCTCTCTAACCTAACCCGGATCTCGCCACCTGCTACTGTTCAGATGTGTTTCCCAGGGTTCATGTGTTGGAAATTTACTGCCCAGTGCATGAATCTTGGGAGACGGGACCTGTAAGTGGTGATTGGGTCACAGCACGACTAAATTAATGCCATTATTACAAGGGTGGGCTTCTGATCAAAGGATGAGTTTTTCTTCCTTTTCACTCTTCTGAGCATGCTCTGTCACCCTTCACTTTCCACGATGAGATAAAGCAGCAAGTAGACAACTTGCAAGACCTGGACTCCTTGACCTTGGACTTTCCAACCTCTGTCTCTTTCTGGTTGTGTGTCACTGGGCAAACCATCTGAACATTCTGATTTACATCTGACTGTAAATTTAGGCAGGGTAAAATTAAAACAGGGTAACGATGGAAACCTTTCTTGAACAGGGAATGTTTCCTTGTGGTAATTAAGAGTTCAGACTCACCCAAACTCACAGGGTGCTAGGCACATCTCCCCAAATTCCTAGCTGTGTGATATTAGACAAGTGCCTTAGCCTCTCCATGCCTCAGTTCAGTCATCTACAGGAGCATTGTTGTGGTTTGGGGTTTTGCAAGGAGAAACAATATAATACAGGACACATATTTTATAAGATTATTCATAATAGTCACCCAAAGAATCATATACAAAAGGGAATGCAGGAAATCTATCCACACACTAAAGACCAAAGAATCCAGCTGAGGGCCTGGATCCCATGATAATGCCCTGCATCAGCCCAGCTGGGGACCTAAAGCTCATAACAATGCCTCCCATGAGTCCAACTGGACGCCCAGAGCCCATAACAGTATCTCATGCAGGTCTGTTTCACAGATCTGTGCTGGGAAGGCCCAAGGGTCAGTGGTGGAAGCTAGAAAGTCTGTGCCAGTGGGATAAAGGATCTCTGCTAGCAGACTGAGGGATCTGCACTGGAGCCAGGAAGCAATGCTCAAAGTAAGAACCAGAGCTCCCCTGAAAAGTACCACAGCCACCCTCAGCAACAGTGAGGTCCTGAGCTCCTCCAATGATGAGGACAGCTGTGTTCCCATCAGGAAAGCCAACACAACAAGTTTCTCCACTAGACTGAGCAGTGCACCATCTTCCCCTCCAGAGCCAGGAATTGATGCTCAAAGTGAGGACCAGAGCTTCCCAAAGTGAACCACAGCCATTCTCAGTGACAACAAGGTCTTGAGCTCCTCAGACGATGAGACTAGCTGAGTTCATCAGGAAAACTAGCACGACAAGATCCTCCAAGAGAACCAACAGCTCCTTATAGCTTCTAACAGCTCCCAACAGCTTCTACCAGCTCCCAGCAGCCTCTCAACAGCTTCCTTAACAGCCTCTCAACTTCTCCAGTTCTGCCTCATATGCTGCCGGCAACAATCCTCAGGTGGGCCTCCCAGCACCACGCTGATTCAATTCAGCTGGGTGTTATAAGTTGACCACCAGTTGTCCACCAATTGACCACCAGTTGTCCATCCACCACAAGCATGATGAGGGTGGAATTCACAAAAGGAGCTCAAAAGAGTGTCTGGTGCATAATAAGTGCTAAATACATGCTAGGGGTTATGACTGGTAGGTTTTGTGTTGAGAATTTAATTATCAGGAGAATACAATGCACTTTAACAGTTGGCTGGCATGTTGTAGATGTTCAATAAATGACAGCATCTTTCCCTTCACTAAAAATGTGTTGAATGAGTCTGTTTTAAACTCCTGGAGTTTTGCATTACTGGCAAAATGTCCAAGTAGGAACATCCTAGCAGCAAGCAGCTAATGAGGAAAGACAAGATCTCAGGAACACCAAAAAAGAGTGGGATCAGGAGTCTTCTATTCTGAGGGACCTCCCCTCCAAAAAAAGACCCCATGAGGAGCTGAATATCCCCTCTGTCAGCCAGTGTAATCCCAACCTGGGAGTCAAGAGGGGCAAGTTGTGATGCTGTGTGGTAAGGACCCTCCTGGGGGGACCGAGGTGGGCCTAGGAGCTACAAACCTCCTGTCTGTGAAGCCCCCACAACCCTCTGAACATCTAGGTTCTCAGGAGACCCTGAAAAGACTGGCCTGTGTTATCTACAGATAAGAAGCCTCAGCAGAGACCAGGAGAGGGTTACTGCCCCTGAGAAAGGGTAGAGGTGGGAGCTGGCCCGAGGTGAGGAAGGGGGTACCAACACGCTTTCATCAAAGGATCAGAAATCGCTGAGCCCAGAAGACCCTGGTGGGAAAGCAGGAGCTAGTGCAGAGCTCTGACTCCCGCCCGTCTACCCTGCATTACACAACAGCTCTGCACTCAATGCTCAGCAGAGACCAGGGAGGCAGGGCTCATGCAGAGGCATTTAGATTTGACTTTGGAAAGCCCTGAGACATCACGTTGCTCTTGGCCGTTCCCCCTCCTTCAGGGCCCTGGCAGTAGTTGAGAGCTTGGAATAGCTTGCAACCAGTCCTTGGATATTGCCTTAGCTTATAAAGGGCTTTCACGGTTACTAACATACTTGAAACTCACAACACCCCAGTGGAGATTTATATTCTTACACCTATCCTGCAAATGGGGAAATTGAGGTATAGAAAGCTTACACGGCTTGCCCAAGGAGTAGCTCATGTGGAATGTGCTCCATTTTGGGCCTAATCCCTAATCTCCTGCTCTGAACCGCCTATACTTTGTTCCCCACAGTGCCGCCTCTTGTTAAGCCCTTTGTCTTATGGGTGAGGACACTAGGTCTCAGTCCACATGGCTTCCAGGCCCCTGTGCCTCTCTGTGCTGGCGCTACCTCCCTGGGCTTGAGGAGTGGAGCTGCAGGGTTATCGCAGCCACAGGACAAAGCAGCCAAGCCTCTTAGAATCAGGAGGAACTGGCAGTATGTTATGCACACATTTGTAAGTTACAAGCATTACAGAGAGAAGGAGGCACATAAATTAAAGTGGCCAACTTGTATGCACACATGCACACTGGCACGGACAGAAGGCTGGCTTTAAATGGAAAAAATTAGCAGCTTGAAACAGTAAAAAACCTCAACTTTGCCTCAGAAAGATGCAGGGCAACTTCACAGAGTTTTATGTGGCCCATAAATTAGGGCTGAGAAAGGGCCTCTGCAGCATTCCTCGGCAGAGACAGGGCTGATGGGGGCTTTCCGCCTGCAGATAGCCGTGTGGCAGCATTACAAATGTCCCAAGCAGTTTATATACAACAGCACAGCATGAGTTTGCTGGGGGATATTGGAGCTGGTAATTGCTATTCTAAAACTGGCCTTGTAAGCTTGAAGAAATGTTTTGAGGGGGGGAAAGAGCCAATTTAAGAGCTTTATAAAGCCATAAATGCCTTCTGAGCAAACCAAATGTAATCTATCTAGAGAGACAGGCTGTCCCTCAAACCCAATGTCAGACCCCGCAGTGCCACACGGCTAAGTTACCCTGAAGGTCCCACCTCAACAAGTGGCTCACCTGTGTGGAGGCCAGGGCCTGGCCAAGATGACCCCAGGACTGCCCTTGAGCTACCTCATGCACACAGCCCTGGGCGCACCAACCGCTCACAGCTACTTTCCTACCGGCTCCTGCTGCTTTCTTCCTCTAAACGCGTAAGACCAAACCTCGTCTGCCTGGCTGGCCTCAGCTTCTGTGTTCGCTGTGTGTCTTTGTCTCCCTGTGGCCCTTGGAAACACAGACAGGCTGGAGACTTTGCGGATAAGGCAGAAAGTCCCCCACTTGACCTGCATCCCCCTATCCAGAAAATGGGTGAACGCCCCCTAACAGGGCTCTTGTAAGCGTCAAGAAAACCTACCCAAAACACCTGCCACGCAGCACTCAATAAAGCGGAGCTATTATTATTTTATTGTCATTATTACTCGGTAAGAACAAGTTGCCCTAGGCAAAGGGCACTTTAGCCAGTCTCCACACTCCCCAGGCCCAGCTTCTGCCAGGGTCCCCGGCGTCAGACTAAAGGACCTCGCTTACGCACCCCTCTCTCTTCCTCCAGCAGCACACGAGATGGACACTGGCCAGGCTTTCCTGTGAAATGACTCCAGCGTCTGCTTCCTGACTGAATTTGTCCTTATCTCACTCGAGGTGGCTTCAGACGCATTCCTCAGCCACCGCACCTGGGAAAGAGTGCACAGCCCTCCCTGCTTGTACCCCAGCGCTGGGACCCCAGAGTCCCCGGCCAACCCCCATGATAAGTCAGAGCCTCTTTGTGCCAGATTGCTGTGTGAATTTCTCAGGTTCCTGGATAGAAAAACCAAGATTCAGAGAAGCCCATTGGGATAGCTGCAGCCGGATTCCCACACTGCCACGCCTGCCTTCTTCCCGCCTTCAGCCTCCTGCTCCCAGCGCCTCCGGGTGCCCTCCTTTGCCACATAATCCCACTCTCTTTTCCGATGTCGATAACTCATAATGGAAAACAAAAGCCATATAATGCACAATTACCCACTTTCCATTGTGTTCTACAGCTCTACCGACAGCACGAAGCACCGCACAGGAGCAGTAGAAAGGGATTTGAGATCAAGCTTCCAGTGCAATGTGTTTTCCGTTATATGTATTTTCCTGGTTTTTGCAACACCTTATTAAAGTTGAAAGCTATATATAACAGCGTTACTGGTGGTGCTTTTCAATACCACTGAAGTCGGGTTTCATTACAGCCCAAAGCAAATGTGACCCAGCCACTTCTGAGGCCGGCATTTCCCACGCCCTCTCCTGGGCCTGAGCTGGCCACCCTACTCTCTGTGCCACCCCACCCCACAGCTTCTGAACAGTGGAGTCCAGAGAAGGGACTTCCACCTAAAGTGCTGGCAGGTAGCTGCTCTGGGACAACTATTTCACTCAAGCCTGCCCCCCGATAGCTCTCTTACAATTATCTTCATCTAACTGCTGTCTCCCCCAGAAGTTTGCCAGGCACGTTTCTACCTCCTGGCTTGGCTGAGACCGTACTGCATTCCTGGTGTTCTCGTCTTCTTTTCTTCCACTTTCTAAACTCCTGCGCATCTTTGAAAATGGATGCAACTCACTCACAGAACAAAACCAACACACAGGTGGTAGCTTTGTGTCTGGAAAGTACCTGGGCTGAGGATGACAAGCTCTGCCTGGAGGCCTGGCAACGTCATTCAAATTCGCTAGATCTCAGAACAGATCTCTTGGTTTCTTTGTTTCCTCTTCTGCAAAATAAGAGCGTGAGCTAAGTGACTGGAAGGGCCTTTTCAGTCTGAGATTTCTAAATGAAGACCTTGTAAGTGTTTATTTGATACCTAGTGGGCACTTGGTGCCCTAAGGAATAGACAGATGTAAAAGACACAGCAGCTACTATCCTCAAGGATCCTGTGCTTTTTACTGGGGCTACAGGCATGTGAGAACAGAAGTGAAATTGCAGCAAATCCTTTCAGCCCTGGTTCAAGATAGCAATATATGAAAAGTCATGAGGCAGTACATGATTAGATACCAAATGAATTGTGCAGACAATAATTGCTCGAGGCCGAGGAGTTCAGAGGAAAGAGAGTACTGAGGGTTGGGCTGGTCATAGAACAGGGTGGTTCCAAGGGAATTGATACTGGGCTTGAAGGACGTAAGCCTGGGGATGGCCTAGGTCCGTGCACCTGTTGTGCAGATGTTCCCAAATGGCCATTGCAGGATAGGGTCAGGGAACAGTGCATTGACCAATTGGAGTGGAAATGAGGTTTCATGCTGAGGAACCAGAAGAGTGAACACTGTCCATAAGTAAGATGCCAGAGTAAGATGTTTACATCGCATCCCACAAGTACAAAGGTTCCAGTGAAGTGAACAGCAAAGGGCTATATTTTGGAAGAACCAATGATTTGCAGAATGGATTAGAAATGAGACACACAAGTAAGGACACCAGAGAGAAGGTAATTGCAGCAATCCAGCAGGAAGTGAAGATGCCTGAACTAGGGTGGTGGCAGTGGGATGCAGTGGCACTGCCAGGCACGGACAGAGGGCAGCCTCGGACTCTGATAGGTTAAAGATCAGCTGTCATTTAATCTGTTGCCTGAACTTGAACACTTTTGAGAGGGAAAAGGAGCTATTAGCAACCACCCTGGGACGACAGACTTAAACCAGGGCTGTCCTGAGCAAACAGGGATGGATAGTTACTACATCATCACAAGGATGAAGCAGAGGAAGGGGAAGGGGGCTCCATGATGTCCAGCCTGAAAGACAGAAAAAATATAAGGATGACAGAAAGAAGTGACAGAGCAGCCGAGGAAAGAATGGGTGAGAAGTGTTTGCTTCCATGGAGTGGGCAAGCAAATTCTGATTTCTTTGAAGATAGCTGCATCTTACCTAAATTATTGTGTGGGTATTTGTTAAACTGAATCAAGCCAACACAGACCTGCCAAGTTTAATCTAAAGAGGATAGATTGTTGGGGGAGCTGGGGACCAGGCCACTTCTTTCCCCTCAGTGTTGTTTGTTTACCTGTGTGTGCTCTGAATTCCAATAAAGGTACTTCTTAGTGAGTCTGTCCTCGTGGCCATCTGCAGCCCAGGGAAGTCTCATCGTGAGGTGATGTCTCTAACGTGAATGGAAAACAGGAACGTGGCACTGCAATGGCCAGCACCCACTGAAGAAATAACAAACCCTGTCTGAGCACGAAGGGAGAAAAGGGATTACATTCATCTAGACACTGGAGTCTGATCAGTGAAAAAAAATGGGGCCAAGTGAAAGAGAAAAATCAACCTGAAAAAAATCAAAAGAGGAAAAATGCAGCTTTACCCCACCCAGAACTGTTGGACTTCTGTGTACAGAAGTTTTCCAATCAGACCCCTGTAGCAACTTCTATAGTGTCCTGCCACTCTGAGGATCACAAGGACTCAGAAAGTCTAAGAACTTTTATGCAGGCTGCTGCCCTCTTCATTTAAGGCTCTGTTCCTGGATCATGCTTACACTTTTCTAAAAAAAAAAAAAAAAGGAGTTGGAGAGCTGTAGTCCGCTAGTTGGGTCTCATAACAAAGTCTAGAATAGGATCCTACACAACTCCAGTGACCCAGAAATTTGAGGCAGAAACTAACCATTGGCTATGAATTATCCAGGTGTCTGCGGCTGCAGTTACTTGATAAAGCTAATCTCTTAGAGTGTTGATTACTGCAGAGCTAAGAGTACAGGGGCTTGGGGCAAGGACAAAAGTTGCCATGTCCAACAGTCTCGCTTTACATTGCCAAGCATGTGCTGCTCATCCTCAGGAAGAGATCCCTCCTGGAACCTTCTTGCACAGCCAATTCCACAAGTCTCTGCAGCTGACTTGGCAATGCCAACATCAGGCAATAAAGAAGAGGCTGTGGTTTGCAGTGGTGCTCAGCCTTCTTACCACTGCATGTTCCTGAGGGTTGTGGTCAGTCACTCTGGGCCTTTGCAGTAGTGGCTCTCCGATGGGGGCCAGTGGCTCCAGAAGTGATCAGATCTGTCAGAAAGGTCTGAAGGATGGCAATGTCTTTGATAAAGCCTTCCGCAGAACTCCATCCAGTGACAAAGAAAGGCTGTCCTCTGTTCCTCCCTTTGAGAATTACTGGTCAGAGAAGCCAACTTACAAATCAGGAAACTTACAGTTTATAGTGTAACTCTTAGGGACACTTACCAGTTGTGTGAATCACTTCCCCCTCTTAGCATTCATTTTCTCATCTCTAAAGTGGGGGATGTTGATAACAACAAAAAAAATCTGCTTCCAAGGGCTACTGTTGAAGCAAATGAGGTAATAAAAGTGCCTCAACATAGTAGGAGCTTAACAAATGACTGGGGTTTAGTTCATCTGACATTTTAACAGTGTGATTAGTGCTGCCATGAAATTGATATTTTCTAATTAGAGGATCTTTTTCTGAACAATACTACAAATATGATTCTGTCAGAAGAAACCTATTTGCTGGGTAATAAAAGCAGATGAGTGTTCCCATCCCCACCCAACCCAGCCCCTAGGAGTGGCCAATCATTGAAAGTGCAGTGGACAATTAACACCATACTCAATGGGGAGAGAATGAAAGTTTCTTAAGTTAAGGAATAAGACAAGATGCCCACTTTTACCACTGCTATTTAACACTGGTGGGAAGTTCTTGCCAGAGCAATTAGGCAGGAAAAAGAAATAAAAGACATTCAAATAGGATGGGAAGGATAAAACAAAACTATTTCTATTTGTAGATGACATGGTCCTATATAAAGAAAATCTAACTCACAAGAAAGCTATTAAAATTAATAAAGAAATTCAGCAAAGTTGTAGGATTTAAGATCACACAAAAATCGGTTGTGTTCCTATACATCAGCAAGAAATAACATGAAAAGAAAATTAAGGAAGCACTTCTATTTACAACAGCAACTACAAGAATAAAATACCTAGGAATAAATTTAACCAAGAAGATGAAAGACTTGTATACTGAAAACTAGAAAACATTGCTGAAATTAAAGAAGACTTAAATAATAGGAAAGATTTCCCATGTTCATGGATAGGAAGGTTTAATATAGTTATGATGTCAGTACCATTCAAAGCAATCTACAAAGTCAAAGTCTCAACAGTCCTTTTTTTCAGAAAGTGAAAGGCCAATCATCAAATTCAAATAAAATTGTAAGGGGACTTAAATAGGCAAAAAAATCTTGAAGAAGAACAAAATTGGAAATCTTAACTTCCCAACTTCAAAATGTACCAAAAATCTATATGGTACTCAAAATAGGGCACTACTGACATAGATGGACATATAGACTCATGGAATACATCTATGGTCAATTTGCTTTGGTTTTGAGAATTTGTTTTTGTTTTTGAGAAATCTATTCAGTGCAACAAGAATAGCCTTGTCAGTAAACGGCACTGGGGCAATTGGATTTCCATAAAAGAATGAACTTAGGGGGCTGGGGATTTAGCTCAGTGGCACAGTGCCTGCCTGGCAAGTGCAAGGTTGTGAGTTTGATTCCCGGTACTGGAAAACAAACAAACCAACAAAAAACTAATGACCTTAGACCCCTACTTCACACCACACACAAAGTTTAATTCGAAATGGATCAACAACATAAATACAAGAATTGAAAGCATAAAATTGTTTTAGCGTATGAGATGCCAAAGCAAGCACAAAAAGCATAAAATTCTTAGAGAATGATATAAAAGAAAATATCTGTGACCTTGGATTTGGCAACAATTTTTATATATCTCACGAAACTCATAAGCAACAAAATAAAACTATATAAATCAGGCTTCATAAAAATTAAAAACTTCTGTGTTACAAAGCTCATTATCAAGAAAATGAAGACAACCTAGAGAATGGGAGAAAATATTTGCAAATCATGTATTTGATAGGGGCTTAATATCAAACATATATAAATAACTCATGCAAGTCAACAACAAATAGTCAAATAACCCAATTTAAAAGTGTCCATAAGATTTGAATAGGCATTTCTTTAAAGAAGATAAGCACATGAGAAGATATGCAACATTGTTAGTCATTAAAGAAAAGCAAATCAAAATCACAAGGAGATACTGCTCTGTTTCTACTAGAGCGCTATAATCAAAAAACAAAAAATAACAATACTGGTCAAGATGTGGAAAAATTAGAACCCTCTCTGCTACTGGTAGGAATGTAAAATGATATGGCTGCTATGGAAAACAGTTTGGTAGTTCCTTAAAAAGTTAAACAGAATTACCAAGAAAATGAACCAGCATTTCTACCCCTAGGTATATACCAAAAAAAGAAAAAAAGAAAAAGAAAAGAAAACATGGACTCAAAGACACACTTGCACACCAGTGTTCATTGCAGCGTTATTAATGATAACCAAAATGTGGAAGGAATCTGAGTGTTTATCAACACATAAATAGATAAATAAAACATGGTGTATACATGAATGGAATATTACTCATCCATGAAAAAGGACTGGAATTCTGATACTCGCTAAAATGCAGATGAATTTTAAAAACATCATGCTCAATAAACCAGCCAAATACAAACAGAAAAATACAATGTGATTCCACTGATACGAAGTATCTAGAATAGTCAAATTCATAGAGAAAGAAAGCAGATTAGAAGCTAGCAGGGGCTGAGGAGAAAGTGCAATGTGAAGTTATTGCTTAGTAAGTGCAGAGTGTCTGTCTGGGATGATGAAAAGTTTGCGGCAATAGCTCTAGTGCTGTCTGTGCCACATTATGAATATAATACAGTGCCACTATGGTGTACACTTAAAATGGCTAAAATAGCAAATTTCACATTGTAAAATATATAAACACATTTTAGCACAAAAATGGATAATAGAAAGGATAGGGCATAATTGTTTTTTGGTTTTGTTTTTTTTTATATACCGGGAATCAGACTCAGGACCTTGTGCTTGCCAGGCAGGCACTTATGCCACTGAGCCATATCCTTGGCATAATTGTTTAATTTCTCATGTAAAATTAAATTGAATCCTGAGAACAAACAAATGAAAGCACATCGCTTTCAGGCTCTAACTTGGGCACTGTGAAGGTACACAGTCTTTGCAACAGCCTCTACTCAGACCGAAGTGTAGGGCCACTGGACACGGAGCTCCAGGAAAAAATCAGGAGGCAGAGGCCAGGGCTGCATCTTGCTTCCTGTAGAAGCGCTAGGGTCAGGTACCCACAAGCAGGGTGCAAGGCCTTCCAAAATGCATTCATACGAGGGAGGTTTGTGCGTGTGCCAGGTACTGCGCACACAGTGGCAGACTCGAGTAAGCTGCCTGGGGACTGTGTCCTTGGTCTGTCCTCTGAGCTCTGAGTCATCATGGCGCAGCGCCCTTGGACCGTGCTCCACCATCATGAAGTGCATTTCAGGGTTCGGCAGAAGAGACGGCAGAGCATTCCACAGGTGTGGGATGGCGTCGCCACTATCGCTTCTCTCTAGGAATTGGCAAAGTCCTCTTTCTTGTGAGATGCCAGTCTCACAAGCCTGCAACTCAAGGCCTCCAGTCAGAGCCAGAAGCACAGGAAAGCAAGTTCTAGGCCTCGGGCTGTGGGCTCTGCTCCCCGGAAGCAGGCTGCTCGCTTCCCACCAGGCTTCCAGGCTCACCACACCCCACGCGGTGGAGATTTTGTTCATTATCTTACACGCCCCCTTGTCTGTAGCTCCCCTCTCTCCATCAACCTCCAAAGCCTGGCCCATGGGAGACAGAGTTTCTAATGAGAAAAGTTGAGAAGCAGATGGGCCTTGATTCTAACCCAAATTTGTTAGCTGTGTGGTCTGGGCCTCTGGCACATGCAAAGCTGTGGATAGTGGTCCCCACGTTCCGAGTCCATGAATATGGAGAGCTCCATGTGCTTTCCTGCCCTCCTGCAGGGTCTCCCCTGAGCCCTGTAGCCAGCCCTCTGTCTCGTCCTCTGAGGCAGTGATGGTGAACCTTATAGAACTTTCGGTGATAAGAACCAGCCTGCCGCGGCACGCGTGCCAGAGGTTCGCCACCGCGGCTCTAAGGGAATCACTCTATTCATGTCACCCATTCAATAACGAATCTTCTCTCCTCTGTAACATCTTTGTGAGGAACCAAACTCATGTAATGTTATTTAGCTCCTTCAGTGGGATTTAACTTTCCTTGTTTTTCATGTTTATCTCCTCACTCAAGCGGCATGCTCTTTCGTGTACAGAACAAATCTTGTCAGCCTGTGTCTCCCTCCATGGTAGCTCACACACAGTGGGTGCTAAATAAATTGAAAATATATTTGAGGCAAATGGAGGGTTTGCAGGCAACAGAGGAAAGCCCCACAGGAAACGGAACACATTCAGCTCAGAGTAATAGCCCATTCATGATCTCCGCTCTGGATGGAATAGTCCCTGCCCACGCTGGCGCATAATGAACGCTCCATTCATTGAATGAATGAATCTGCAGATGCCCCTAGCTCATTAGGGTCAATTGTGGTGTGGTTAATCCGGGAAAACAGTTGACATGAAAAAAAATCACCTCTTCTTGTGAATTTTAGAATGTCTTTGGAAATGTTTATCTTCTTAGCTTAGTGTGATCGTTAAAGAATTGATGCAGAAAAGTTTGAGTGTGGTTTTTTTTTTTTGGTTCTTTCTGTTTGTTTTTTATGGAGCCAGTGTCTCATCGGCACAGCTCACTCTCCACTTGGGAAAGGTGACCCAGACAGTGATAGAGGTGGCTGGCCAGGAATTTAACATGTGTCATCAACAGTCCAAAAAGCTGACACTCTACTGTCAGGAAACAGATCTGTTGCACACCTCAGCCATCATGTGCGGCGTCCTCTGGAGCTTACAGGACTTCCCCAGTTATTGAACCAGGAGGTGCCTGGCCAGGATGCCAGTCACTGGCGGAGCCTTGGACAAGTCACCACCTCCCATGCCTCATCTCAGAGAAGGCCAGACTAGTTCCTCTTTCAGGCTTACAGGTTCCAAACAGTCACCAATCTTCCTATTTTCCAAAAGTCAAATAACTCAGAAAAAGGGAAAAAACAGATTTAAAGCCCTATGGGTCTGGCTATGTGCCCAGTCCCATGACAGGGGCAACAGCAGGTCACCTGCCTTCACTTCTCTCTCTCTCTCTCAAAAAAAAAAAAAAAAGCCCCAAGTATTTTTCCCAGGGACCATGGAACAGGCCAGGCACAGGTAACTCAGAGACACTGGGGAGGTCTTATCCATAATCCAGCCTGTCTGAGAATGAAAGTGGCTACTTCTGCCTATTCTATCCCCAACACTGAAGATAAAATTATCAACTACAATGCCTTAGCCTGTTATAAGTGACACTTACTATGCACCAGGATGAGCTGAGGTGGGAGGGAGGTGAGCAGAGGGAGGAGGTGCTCAGTCAAAAGCCAAATTGGCCAGAGGCTTAAAGATATTGCCCCACAAAATGCTCACTGTCCCATGGTGCGGAAGGGGTGTTAGATCCTATCCCACTTCACAGATACAGCAGCTACCATCATGGAGACTATTTATAAGATCTTCTCTGCAGTTCTCTAAACATTTCAGAGCCTAGATTTTTATGCTTCTCACTAAGGAGCCCCTCACTCAAACTTGATAGAGTCTTCATGATACAGCCCATGGGGATCATGAGACCCAGGTGGAGATGCCTGGTCAAAGTCAAGCTGGTGGTGGACAGCAGATGGGGACTGAACTCTGGTCTGTCTTGGGGAGCACTCTCTATGGGGCAGGTAGATCAAGCCAGTGGCAAAATCCTCTCCCAGCTCTCACCCAGCAGCTGGGAAAGGACCTGATTCAGGTCTATTGGCTCCAAATGTATGCCCCAAAGGGGAGACTCACCCCTACTGTGAGTCGCCTACCCAACTCCCAGCCACTGCCTTCACCTGAGGATGAAAGAGCAAGATGGTAGAGCCCCTTCCTGCAGTCCAAGCTCTCCTCTTCTTTAGGCAGGAACTTCCCCTGGAAGCCATCTGCAGCCACTGCAGCCTACAGTATAAACTCCCCAGACTTCACCTTTGCCGCATGCTGTATCTTGCATTCTTATCTTGCACTACTGTTTACTTTAAGGGGTAGAAGGATGGGTGCTGGTGAGCCCACCTGGGTTTAAACCCTGGCTCCCCACATATGAGGTGTGTGATTTTGAACAGCTTGCTTAACCTCTGTGTGGCTCAGGTTACTCAAGTAGGATGACCGCCTCACATAAGGGTTGATTAAAATGAGTTAATAGACACTTAGAAGCATTTAATAAATGTTTTCCACTATGATTATTTTAATGTTAATATCAATGTTAGTGAAGCATGCTCTTCTTAGGTAGACCAGAAGTTCCAGAAGCGCAGACCCGGAATCTCATCCCTCTTCCCTCTCCCCATGTTAGATAGGCTCACAGGAAGCTGGAGCTGAACCACTTCCTGTAGACTGACCCTGACAGGCAGTGACAGTTCACTCATCTTACTTCCTCGACTGGGGAGTGGACTGTATCTGCCGTAAGCTGTCAACAGCAGCCTTCACCAACATCCCCTCAAATGGCTCCCAATGTCTCGCTGGTGAAGTGAGAGCACCCCTAGAGATCTGGAATGAAATTACATCCTCTCTGGCCACGCGGCCCCAGGAGGAGGCCAGAACCCACAGAGCAAGTCTGTTTCCCCAGAGCTGGTGTCACAGGGACAATCCAGAGCTTCATGGAAAGAGTCCTGGAGTGAATCCCAGGGGCCTCAGTTCTCATCCTGACTCTGTGCGTGACCTTTCACATGCCCCCTGACCCCTCTGGCCCTCTGTGTTCTCAGTTGTTAAATGAGAGGGCTGCTCCAAAACCAGTGACTTGGTTCCTTCTCTTTCTGCCATTCCATGAGTTGATTTCAGAATAAGGGAAAAAGCAGCCCTGAATAAACTTCATGCATCATTTCTCAGCCATCAGCTGCCACTCATTCACTCACCCACAAGTGTATCCTGGGATTTTGCTACAGCCAAGCACTGTTCTGAATTATAGTGGAGAAAGAGAAGGGGGAAGAGAAGACAGAGGCAATATGAATATGATAATCTGAAGAAAAGTAAAGATTCTTGAGCAAGGAAAGCAAGGGATAGGAAAAAAGGGATTTCACTTTGGAGAGGGCTTTCAGGGAGGCCTTCACTGACAGTGGGACATTTGAATGGAAACCTAGGAAAACCAAGAGAATAAATTATGCATGTGGGGAAGGCGCTAAGGCAGTGAGAATAGCATGTACAAAGGTCCTGAGGCAGGAGAATGCATGACTTGTTTTGGTTATAACAGGGAGGTCTAGAAATTTGCTGTGGCTGACACAGAGTGCACTGAGGAGACAATGAAAGCAGAGGAAGTGGGGAGGAAGGTTTTGGCCTTTGTTTAATTATGGACACGGACTATCTCAGCTTTGACATAAATGAATCTGCCCCTGCTCACATACATGATGAGGGCAAAACTCTATCCATTTGCTCAGTTTTACCTTCCTCTTCTCCATCATGGACCTGCAGCTGATTTATAATTATTTTACTGCTAATTTCATTGAGGGGCAGAAATCCAGAGGCTCAGTGACGTTACTCGCTCTTACAGGTGACAGAGCTAAGGCTGAGGAGGTAGGCAAGCTCTCCATCATACTGCAAGCTTGTCTGCGGTCCAGCCCAGTCCTGTACTCTTTCCACTGCGCCCCACCTGCCCTGGCCTGCGTACTTTGTAACTCAGCTCTGCCACAGATGCTCTGCGTGGTGTTGGCCGAGTTACCGTCTCTCAGCTTCACTTTCCCCAAATCTGAAACAGAGATTTTTCTGAAACACGGGATGGATGTCCCATGTCTCACGTCCTTCCCAGTCTGGGACTTCCTGACTTGAAGATCCTTGAAGTTCTAGATTATAAAATCAGACCTTGGGCATGAGTAAACCTAGCTCAACGCCCAGAGGATAGTAGATACTCCATAAATGTTCATTTCTCCCATCCCTCCTCCCGGTCTCCCTCCCTCCCTTCCTATTGTTTCAAACACTCTGCTTCATAGCCCCCTTGCAACCACCTAGGGGGTCCTGATTCTTCCAAAGCACCCAGAGTCCTGGCTCCCCTGCTTCCGAGAATCCCCACCATGCTCCGACGTTTATGCCACCGGCTGTCAGTGTCCTCCATCAACCATTCTAGTCCTGCTCCTTAGAGAGGCCCACAGCTCATGACTTTACTGCTCCTCGCTCTCTCCCCATGCCTCCTGCCTCTGCAGAGGCACCTGGGTCCATGTCCAGCACTGCAGGGAGAGAAGAAAGGGACAGGAAAGGAGCTCTCACATATGAGCACTTTCGAGAGGTCAGCACTGAGTCAGGCCTCTATTGTGTCACCTCACTGTTATGGTTTAGATCTAAAATGGCCCCTGAAGTCTCCTGTGTTCAGAAGTGGGGTTTTTGGAACATAATTAGATCATGGGGATGCTATACTCATCAGTGGATGAACCCACTGATGAGCTCAGAGTTGAATATACTATTAGAAGGTGGGGTTTGGTTGGAAGCGGTGCTTCACAGGAAGTGTGACCTGGCAGGGTATATTCTGTCCCCAGCTTCTCCATATTCTCCCTCTCCTCTGCTCTCCTCTCCTTTCCTCTCCTCTCCTCTCTTCTCCTCTGCTCTCTTTTCCTCTCCCTCTCCCTCTTTTCCCTCCACCCCTCCTTCCTGACAACCATGGGTTGATCAGCTTTCCTACAGCATGTTGTTTCCACCACGGAGTCAGCCAACCGTGGACTGAACCCACTGAAACCATGCGCCAGGTAAATCTCTCTTCCTTTATATTTGCAGGTGAATATTCTGTCCCAGCAATGGGAAAGTGACCAGTACACTCATTTCATTCCCTCCCAAGAGACACTGTTATTCCCTTTTCACAAAAACAAAAGAAACTAAGGCTCAAAGAGGTTGGACAGTTACCAAGACCACATAGCCACTGAGCACCAGAGGGGTACGCTTTCCGTCTACCTATCTAATGTCCTGAATCTTGGGCCAGAGAGCATTAGCTTTTCCTTCCCCATCTATGTAAGTTGGGCTTTGCAGCCCTAGTGACTTGGCTCCCTAGCTGTCCCCTCCAAATAACCAGACTGCAAAATATTCACAGATAGCTCTCAGTCTTTCTTGGGGGGAAGACACAGCCTTGGCTGCCCTATCAGGTCCTCAAAAGAAAATGCCACATTGAGTCCCTCCTACATGGGGAGAGGGGAGTCAGGACCCAGATCTGCCAAAGAGTTTCTCCTAATAGTCTTTCCAGGGCTGGTGCTGAGAGAGAAAGATTAGGTCATTGCCATTCACCTCACCACTGCTTCCCTTGAGGAATTTCCAGAATTAGACTCAGATAGGATTTGAACGTACCCCCTGGATACCATCAAGGGCTGCAGGAAGAAAGGGAGGAGATGCTTGCATTCCCTAAAGGCTCTTCCTGAAAGCTACACTCTCGGGGGCATGGGATGGTGGGCCAAAGGGAAGAGGGTGTGACTGTACTCTGTGATGACACCCAAACTGGAAAGCTCAGGAGAAAGCATCTTCCGGTGGTCATCTTCTCTTTGTTCTGCCCTTGCCTGGGATGGAAAAGGAGCTCCCAGAGATGGAGGGGTTGGCTAACACTCTCCCTGAGAATGGCCTCACCAAAGGGACAAAACTCAGCCTGCAACCAGCCCAGGGGATCTGAAGTTCCAGCCCCTATTGCTTACCTAGTTGTCTGCAACTCTCCCTTCGAACTCTAGCTTACCTTCACATCCTCCAGACCCCTACAGAGGGCTATGCTCCCTTTAGAGGGGGCTATGCTCTCTCTCTGTGCTCTCTCAGCTTCCTGTACATCTCTGTGGCTCTTTCCATGGTTTATCTAGCACAACTCAAACAGGGTTCAGGGGTTCCCTATGGAACTTCTGTGTCCTTCTCCTTCAGGGACCACTGAGCCCTGCTGGGAGGGGGGCCCATCTCTAGTTCACGGTCACATCCCCAGGATCTGACACACACAAGGTACTCAGTAAAAATCTATAGAATGAATGTTGCCAGCAGGGAAAAAGCAAAGGCCTGGTTCAAGCCTACAGGACTGGCAGAGGCCAGCACCTCCACCCTCTAACCTGGGCCCCAGATAGTCCTTTATGCAGAATCAACTGGGAAAACATGAAGGAGAACAACCGAGGCAGACAGTAGGCACACGATCTAGGTTAGCTGACTCTGAGATGGAATCAGAAAACCACCAGGCGCTCAGGGATCCCCGAGGGAGCCATTCATGCCCTGGTCATGGAGCAGTTGTGGAAGGTATTTCGCCAGATTTTAATCTCTTCAACACTGTTGTCATCACACTGCAAGTGAGTATGAGAGAGATTGTGTGTTTGTGTGTACACTCTATTTTAAACTAATAAGAAACATATAGTCTGTGCCAACCAATTTTCTCCCCCACATATTACATGTGAGGCACTGTGTAGGCGCTTCCATTTATGTTTATATAATGTGTATAACACATCCACATAAGTTAACTCATTTGATCTTCTCCACAGCCCTGACAGGAGGTGTTATCAACCACCAGTTGACTGATAAGGAAAGCGAGGCCAGCTTCCAAGGTGGCACAGGGAGCACACAGCCACAGGGCTCCAGTGCAAGCCTTTGGCTTGTTCCCCACCATCTGCTTCCGCCATCTCATCACACCATCATCTCCATGACCTCCCCAAGCCACGCTGTGCTGTGCTGTGCTGTGCTGTGTATGAGGAATAGATGTGCATCTGGTCTTGGGTAGGAAAGAAGAGCTCAAGGGATCCAACAACTTCCCCACAACACACTGCTCTTTGGAGCAGGCAGCAACCTCCCTGGGCCCAGAATCATACACAGCCCACTGTGGGCCTTGGGCAAATTCTCCTATCCTCTCTGAGCCTCACTTTCCTTCTCAGATCTGCGGTGATGAATGACCCAGCAGAACAGGGATGCAAGTCCCAGCCCACGACCAGGCACCAAGTCAGACCATAGGAGGAGCCTCCATTCTGTGGTCTTCACGCTGGGGCTCTTCCAACACACTTACACAGCAATCCCCGAACTTAGAAAAATTCTTCCTCCTGCTTTTATCCACCAGCAAGCTGTTGTGGCCCATCTCCTCCCTCCCCAAAGCCGCGTTTACTGTGGCAGAGCCAGGGGTACCAGCTCCAGGCCTCTGCGCCACAAGTGCTTGGGGCTCCCCTTTACCCTGCCAGCAGCTGAGGCCACTCCCTACAGCAGTGCCTGGGAAAGGGCTCTCCATGCATCCTGTTCCTGAAAGACAACAGAAATGATGTGAAAAGCACTCCAGGAGACCAGATGTCCGGCTAGGAAAGCAGCCCCCCTGACAATCTGAAAGTCAGAGTGCAGTAGTCTCTACGTCATTGACATTCAGAGGCCCCAGGGAGTGAGGTGCCTTACCAAGAGAAGCCTGCAGGGACCCCCTCCCGCTCCTTGGCTTTCCTCCAGAATTGGTCTTGTGAATCTGCAGTGCCCCCAGAGACTGCTGCCCTACTATGAGTCCAGCTCTCCCCTCATGGAGCAGAAGAAGAGCTCCCTCCACCCACTAGCTGGGCCCAGGGGAGCTCCCACATCACCAGGCCCTCCTGACTGATTTCTGTCTCTTAGTCCTCCTTGAAACTGGAGGGTTCAGTGGGGCTCCTCTCTGCAGGAGGTCTTCCAGCCCCTACATCCTAATAAGTGAAGCCCAGTTACCACCACCTGCTCATCTTTCCATCCCATACCTAACACATCCTCCCACTGAATGGGCTAAATGTCCCAGGATGGCCCTGTCTTCTCCAAACACATGGTGCCCGTGGATGAGAGTGTACATGTTAGCATAGAGAGACCATAGTATCGTCAAATACTAACCCAGAAAGGGGCCTTGAAGATCATCCAACCTAACTTCCTCATGGTACAGAATGAGGATCCTGAGACTCAGAGAAGCTAAGCCATGTTCAAGGCCACACAGCTTTTCCCAGTTCAGCGTGTACTTGTTTGGCCTCCTCTACATGTGCAAGAGGACCTGGAGTCCACACAGCACATGACTGGGCACGAGTGAAAACTGGGCTCAGGCCATGCCTGTTGAGTGACCCATGGGTCCTCAGAGAGGTGTCAAGAGTAAGATCAAGCACCTATCTCCGTGGGGCCCTGGGCCCACATACTGACTCTCTGAGCTTCTAGCTCCCTGCTCCTGGGCCTGAGGCTTGAAGTTTCAACCCACACAGAAGATGACCTCACCTGAGAAGGAAAGGGGCCAGCTCCTCAAGGGGAAGAAGTCGATTAGACTCAGACCTAGCCTAGGACTTGGTATGGAATTGTATTTAATAGCGATGTTGTATTGAAGATGTTAGAAAAAGCTCTGAGACAGGGCTCGCTGCCCCCTACTCTACCATGATACATGTGCTACCCTAGAAGGCAGGGAAACTAGATCCTACTCCTGGTGGGCTACATGCCCTTTGACATGTGTCAGGACCTTGAGCTGATGACCACAGGCACGAACCACCCCCTCCCCGGCATGCTCTTCACCCCAGGGGTCCAGCTTCCCCGTTAAGCTAGCAGATCCAGGCTTCCCCGTTGCTCTGACACCGCCACCCACTGTCGTTACCACAGCTCCTTGCCCCTAAATCTACCTCTCTGTGTAGGCCAGCCCAGCTCACCCCAACTACAGGCTTTGTGGAAGTAAAAGAAAGATAGATCTTCCAGGTTTTGATTTCTATAACAGCCCGTAGCTATAATCAGCATTTGCAGACCAATGAGTTGGGATGGTTCTTTAAAAAAGATTCTCAGGAGAGAAATAGGTACAGCTCAGGCAAAAAAACTGCTCAGAGCTCAGGAAGGGCCTTGCGTAGTCTCCAAAAGACAAAAGAATGCACCACCATCATAAAGGAGAGACCTAATAATGCACTGCGTGCATGAACTGGTAGACATATCTGCATTTGCTTTCTGAATCTGCCACTCCGTGCCTTAGCATCTCCTATCTGCAAAATGATCTAATGATACCCATTTTACCTGCTTCACAAAGTTAAGAGGATCAAGTGAGAATAACTTTACTGGGAAAAAAAATTAGCTTTCACCATGAGTTTACAGTGCATCAACAACCTTTATATTTTTTTCTTCTAGAGTTGTCACAACTGTTCTATGTGCACTTGGTGGTAGAGTTACTATTTTCACTTGATAGCTAAGACAGCTGCGGTTCAGAGGGGCAAAGTGATATGCTCAGGGACACAGGGCATGAGTAGTAGAAGGACACAGGGCATTTTGGTAGTGGAATCATGGTCAGAACCCAGAATCTGACTCCAAAGTCTGTGTTCCTTCCAAAACCATATTCTCAACAGAACAAGTAAGTAATGCTCTTAATAAGAAGCCAGTGAGCATCCAGACGGATAATTCTGCCCAGTAGAGCCAATGCCTATTGCTAGGACACATCCATTTGCCCCAGGAAGGGGGAATCCACCTCTTCTATCCTCACTGTCCTTAAGACTCCCAGAGGCACCCCCAGGACCAAAACCTTGCAGCCTGAGCCTCTGCAGCTGTTGAATGTTAGAGTCCTTCGCTTAGATTTGTCATGGTACAGGCTATTTCTGTGATTGCCTGTTCACGAAGCAACCCATTTGCAAGGAGACACAGTCATGGAACTCTGAGCTGAAGGAGACTTCGGAGAGCAAGTTCAACTTCCTCACTGGATAAGAGAGGACACCGCCATCCAGAGAGGGCAAATCACTTGTTTAAGGCCACACTGCCTTGGCTGAGTCCAAAATGGAGCCCACTACCCTCTACTGCTGAGGCCTGATCCCTGTTCTGTCCACCATCCTAACCATACCAGGTCTATTCGCTTCACGCTTTTCAAGAGGGAAGAGAGCCAGTGCAGCCCTGAGTCTCTGCTCTCTCTGCTTAGGAACTGTAGGGATACTGGCTAAGGTAGTCGCAGTGAGGCCAGGAATAAAGAGATTTTTTTGTCTGCCTCCTGCATGAACAACCTAGTTGTTCCCACTGAGAAGTCAACATAAGAGAAGCTGGACCCCAAACAGAGGCCTGCATGGTACTTCAGGGACAGTGACAGCCTACTTCTGACCAGCTGGAGCAGGCAGAGGGGGGCTGGCTCTTCTCCCCAGATCAAGTTCCCAGAGATCTCAGAGAGCCTGGCGTCCTCCCCCTCCCCCTTAGGCAGCTGTCCTAACCCTGCTCAGAGCTCACCTCCTCCAAGAAGGCATCAGTGGTTAACACCACTCCAGTTACTCCCTTTTCCCATCCCATTTTTGCCTCTGTTAGTTAGCTGCTGGCGGATGTCTTTTCTCTCCCTTTGTACACCCTAAGGTGTCTGTGTGCTGTATCTGTCACCCTCACCACCACTCCCAAATATTCCTCACTTACAGCTGTCCTGGAGTCTACATGGTGCCAGCCACAGTGTTAACTGGCTGTGTGTTCAAAGCTTGTTGATGGTGCCAGTGACCTGGGATAAGGCCCATGCCATATCCCGGGGGAGCAAACAGGAGAGGAAAAGAAGCTGGACAATCTACCAACTGGATCATCAGTTCCAAAATAACACAGGGCAGGAGAGAGAACCAGGTCTGAATCTCTCTTCTGTGCCAGGTACTTACAGGTGCTGTCTCTGTGAACCTACAAGCCGTGTAGCTCTGTTTCCCAATTTATAGATGGGGAAACCAGATCAAAGATGCTAAGCAACTTGTCTAAAGTCATACAGTAACTAAACAGCAGAGCGAGGCTCGAAGTGCAGTTCTGATGTGAAAGCTGGTACCCTCCCATCCCGAGCACCAGCCGGCCCTGGAGGACGGACTCCGTGGTCACAGTGTTTGCTTTGTTGCTGTTGTGTCCTCAATGCCTAGGACTGTGCTGCGCACTTAGAAGACACTCTATGCAAATGCGCTCAGTGAAGGAACAAAGACATGAATGAATACCAGCAGGGCAGGACAGGAGGTTCTGATGCTAGATTTCTGAGCTCTGTTTCCAGGAACCCTGGACAATTATTTGTTCCCTCTCTCTACCTTAAAAGGGCCTGATCCATGAAGCCTCCTCTGAAGGCCGTGTGGAGGATGGCTGCACTTCAGAGCGTAGGATGGGGGTTACGGACGCAGTACAAGTTGAACACAAACACTAGGGGCCAACGAGGTGAGGGACTGAAAAGTTTTCTCACTGCTGCTGTTGTGTGACCCGCTGATACCGCAGCCACTTTGTGACCCATCTGGATCTCATCCCTCCCTCCCCAGAGTCTCTGAGACCCACTGGGCAGGCCCCCACCCCCCTTCTCCCTTGACTGAGCTGTACTGAAATTGGCCACATTCCTACTAAGCAGGGAACTACAGTTTACACCACCCACTCCAGGCCCCATCCAAGTCCTAAGAGTCTGCCCTGAGCCCCAGGGCCAGCTGCTTTTCTCCACATTCCAGCCAAAAATAATACGAGAACGAAGCTGTTTGGTGGAGACTTAATCTAATCTTCATAGCTTCAGTTTTAAAATATCCTGCCTGGTTTGGGGTTTCTTATTACACACAAGGATGTGTTTTTAGTGAGATAGGTCTTAGCAGAAACGTCTTTCATGTAATTAGAAACCCAGGCAGGCTGGGCCTGCAGTGAGGCTTCCAGGGCAAACAGCAGATCCCCTAAGACATAAGACAACACGTTTGCAGCAGGCTCTTCCCCAGCTTCACTTTCTGGCAGAGCTGAGCCAGCCCAAGCCTTGGCTGTCCCTAACTCCTGGGCATTCTGGAAGAGTTCTGATAGAAGGACTCTGCCTTCCAACTGTTGCCCCTTGTACCCCATCCTACGTCTCTCTCTGCTCCCAGTTAAAATGGAGATGAAAATGTTGCCTGCAACTGGATGGGAAGGATATGTGGAAGAAAAAATTACCCCCAGAGAATCCACAATGGACTAAGGAAAATTAAAGATAAGCATTCCACTGGAGCCGTGTCTCCATGATCAGGGCTCACTTGTTTAAAATCAGGCATGGAATTGAAAGAATCTGCGAGCACACATACACTGCATACACTTTTGTAGAAGTGTTGGGTGTACCTTCTTGGGCTTTCTGGCCAGGCTGAGGCGAGCTCCAGACCATCCCCCACCCCCACCCCCAGCCCAACCAGATGTCACACACCAGTCAGGATGAGGCTTTTATTCCCAAGGGCATAAAGAGAAGGGGCTGCCTCTTGGTTAAGTGGGATTCTGTTCTTGTGAGGCTGTTCCAGGTAGCACCATCAGAAGAAGCAGGCTGATTCTCCCAACTTGATGGTAACTGCTCCTCTTGGTAAAGTGCACAGTTTCTAGAATCACAGCAGGGCTTCAAACTCTAGGATATAAAGAAAGGCAGGAGCCTACCCACTCAGCAAAGTCTGAGAACTACTAAGATTCACAGGGACAGGCGGTGAAGCCAGGTAAGGGAAGAAAACACACAGAAGAATGTAGGACTTTGCTGCTGAAAAGTCTGTATGTCCCATTTTCTTTATTATTTGGAGTGCACTGTGGCTTGACTCATGCTTCACGCCTTGAAGACTAATGAACACTGTGTGTGCTACATTCCACTTACTTCACAGATGAAGAACCAAGGTCTGGCAGCTAGAGGACCCACCGGAGTCCAGCAGAAGTCAGTAACATGGCATAAAGTTGCCAGCCCCCCAAACTCCAGCCTAACACTAGCTTAGCGTGCTGGCCTGCCAGCCTTGATTATCACCCAACCACTTCCCTCCCTCCCTCCTTCCTCCCTTTCCCATCAGGTATTAGATTTAATTAAATTAGCAGAGCCCCATCGCAGCAATCCTGGCCCTGCTGCCTGGATAGAACCCAGCAAGTGCAGCTCCTCCCTCTAAATTCTACTTCAGTATAATTCAGTCTTCAATAAGGCACAGCTCTCGTGTGGAAGTGTCTTCCACAAAGCAGAGTGTGTTGCCTACACCCAGGGCTCTTGGTGGCTTGTGATGATTTCATTTTCCATATAACTTCCTTTGCCACGTCGCTTTCGCCCTCGCTATCCTGGGATCTGCATTTTGTTTGATCCAGACGCTCTGTTTCACATGCCGTCACCTCCAGCAATTGCATCACACGTTTATATATATCTTACAGCGTTGCAGTCCTTGTGCCACCCGGCATAGGAGAAAGGAAAACTTATAACAGCATTTCTCACCCTCCTCCAGCTAATTTAGAAAATGTGCTCCAGATTAAATAAAATCAGGAACAAAAGTCTAAAATTGGAGGTAGAATTTCTGAAAGGTGGGGGGGCTAAATAAATAGCAAGGAAATCTTGCGGACATGTTGGAAGCCTGTAAATTTTATTGGTTGTTTCTTTAATAAAAACAATTTCAGTTACTAACAGCACAGTATTATTAAGCCTCTAACATTTAAAAATCTAATTTGCCCCTGTTCTGTGGCTGTTTATGTTGCACATTGCTTTCAGGAGAAGTAAGGAAGTCAGGTTGATCGCTTTGGTTTGGTTCCTAAATCAGGCTAATAGAGACCCCTTTAAAACTCAGCCTTTCTGCTTTCTAGGTATGCCTTGGTCTCTAATGAGTCACAGCCCCAGGTTGAAGATGGACATGGCAGAAAGAAATTTAACACACACTGCGGAGCACCCATAAACTTCAAGGCCAGGGGAGAGGAGGTATGTTTCCAGTTAGGCTAGGCTAGAACTCCATGAATTCAGGATTCTCCACTCACAAGACAGTAATTCTCCTTATTTCATCACTAACTTACTTCAAATGTGTTTATACAATTTATTGCTACTGAACTTCCAGGCAACTGGTGTAGAGTTAATGAAACCCAGCTTGGAGAAGCTTTGAGCTTTGAACAACTAACCACAGTTTAAATGGTTATGACGTGCGGTCAAAGCCACAGCCCAGGCCCACTGCAGTTTCTATGTTAAGACCTGGTCAAAAAACCTTGTCATCTCACCTTTTGAGCCAAATACATTGAAAAGGGAAAAAACACTGAGCCTGCCTTGTTCCTTCTCCAGATTCCCATCATTTCAACGCATTTATCTTGCTGCGCTCGATGCCAAGCCCCTCCCCCAGCGCTGGCGTAAATATTTTAGTTGCAGTTTGAATTGGCATCGAGGCGGAAATCCTGAAATCCAGTTGAACGTGGTCAGGCCTACCTAAAGCGAGGTGAGAAGGGGCTACAGCCAGGAGACACCAAGCAACATTTAAATCCAGGTTCAGCGAAAGCCCGGATGAAACCGGACTGGGAAGGAAGTAAACTCATCTTTCTGAAGTACCTGTACATCGACTTTTATTAATCCTCATTGTCACGGCGTCCTTCCCCAAGCTCTGTCCCTGTGGGAACCCCAGCAAGCTCCCTCTTGCCGAACAGGCTCATTTGGGAAGAGTAAAGGGCAGGTACTGGATTTGTCACTGCCTCACAATAAAAAGCTCCTTTTGAAAGCAGCACTTTCATTAACTTAAAGCAATCTACAGACTTAAAAGCACGGAGCAGTAAACTTCCAGAAAGGATCATAAAACAGCCAGTCTCGAGTTGGGTAGCCCTCAGTGCAATTTGCACGAGGCATTTTACTGTGAGCCGTGGTCGGGGCCCATCTCCCTCCAGTAACCTCCTGGCCCTTTCTCGGAGCAGCTCCTCTTTCTCTCCGCTTTCATGCCTTTCGCGCTTACAAAGGGGAGGCGGTGACCGGGGAGTCTCCGTGGGGTCACGGTTCCCTCCCCCTCGCGCTCTCGGCGGGAGAGCGAGCGCACGAATTCCAAGCCTGAAAAACAACAGCCTTGGAGCACCGCCGCGGAGGCGGTCGCCGCGCCCCGGGCCGCCTTGGCCACTCACAGGTCGCGCGGCTCCGGGATCCCGGCAGGGCTTATCGGCTCTGCCAGCCAGGAGCGCGCTGCTGGGGGGAGGGAGGGCCTAAAACTGCAAGAAGGAAATCTCAAACCTGTCTCCCCTGCACTGTCCCCCTCCAAATCTTTCGCTAGTCCCCCGAGGATAACCTCCCCCCACGGTGGACTTCTCCCAACCCAACACCCTCAAGCTAGGCCTGAGCCACACGAGGCATACTGAGTGGGAGATCCTGAGTCCAGAAACAGAAGAGAACACACACACACACACACACACACACGCACACGCACACGCACTTCCACCACGGTCCTGGGGCCTCGGAATGGCAAAGCCAGAGGGCCAGGGGTTAGGGCTTTGGGCTGTGTTTGAACACCATCACTTCTCAGACTGGAGTGGAAGATGGTCGTTTAAATCTGCCTAACACGTGAAGCATTTGGCTTCCACCAGTTGGAGAACATTTGAAATCCAAAAAGTCAATGTTCTGGAGAAGTCCTGTGACAAGGAGGGTGAGGACAGGGGACCCCGAACTTCCTCCAACCCCAGGGGCGGAATATCGCTCTGGTGGTAGGGCTTGTGGGCTTCCCGGCAAGGTTCGGGAAAGCGCAGGCAGCACTTGGCGATTAGAAGGCGGGATGGGTCGCCCGCCGCGGGAGTTGGAGCCCGCCCTGCCCTCCAGCAGCGACTCCTCTGGCGCAGGGTGGCACCTCGCGGCCGGCGCTCCCCTCCCCCCACCGCAGGCCGCGGCCCCAGCGCGCAACCAGCGTCTGCCCGCCGCACAGCTCCCGTTGACCCCAAGTGGACCCCGCTGGGCCACCGGCGGTCCCCTCAGAGTCCGGCGAGGCTGCCCTGTCGTTTCTCCCACAATGTCCCTTCGATTTGTCCGCCTCCCGGAATCGCTCTCCTAGGATCTAGTCTCGTGCGCCCCGAATCTCCTCCTCCAGATATGCGTATGGGGACAGACAGCAGACATTCGGGGTCCGCTGGCCATGGCTTAGATCAACTACTTTCGTCGCCTACTTAAATGCTTTTCCAGGACTAGAATGTGACCTTTTCCCAAATTCCAATAGCTTGAACCCCCAAGAAAGAGTCATGATCCTGTGGCTGAAACCTTAAAACGCCACCCATTCCTCCGATCCCAGCCTCAGATCTCAGCCTCAGATCTAACCCTGGGTCTCCCAGCCCCTACCTCTAGCCCTCGGCTCTGGCCGGCGCGTAAACTACTCAACGGCCCTTCAATACCGATTCTGAAAAGAGCCTGGATCGTATAACCCAAGCTGTAGCCACCCCAAAGCATAACCCTAATTCGGGGCTGACCTGCAACCCCTCTCCTCCCCACCGCGCAGGAAGCCCGGCTCTCCTGAGGGGAGCTCCCCCCAAAAGGGCAGCCCACTACGCTCGTTTCTTCCTTGGGTTTGGCAGCCTGGCGAACCCTCTCGCCCAACCCAAAGGAAACAAACTTTGCGCAGCAGACTGGGGATCCTGCCTCATCCCCCTCAGCTTTCGGTTCTTTTGCTCTTTCCGTCCCCCCTTTTACAGATTCATCCCCTATTTCAAGATCCAGGCGCTTCCCCGATTCCCAAGCTTCGCCACGGGCCCCAGTTCTTCTCCCCTCCCCAAAAACCCCCAGCAATCCACGCAAAGCCGGCCACCCTATAAATTCTCGCTCCTCCAAGGGCTAGGGTCCTGAGCATGGCGCCTCAGGCCCCGGCTTCCCGACCCTGCTGGTGTTTCCCGGGCCCCGCTGATCCTCCTGCAAAACCTTCCCCGGCCCTGCAGGACGCGGCCACAGCTCCTCGACTCCGGCTACCCAGCCCCAGGCTGGGGCTGCTCCGGCTTCCAGACCCCTGCAGGCAGCGCCAGGCTGGTGACGCCGAGTAAGCGCCGGCCCCGGAGCTCCCGAAGCCGGGAGGAAAGCCTGGAGTCCGCCCGCGCTTCCCCGCCTCGCACCGCGGAGCGCGCAGCCCGAAGCCGTCGGCGCC